>NC_143018.1:150499174-150799174 GCF_055824585.1 Amblyomma mixtum
GAATCGTCGATAGTAAGAGCACAGTCCCAAAAAACGTCGAAGAGTCTTTTTGTCAGTAGGACGCGGGAAACTGGAGACAGCAGCGGTCTTGTCGGGATCTGGGAGAATACCGCGCGCGCTGACAACATGGCCGAGGAAACGAAGCTCTTCAAAACCGAAATAGCATTTCTCAGGCTTGATCGTAAGTTGCGCACATTGGAGCGCCCGGAGCACTGTGCGCAGCCGCTCCAAGTGTTGCTCGAAGGTGGGCGAGAAAATGACGACATCGTCCGGGTATACGAGGCAAGTCTGCCGCTTGAGCCCAGACAAGACAGTGTCCATCATGCGTTGGAAAGTGGCCGGCGCTGAGCATAGTCCAAACGGGAGCACCTTAAATTCGTGTAGACCATCAGGCGTCACAAAAGCAGTTTTCTCGCGGTCTCGTTCGTCCACCTCTATCTGCCAGTAGCCGCTTTTGAGATCCAAGGAGGAAAAGAACCTGGCATCACGTAGTCTGTCGAGTGCATCATCAATCCTGGGGAGCGGGTAAACGTCCTTTTTGGTCACGTTGTTCAGTTTGCGGTAATCCACACAAAATCTCAAGGTGTTGTCTTTCTTTTTCACGAGGACTACCGGTGATGCCCATGGACTTGTCGACGGTTGGATGACATCGTCGGCGAGCATTTCGTCTACTTGCCTTTTAATGGCTTCGCGTTCCGTCGAAGAAACGCGGTATGGGCGCTGGCATACGGGTGGTGTAGTCTCGTCGGTGATGATGCGATGCTTTGCGACAGGCGTACGACCGACCCTGGAGCTCGTGGCAAAACAACCCGCGTAGTCGGTTAGAAGCGCCGAGAGAAGAGCCTTCTGCTCAGGCGCCAAATCCGGATTGATTCTGACGGATGGAAGGACAGGGCATGGTGGGGCCTGGTCTTGAGAGCTTGTCTCCAGGGCGCACACTTGAGGCAACACGGCGAAGTCATGCAGGAAGGCGACAGTCGTGACCTTGGCGAGGTGCTGCAACTCGTTGGAAAAATTTGTAAGAAGCCCACTAACACAACCGTCTTGTAATTGGACGAGCCCGCGAACCACCGCTACACCCTTTTCGAGCAGCAGGGGTACGTGGCTGTCAGCGATACCCTCGTAGTCGTGGAATAAATCATTCCTCACGAGAACTAGCACACTGGACCGGGGTGGCACCATTACGTCGTCGTCGCAGAGCAGTGAAGCGTGAATCGTCTCTGTAAGTGCGTGCCACGGCCCGTTTCGTCGAGAACGTGACCCGTGCTTCGTGGAGGTCAATGACAGCACCGTTCGTGTGGAGAAAGTCGAGACCGAGGATCAAGTCCCTCGAACACTCACGGAGGACTACAAATTCGCCGACGTACACAAAACCATGGATATCAACACGAGCTGTGCACCTGCCGGCAGGGATAATCAGGTGACCCCCAGCAGTGCGAATGCTAGGCCCCGATCACCCCGTCAATACTTTCTTCAGTTGTACGGCAAGGGCCAGGCACATGACAGAATAGTCGGCACCAGTATCCAGCAAAGCGGTCACGTCGATTCCATCAATTTTGACGCACAAATCGGAGGTAGCGCGTCGGATGCTGTCGCTACTCGCTCCCGGAGAAACATCGTCGCGTGGTAGTGGCGCAGGAGGATCTTCACAAGTCCCGGCATCAGCGGCCTTGCCTCCAGAGGCCGCTGGTATCAGTTTTCCCGGCGTGGACTGGGAGAACGGCGTCCGGAGTAGCCTGCAGCTGGACGGGGGCTTGGAGAACGGTAGCGTCTCGGCGACGGGGATCGAGCCTCTTGGTGGCCTGACGTGATGTGATTCTGGCGCGACGACAGATGGTACGCTATCTCATGCGGTCGTTCGCCGTTCTGTGGGCACGGGTCGTCTGGCGCGAAACCACGCAGGCCCACGCGGCGGTATGGGCACGCCCTGTAGAGGTGACCCGCCTCGCCACAGTGATAGCAGAGGGGCCGACCATCCGGGGCACGCCACACTTCACTCTTTCGCGGTCGCTGGTAGGCTGGCGGAGCGTGACTACGAGGGGAGCTCGGTGAGAGCACTGCTGGAGTCGCGGCGATGACGTCGTACCCAGGGGCCTGGCGTAGGACGGACGCGTACGTGGGCCTTGCATCGTGCTGGCGAGGAACCTCGGAAATTTGGTGCTGTTGTGCTGCCAGGCGCACCTCGTCCCGGACGACTTCACTCAGTGGCGTGAAAGATGGCGTCTCGGATGGCGTACGGAAGGCCTGCAGTTCCTCTCTGACGACAGATCGGACCAGCTCGCGTAGAAAGGTCGCGTCGATACCGGGAGGCATGGAGATGGGATCAGGCCCGAAGGTGTTGACGTCGCGATTGTACTGGCGGGCTCGCTGTTCCACCGTCTTCTCCATAGTGGCCGCCTCGGTGAGGAACTCTGCCACAGTGCTTGGTGGGCTGCGCACGAGTCCTGCGAAGAGCTCTTGCTTGACACCCCGCATGAGGTGGCGAAGCTTCTTATCTTCCGTCATGTTGGGATCCGCGCGTTTAAAAAGTCGGGTCATGTCCTCGTAGTACATGCGTACACTCTCGTTGTGGCGCTGGTTGCGCGAGTGTAACGCAGCTTCTGCTCGCTCTCGACGGTCTGCATTCGGGAAAGTGGCTAATAGATTGCGGCAGAAAGCTTCCCAGGACGTAAACGAAGCTTCATGGTTTTCGAACCATGTCCGAGCCGACTCTTCAAGCGCAAAATAGACATTGTGAAGCTTACGGTTGTCGCTCCAGCCGTTGTAACGGGCAACACGTTCGAAGATCTCGAGCCAATCCTCGGCGTCCTCGAACACGTCGCCATGAAACGACGGGGGTGTTCGTGGCTGATGACAGAGGATTTGCGCCGGGAGCGTGGTCTCAGTTGCCATGGCAGCTGGTGCCTCCGAAGAACGAGGGTGCGTCGCCCTGGTTGCAGCCGGAAGGAATCCGAATTCAGGGGACGCTCCACGGAGGCGGCGGCCGCAGCGCTGGTGAACTGGGGTGAGATCCGTATTGGTCGGTAGCCTACGCGCGTCTGGATCATCACTGTCCCAGGTTTCCGTGAACATCAGTACGTCAAACTAAGCGCCGCATGACTCCAACAAAAGCAGTATGTCATCCCATTTTGGCCGGACAGATGTGGCGTTTCAATAAAAGACTTTGAACCATTTGTCTGCGTGATTATTTTGGATTGTTTTCTGGACATCTTCCGGAGGAATCGCCATGATTATCAATGAAGGCTTATACAAAAGCTTATGACGATGGTTCTGAGACGTCTGCGATAGCGCATATCTTGTCGAGGTCGCTCTCATGTTTGATTGAAACGACAGATGACGTATCGCTATGACGGGCAAAAATTAAGCCGTTCTGACCCACACAAATCGCCACCTGTGCTCGCGCTTGCGCGCGATGGCTGTTCCCAAAAGTTTCTTGAGGTAAGGGCATAGGTGGTCATTTATATATATGGGTTGCTCTGTTTGGGAGTCAGAATAATCCTCCTCTGAAGTCTTGTTGCGCAAGCCCAGGGTAGCATTTGTAACCCTTTCCTTTTTTGCTTTTTCCACGACTTTGTCACGCTTGTCGCGCCTTTGGAACTGCACGACAATGTTTGTGCTGTTTTTGTCCTTCCTTAGTACCCTGTGGCATGCATCAATGTCAGTGCGGCTAATTGGCTCCCCAATGAAAATACAAAAGAGAACACTCTCCCTCGCAGTTAATGATGTCAAACAACATTCCTACACTAGAAATCCGCCGAAAGATAACAGGTAAAAATAAACTGAAGCTTCCGGGGTGCATTAAGCGTCCTCGGAACGTTCATGAACATTCACTTACTCCCCTTTTCGCCAGGACTAAGAGTTTTAAATACAGTTTTTTCCATATGAACAGTGCAAGATTGGAATTCGTTACCGGAATCTGTTTCTTCCTCGAAAAATTTTTCTGATGCGTTAAATCGTCTACTTACCTGCTAATTTTGCTTATATGTAAGTTTTGTATCCGTGTGCTGCTAATTTTGTATAAGTTTATAAGTTTATTCTTTTGGTTTTATTCTTTGGTATCCGTGTGCGGCTAATACTGAATAATTTTGTTCTTCTTTGTTCTGTAACAATGTAAGTTCACTCCTGCTTGGGCCAAGCAGTGGCCTGCAGTATTATGAAATAAATAAATAAATGAAATAAAAAATCGCACTACCAATTTTTTCCAAAATTTCAGGAATGCTTTCGTGTGGTTCCTGCAGCACACCTTTAATTTCTAGATTCCTGTTCCGTGTGTATTGCTCAGATTTCACTAAGCTAGTTCGGGAATCATTTAATTCCTTTCCTGCGACCTGCAATTTCTGCCTCAGCATTTCATTATCCTTCTTCAATGTGCTGTTGTCGGTTAAAGCTGTCGCCAGAAGTTTTTTCCTCAAGTTCAGTGCGCAAGGTGCGCTCGCCTAAGCTAAAGTTCCTCTCCATTGTTTCTCTTTGGGATTTCAACTTGACAATTTCTTTCGTCATTTTATACTGGGTGAACAAAAACCACTCAGCGAAAGAAAAAAAAATCACTCAAGCTTTGGCAGCAGTGACGGGGATAACAACAGCAAAGCGCAATAAAGAAAAGTTCTAACCTGCGATATGTAGAAGATTTGCTTAGCTGCCGTTCACACCACCGTCACCACTGCCAAGCGTGGCCTCCGGGACGCGCTGCGGCTTTGTGACGTGGCCGCTCCCTCTGGTGTAGGCTTGTCCTTGGCGAACAGCAGGGCCCTCTCGTGTGTCGATGAAGTAATCGTCTGCAGAGGTCGTTGGTCTGGCGCAGCCGGACGATGTAGCAGGTCCGCAAAAAGCCGGCCAACTTGCAATCGCTAGCACTTCCTCGTAGATTAAACGGTATTCCACCTTGCACAGTGATCTCCGATATGTAGAAGATTTGGTTAGCTGCCGTTCACACCGCCGTCACCACTGCCAACCGTTGCCTCCGGGACGCGCTGCGGCTTTATAGCCACAGTGGTAGACACGTGACGTGGCCGCTCCCTCTGGTGTAGGGTTGTCCTTGGCGAACAGCAGGGCCCTCTCGTGTGTCGATGAAGTAATCGTCTGCAGAGGTCGTTGGTCTGGCGCAGCCGGACGATGTAGCAGATGCGCAAGAAGCCGGCCAACTTGCAATTGCTAGCTCTTACACGTAGATTAAACGGTATTCCACCTTGCACAATGATCTCCGATATGTAGAAGATTTGGTTAGCTGCCGTTCACACCGCCGTCACCACTGCCAACCGTTGACTCCGGGACGCGCTGCGGCTTTATAGCCACAGTGGTAGACACGTGACGTGGCCGCTCCCTCTGGTGTAGGCATGTCCTTGGCGAACAGCACGGCCCTCTCGTGTGATGATGTAGTCGTCTGCAGAGGTCGTTGGTCTGGAGCATCCGGACGATGTAGCAGGTGCGCAAGAAGCCGGCCAACTTGCAATCGCTAGCACTTCCTCGTAGATTAAACGGTATTCCACCTTGCACAATGATCTGCGATATCTAGAAGATTTGGTTAGCTGCCGTTCACACCGCCGTCACCACAAGCCAAGCGTTGCCTCCGGGACGCGCTGCGACTTTATAGTCACAGTGGTAGACACGTGACGTGGCCGCTCCCTCTGGTGTAGGCTTGTCCTTGGCGAACAGCAGGGCCCTCTCGTGTGTCGATGAAGTAATCGTCTGCAGAGGTCGTTGGTCTGGCGCAGCCGGACGATGTAGCAGGTGCGCAAGAAGCCGGCCAACTTGCAATCGCTAGCACTTCCTCGTAGATTAAACGGTATTCCACCTTGCACAGTGATCTCCGATATGTAGAAGATTTGGTTAGCTGCCGTTCACACCGCCGTCACCACTGCCAACCGTTGCCTCCGGGACGCGCTGCGGCTTTATAGCCACAGTGGTAGACACGTGACGTGGCCGCTCCCTCTGGTGTAGGGTTGTCCTTGGCGAACAGCAGGGCCCTCTCGTGTGTCGATGAAGTAATCGTCTGCAGAGGTCGTTGGTCTGGCGCAGCCGGACGATGTAGCAGGTGCGCAAGAAGCCGGCCAACTTGCAATTGCTAGCTCTTACACGTAGATTAAACGGTATTCCACCTTGCACAATGATCTCCGATATGTAGAAGATTTGGTTAGCTGCCGTTCACACCGCCGTCACCACTGCCAACCGTTGACTCCGGGACGCGCTGCGGCTTTATAGCCACAGTGGTAGACACGTGACGTGGCCGCTCCCTCTGGTGTAGGCATGTCCTTGGCGAACAGCACGGCCCTCTCGTGTGATGATGTAATCGTCTGCAGAGGTCGTTGGTCTGGCGCATCCGGTCGATGTAGCAGGTGCGCAAGAAGCCGGCCAACTTGCAATCGCTAGCACTTCCTCGTAGATTAAACGGTATTCCACCTTGCACAATGATCTGCGATATCTAGAAGATTTGGTTAGCTGCCGTTCACACCGCCGTCACCACAAGCCAAGCGTTGCCTCCGGGACGCGCTGCGACTTTATAGTCACAGTGGTAGACACGTGACGTGGCCGCTCCCTCTGGTGTAGGCTTGTCCTTGGCGAACAGCAGGGCCCTCTCGTGTGTCGATGAAGTAATCGTCTGCAGAGGTCGTTGGTCTGGCGCAGCCGGACGATGTAGCAGGTGCGCAAGAAGCCGGCCAACTTGCAATCGCTAGCACTTCCTCGTAGATGAAACGGTATTCCACCTTGCACAATGATCTCCGATATGTAGAAGATTTGGTTAGCTGCCGCACACACCGCCGTCACCAATGCGAAGCGTTGCCTCCGGGACGCGCTGCGGCTTTATAGCCACAGTGGTAGACACGTGACGTGGCCGCTCCCTCTGGTGTAGGCTTGTCCTTGGCGACCAGCACAGCCCTCTCGTGTGTCGATGAAATAATCGTCTGCAGAGGTCGTTGGTCTGGCGCATCCGGACGATGTAGCAGGTGCGCAAGAAGCCGGCCAACTTGCAATCGCTAGCACTTCCTCGTAGATTAAACGGTATTCAACCTTGCACAATGACCTGCGATATGTAGAAGATTTGGTTAGCGGCCGTTCACACCGCCGTCACCACTGCCATGCGTTGCCTCCGGGACGCGCTGCGGCTTTATAGCCACAGTGGTAGACACGTGACGTGGCCGCTCCCTCTGGTGTAGGCTTGTCCTTGGCGAACAGCACAGCCCTCTCGTGTGTCGATGAAGTAATCGTCTGCAGAGGTCGTTGGTCTGGCGCAGCCGGACGATGTAGCAGGTCCGCAAAAAGCCGGCCAACTTGCAATCGCTAGCACTTCCTCGTAGATTAAACGGTATTCCACCTTGCACAATGATCTCCGATATGTAGAAGATTTGGTTAGCTGCCGTTCACACCGCCGTCACCACTGCCAACCGTTGCCTCCGGGACGCGCTGCGGCTTTATAGCCACAGTGGTAGGCACGTGACGTGGCCGCTCCCTCTGGTGTAGGCGTGTCCTTGGCGAACAGCAGGGCCCTCTCGTGTGTCGATGAAGTAATCGTCTGCAGAGGTCGTTGGTCTGGCGCAGCCGGACGATGTAGCAGGTGCGCAAGTAGCCGGCCAACTTGCAATCGCTTGCACTTCCTCGTAGATTAAACGGTATTCCACCTTGCACAATGATCTCCGATATGTAGAAGATCTGGTTAGCTGCCGCTCACACCGCCGTCACCACTGCCAACCGTTGCCTCCGGGACGCGCTGCGGCTTTATAGCCACAGTGGTAGGCACGTGACGTGGCCGCTTCCTCTGGTGTAGGCGTGTCCTTGGCGAACAGCAGGGCCCTCTCGTGTGTCGATGAAGTAATCGTCTGCAGAGGTCGTTGGTCTGGCGCATCCGGACGATGTAGCAGGTGCGCAAGAAGCCGGCCAACTTGCAATCGCTAGCACTTCCTCGTAGATTAAACGGTATTCCACCTTGCACAATGATCTCCGATATGTAGACGATTTGGTTAGCTGCCGTTCACACCGCCGTCACCACTGCCAACCGTTGCCTCCGGGACGCGCTGCGGCTTTATAGCCACAGTGGTAGACACGTGACGTGGCCGCTCCCTCTGGTGTAGGCTTGTCCTTGGCGAACAGCAGGGCGCTCTCGTGTGTCGATGAAGTAATCGTCTGCAATGGTCGTTGGTCTGGCGCATCCGGACAATGTAGCAGGTGCGCAAGAAGCCGGCCAACTTGCCATCGCTAGCACTTCCTCGTAGATTAAACGGTATTCCACTTTGCACAATGATCTCCGATATGTAGAAGATCTGGTTAGCTGCCGCTCACACCGCCGTCACCACTGCCAAGCGTTGCCTCCGGGACGCGCTGCGGCTTTATAGCCACGGTGGTAGACACGTGACGTGGCCGCTCCCTCTGGTGTAGGCTTGTCCTTGGCGAACAGCAGGGCCCTCTCGTGTGTCGATGAAGTAATCGTCTGCAGAGGTCGTTGGTCTGGCGCAGCCGGACGATGTAGCAGGTGCGCAAGAACCCGGCCAACTTGAAATTGCTAGCACTTCCTCGTAGATTAAACGGTATTCCACCTTGCACAATGATCTCCGATATGTAGAAGATTTGGTTAGCTGCCGCTCACACCGCCGTCACCACTGCCAAGCGTTGCCTCCGGGACGCGCTGCGGCTTTATAGCCACAGTGGTAGACACGTGTCGTGGCCGCTCCCTCTGGTGTAGGCTTGTCCTTGGCGAACAGCAGGGCCCTCTCGTGTGTCGATGAAGTAATCGTCTGCAATGGTCGTTGGTCTGGCGCAGCCGGACGATGTAGCAGGTGCGCAAGAAGCCGGCCAACTTGCAATCGCTAGCACTTCCTCGTAGATTAAACGGTATTCCACCTTGCACAATGATCTCCGATATGTAGATTTGGTTAGCTGCCGCTCACACCGCCGTCACCACTGCCAAGCTTGGTGGTTTTTTATTTTTTATTTATTTATTTCGGATACTTTCCAGGCCCGAAGGCATTACAGAAAGGAGTAGTAAGATACATAAAATGGACAGTGCATGTTAAACAATGTTATTTACAAAACGGCAGAAAATACAGTTGTCTTGAAATTACAGATGTCAGAAATGGCAGCGATGGAGGGAGGAAGTTCGTTCCAGTCTGCGCTCGTTTTGGGAATGAATGAATTATGACACATTTTTGTTCTGGAAAATGGAACAGCAACTTTAAACATATGGTCAGAACGGGACGATATGTATGATGGTCGAGCAAAAAGATGATCCTTTAATACAGGGTTGTGATGATACATTCTATGGAAAAGACAGAGTCGAAAACATTTACGGCGTGAGGAAAGGTCTGGCAGGGTAAGGGTGTTTTTCATGGAAGTAATGCTGGCGTGACGGGAATAGTTAGATAAGATGAAACGTGCTGCGCGATTTTGAATGTATTCAAGTGTGTTGATTAATGTGATTTGACTGGGATCCCATACTGCGCAAGCATATTCTAGCTTCGGCCGCACTAATGTTTTGTAAAGTGTTAGTTTTATTGGTAGAGGCGCAGCAGAAAAATTTCGACGTAAATATCCAAGAACCCGGTTAGCGTTATTAGTGACATGCTCAACGTGCATATGCCATGATAGGTTACGTGAAATATGAACACCTAGGTATCTGTATGACTTGACGGATTCAAGGGAAGTGCCACGAAGAAAGTAAGTGCGCGTGTTGTCAGTGATGTTAGTGCGACGCGATACATGCATTGTTTTACATTTGCTAGCATTTAGTTGCATGAGCCATTTATCGCACCAGTTAGATATGCTTTTAAGGTCTTCTTGAAGCTTAATAGAGTCAGTGAGGTCAGATATTGTGCGATAAATGACGCAATCATCTGCGAAAAGCCTGATAGATGAATGGGAAATGCATTTAGGTAGGTCGTTAATGTAGATAAGGAAGAGAAGAGGTCCCAGTACCGATCCCTGCGGTACGCCCGATGTTACAGAAATGTGAGAAGATGAACAGTCGTTAGCAGAAACGTACTGAGTTCGATTAGAAAGAAAGCTTTTAATCCAGTTTAGTACATGCGGATCAATGTTAAGCATGCTAAGTTTAAAAATTAGGAGATCGTGTGAAACAGTGTCGAAAGCTTTCGCAAAGTCCAAAAAACACGCAGTCTACATCGATGCTCATGTCAGCATGGGTAAATAGGTCATTAGTAAAACATATAAGTTGTGTTTCACTTGAGAACGTCTTTCTAAAACCGTGTTGTTCAGCCGCAAAGAAGGAATTAGACTCAAGGAAAGTGATGAGATGCGAATAAATAACATGCTCGAAAAGTTTACATGGAATACTCGTGAGTGATATGGGACGGTAGTTATTGGGGGAATGGGTGTTACCTGATTTAGGGACCGGAATAACCTTGCCAACCCTCCAATCGCTTGGGAGTACTGCGGAACCTAGAGACTGTGAAAAAAGCATCGAAAGCATAATGGACGAATACGGTTGAGTAATTTTGAGCATTTTACAATTGATTGAATCTTCGCCCGATGAAGAAGATATTTTCATGTTATCAATCAACTTTGCTATGCCTGCAAAGTCTATAGTAATGGAATTCATTGGCAAGTAAGAGCAATTAGGTAGAGACGGAAGAGTAATAGGAGCACTTTTGAGCAAAACGGAACAAAATACATCATTCAAAACGGAACAGCACTGGTTCGGAGGGATCGGGACATTGTCAGAACGGGCTAGTTGGATTACTTTGCTTTCTTTGCCTCCAACAATACTCCAGAATTTGCGTGGATTAGATTGTAGGAGCGATGGGAGGGTGTTGTCAAAAAAAATCTTTTTTGTATTTTTGATTCCGATAGCGTATTCTGCGTGAATGTGATGATACGCAGCCCAGCGTTCAGGAAGGTTAGTTGCTTTGGCGCGACGAAAAATACGCTTCTTTTTGTTACGCAGGCGGCGTAGGGTTGCAGTAAACCATGGTGAGGCAGAATGCGAAAGAACCTTTCTTTTAGGCACATGACGATCTATTAGTGTAAGCATTTTGGATAGTATTTTGGATAGCATTTTGGTAGTGGATAGTAATAACCAACTTGCCCACCTTTCTGTACTTATCTAGGACATGCCTGCAGAAATCTGGAACGACACTTCTCCGTGTTCTTCCACACATGCCCTTACCGATGCGAACAATTCCGCGTGCGGTACGGAGTAGAAAAGGTTTTCTACATCCACAGAAAACGCGAACCCAATTGAGTGGTTATGCACCAGACACCCTGTGACATTTTCTGAACTCTTTGTGCCGAAAGGGTAATTTACGCTCAGTTTGTTCAAATGCTTAAGAAGGAACTGGCTAACCTGGATCTGCCAACAGTCCTTTTCACTGACAATTGTCCGGTACTGTATGTCCGATTTGTGAGTCTTTGCAGTAAAGAATACAATTAACGAGTTGGATGGCTGCAAGAGATTGCCGAGGTTCAGGGGGTGAAGGATGCTGCTGGTTTAGAGGGGTTCGATCCACTGACGCTCGAATGCGTGCGGATGGCGAGTTCCTCGTTATCGGAGTCGTCAATGCGACGAGAGAATTTTGTGGGGCGTGTGGGAACCTTACGCGTCTCAAGGAACGTGGGTGTTGGAGAATCAATTTCTGGGTTGAGGTTGCTACCGTGCGCGTGATGCGGGCAGTTATGCTTTCCACCTGAGAGGCAGTGGCAGCGTTTATGAGTTGAGGCAGCTGTGCAATGATGTTTCCGATAGCGGCCACTCGGTCCTCCAGGGCATGAAGGTGCGCCTGGGGGGAGGGGACCCGTTCGGTGATGTTATCGTCGTCCTCCGTAAGGGACGGCAGAGTTTTGGGTGGCCAGAGCGTGAAGAGTGGCTTGGAGCTTGTCATTCTGTGCCCGGAGAAGAGAAAGCTTCGAGGGGCGAAGGGTAGGTGTTTTTATTGCGGTTCGTAATGTGCTCTCATGTTATATTTTACCTGAGCTTTCAAGCACAACATGTGATTTTGAGATACTAACATTCCAGCATGCAACCTATGTTATATGTGTTGTTTATCGCCCACCACATGGCTCTTTACAAAATTTTATTGATCATTTACAAAGAGTGTTTGACTATGTTACCTGCAACCAATATACACTCATAATGGGAGCTGACATCAATATAGTCAAGGGTTCGACAGAATCCTGTCTGGCGAGGGAGAGGCATAGTGGTAAAATAAAACATACACTCGCCAAAGATCGTTTTTAAAACATGACGTTTCGGGACCATTACGTGTCCCTTGTTCACAATGAAAGATGGACGGATTGGGCCGCTTCTTATATGCGCACTTGACAGCGCTTCTTATATGCGCACTTGACAGCCCTTCGTCCTGTTAATGACATGATCCGTGGTCTGTATATAAAAAGATTCTAAAAGCAGTCGTCACGATGTGGGTTTCATGGTATGAAATATTGTGGCGTTCTCCCAGTCATTTGTGTGGTTCATTTCTTGAGCATGCTCTGCCAGCGGGTTGGATGAGGTGCGACATTTGTTGACGTCGCTGTTGTGTGCTCTTAATCTTCTTTTGAAATCGCCTGATTCGCCAATGTATGATGCATCGCAGTTTTTGCAGGGGATTTTGTACACCACTCCGGGGAAACGTGGGCGCTCCAGATGGTCTTTTACGTGGCAGAGCTGTTGTTTCAGCTTGCTGGACGGCACGTGCGCAATGCGCACGTCGGATTTTGAAAATATTCGTCCCAGAGCCTCAATTGTACCCCGGGCGTAAGGGACGCTCGCGCACTTCCGTTGTCCGATGAGTCGGGGTTCGGCAGGTTGCAGAGAGCGACGCTGTTCGTTGTGCAGCAGTTGTCGAGGACAGCCATTCTTCTCGAGGTCGACACGCACTTTTTTCTGCTCGGAACAGCGCAGACCGGGACTGCAGCAAAGGCGAGCTGCACGGTTGTATAGAGAGGACGCGACGGACCGTTTGTGGCCAATGGGGTGGGCGGATTGGAAATCCAAGTACTTCCCAGTGTGTGGGGGTTTTCGGAAAACAGTAGTGCCAAGACCATCGGGAGTGCGCAGAACAAGGACGTCAAGGAAAGCAATCCTTTCGGAAACTTCTTCTTCCATTGTGAACTGAATTTTCGGTATAAAAGAATTTAGATGGTCCAGAAACAGTTTGGCGTCCTTGCGGGGAATTACACAGAAACAATCGTCCACATACCGCAAGAAGAGCTTCGGACGAGTATGGAACGATTGCAGGGCCGAATTTTCAATGGTCTCCAGAGCGAGGTTGGCACAGGTTACGGATACCGACGCACCCGTAGGCGTGCCAAAGATTTGCCTGTAGAACTCGTTGTTGAAAGTGAAATATGTGTTCTGAACACAGAATTTCAGGAGACGGCACAGATCAGCTGTTTCAAAAGGCGTTTGGGATGGCAGTGATGCGTCTTCTTCCAGTACCCTCTCGCAGCATTCGACAGCGAACTGAACAGGAACGCATGTGAACATGGATTTCAAGAGAGACCATGATGTCATCGTCGTCAACCGCCACAATCTTCAGCTTAGTAACAAAATCAGCCGAAGCTTTCACATCTGTCGGTGTTCGTCCAACGAGGGGCCTAAGGACTTGATGCAGATACTTGGGCAGGTTATGCAATGGCGAACGCGTGAAATCAACAATAGGCCTGAGAGGCACGTCCGGTTTATGAATCTTGGGTAAGCTGTAGATAGCTGGTGCTGAGCCGTTGTGGCATAACAATTTGTAGTAAATGTACTTCTTTGAAGAAGGGACAAATTGAACACACGGATATTTTGGTTTGGTTTGGTTTGGTTTATGGGGTTTAACGTCCCAAAGCGACTAAGGCTATGAGAGACGCCGTAGTGGAGGGCTCCGGAAATTTCGACCACCTGGGGTTCTTTAACGTGCACTGACATCACACAGTACACGGGCCTCTAGAATTTCTCCTCCAAAGAAATTCAGCCGCCGCGGCCGGGATCGAACCCGCGTCTTTTGGGTCAGCAGCCGAGCACCATAACCGCTGAGCCACCGCGAAATACATATCTAGTGAAGCAGCGCTACGGCACAAGGCCAAAGGGAAGAAAGGGACGAACATGAGCGCTGTGTTCGTCCCTTTCTCCCCTTTGGCCCTGTGCCGTAGCGCTGCTTCACTAGATATGTCAGACCAACTCGCCCACCAGTTCATTTTGTTTCAAAATACGACGTGCGCATTGCGCACGTGCTGTCCAGCAAGCTGAAACAACAGCTCTGTCACGTGAAAGACCGTCTGGAGCGCCCACGTTACCCAGGAGTGGTGTACAAAATCCCCTGCAAAAACTGCGATGCATCATACATTGGCGAATCAGGCTATTTCAAAAGAAGATTAAGAGCACACAACAGCGACGTCAACAAATGTCGCACCTCATCCAACCCGCTGGCAGAGCATGCTCAAGAAATGAACCACACAAATGACTGGGAGAACGCCACAATATTTCATACCATGAAACCCACATCGTGACGACTGCTTTTAGAATCTTTTTATATACAGACCACGGATCATGTCATTAACAGGACGAAGGGTAATCTCCCGGATAACTACGCCCGCTCACTGCGCTGTCAAGTGCGCATATAAGAAGCGGCCCAATCCGTCCATCTTTTCATTGTGAACAAGGGACCCATAACGGTCCCGAAACGTCATGTTTTATAAACCATCTTTTGGCGAGTGTATGTTTTATTTTACCACTATGCCTCTCCCTCGCCAGACAGGATTCTGTCGAACCCTTGACTACGTTGCCTTCCGCGGAAAACATGGGCCCGCTGCAATCATCGAGATCCGTCAGTTCGTTTTTCTGAAATCAAGACTGGCCTCGTTCCAGAGCCACTTGCGCTTCAACTCCCGTTGCAAGGCACACGGGCTTATACCAAAGTCTCTCCGTTTACCCCAGCTCGTAAAGACACCGATCGGAAGAAATGTGATTGCTCAGGCAGAACGGCATCTCCTTCAGGCCCGCATCATGGAAACAAAAGCCACTATCAAGCGCCTTGATAATGAAGCGTTCTTCTCGGAACGCAGACTTCAGGATCTTCTGGGCCCTGATTTCGTCGACGTGTTGCTTCATGCCAACTTCGTCGCATCCCGAACAGGAGATGAAAGGGTCGCCAGCCAGGAAGCGAAGTTCCAGCGCTTACTCGGAACCACCGGAAGCAGCCACGCTGTACCGGGGATCTACAACTTGTCGTCGCACAACTTGGATCCCGTGGAACATGCCCTCCTGAGCCGTGGCCTCAGTTTCAACACAGGCGCCGCACCAAGGGTAGGCCAAATGACTTGTGCCGTTGAGCAGGCAATTCGCCTAGTAGATCCGAAGTTTCAAGCAGAAGCACGCTCGCGTGCTATTGGAGCGCTTTGAAAACGTTCAAATTTGCCCAGCACTTTACCTACTTGTGAGAAGCATGCGCTCAAGAGCTTGAAGAAAAATCAAAAGATAGCAATCCTTCCGGCCGACAAAGGAAACGCTATACTTAAGAAAAACCAGCCAAAAAGACGGGGACAAAGGAGAGACGAGGCACACACAACGACTGGACTATCAACTGTGCTTTATTGAAAAAACAGCCAGTCTCCAAGAAAACCCAACAGAGCATGCGCAACTCAACGGCACCGCAAAACCAGCACAAAAAACAACAACAGCGATCTCGTAAGATAGTCAAACTGCGGTGTCAACGGGACAAGTAACCTAATTCTTTCTGCATCAACGTGATAGAAGCCGTGCTAACACAGTTATCTCCATGATTGCTAATGTGAAATGCTTCGAGGATTTCCCGCTCAACCTTACCCTTGCCTCTACCGAGAAAAGTGACATTCGAAAACAACGGGTAGCACCCGCAATCGCGGCAATGGCGAGGCAAGTTTGCTCCGTCAGCCGGAGTCAGAAGAGAGTTATGGTGCTCTCGTAGCCTTTCATTTATCCGGCTGACGGAGCAAACTTGCCTCGCCATTGCCGCGATTGCGGGTGCTACCCGTTGTTTTCGAATGTCACTTTTCTCGGTAGAGGCAAGGGTAAGGTTGAGCGGGAAATCCTCGAAGCATTTCACATTAGCAATCATGGAGATAACTGTGTTAGCACGGCTTCTATCACGTTGATGCAGAATTAGGTTACTTGTCCCGTTGACACCGCAGTTTGACTATCTTACGAGATCGCTGTTGTTGTTTTTTGTGCTGGTTTTGCGGTGCCGTTGAGTTGCGCATGCTCTGTTGGGTTTTCTTGGAGACTGGCTGTTTTTTCAATAAAGCACAGTTGATAGTCCAGTCGTTGTGTGTGCCTCGTCTCTCCTTTGTCCCCGTCTTTTTGGCTGGTTTTTCTTAAGTATAATGTACCAACTAACCCAGATTTCAACTGTTCTGAAAGGAAACGCAGCCGTGATATTAGACCGTACTCAGTATATTTCAAAGATGTCCGACCTGCTGCAAGATGCACTAACATACGCCAAGCTGAACCGGGATCCCACTAAAAAATTAGAAGCAGAGCTTCATAAACTGCTAACCGATGTGTTCAAGTTTTTCCCTACTTCAAAGAAGTACATTTACTACAAATTGTTATGCCACAACGGCTCAGCACCAGCTATCTACAGCTTACCCAAGATTCATAAACCGGACGTGCCTCTCAGGCCTATTGTTGATTTCACGCGTTCGCCATTGCATAACCTGCCCAAGTATCTGCATCAAGTCCTTAGGCCCCTCGTTGGACGAACACCGACATACGTGAAAGATTCGGCTGATTTCGTTACTAAGCTGAAGATTGTGGCGGTTGACGACGATGACATCATGGTCTCTTTTGATGTGAAATCCATGTTCACATCCGTTCCTGTTCAGTTCGCTGTCGAATGCTGCGAGAGGGTACTAGAAGAAGACGCATC
The DNA here is from genome assembly GCF_055824585.1 of Amblyomma mixtum. Classification (NCBI taxonomy): domain Eukaryota; kingdom Metazoa; phylum Arthropoda; class Arachnida; order Ixodida; family Ixodidae; genus Amblyomma; species Amblyomma mixtum. The sequence goes on from NC_143018.1 coordinate 150,516,004, forward strand.
ACTGCCATCCCGAACGCCTTTTGAAACAGCTGATCTGTGCCGTCTCCTGAAATTCTGTGTTCAGAACACATATTTCACTTTCAACAACGAGTTCTACAGGCAAATCTTTGGCACGCCTACGGGTGCGTCGGTATCCGTAACCTGTGCCAACCTCGCTCTGGAATCTATTGAAAATTCGGCCCTGCAATCGTTCCATACTCGTCCGAAGCTCTTCTTGCGGTATGTGGACGATTGTTTCTGTGTAATTCCCCGCAAGGACGCCAAACTGTTTCTGGACCATCTAAATTCTTTTCAACCGAAAATTCAGTTCACAATGGAAGAAGAAATTTCCGAAAGGATTGCTTTCCTTGACGTCCTTGTTCTGCGCACTCCCGATGGTCTTGGCACTACTGTTTTCCGAAAACCCACACACACTGGGAAGTACTTGGATTTTCAATCCGCCCACCCTATTGGCCACAAACGGTCCGTCGCGTCCGCTCTGTACAACCGTGCAGCTCGCCTTTGCTGCAGTCCCGGTCTGCGCTGTTCCGAGCAGAAAAAAGTGCGCGTCGACCTCGAGAAGAATGGCTGTCCTCGACAACTGCTGCACAACGAACAGCGTCGCTCTCTGCAACCTGCCGAACCCCGACTCATCGGACAACGGAAGTGCGCGAGCGTCCCTTACGCCCGGGGTACAATTGAGGCTCTGGCACGGATATTTTCAAAATCCGACGTGCGCATTGCGCACGTGCCGTCCAGCAAGCTGAAACAACAGCTCTGCCACGTAAAAGACCGTCTGGAGCTCCCACGTTTCCCCGGAGTGGTGTACAAAATCCCCTGCAAAAACTGCGATGCATTGCGATACATTGGCATTGCGATACATTGGCGAAAAACTGCGATACATTGGCGAATCAGGCGATTTCAGAAGAAGATTGAGAGAACACAAGAACGACGTCAACAAATGTCGCACCTCATCCAACCCGCTGGCAGAGCATGCTCAAGAAATGAACCACACCACTGACTGGGAGAACGCCACAATCTTAGATACCATGAAACCCACATCGTCACGACTGCTTTTAGAATCTTTTTATATACAGACCACGGATCATGCCATTAACATTACGAAGGGTAATCTCCCGGATAACTACGCCCGCTCAATGCGCTGTCAGATGCGCATATAAGAAGCGGCCCAATCCGTCCATCTTTCATTGTGAACAAGGGACCCTTAGCAGTCCCGAAACGTCATGCTTTAAAAAGGATCTTTGGCGAGTGTATGTTTTATTTTACCACTATGACATCAATATCCACCTTCTTTTAACATCAAGAGCGAAAACGCAATTACTAAATACACTATCAGCAAACAGCATGTTAAATGCAACAAACTGCCTTACACATATCACGACAGCATCATCGTCCATACTCGATCTGTTCATTACAAACTTGGAGCCCTAGAACACATCAGCAGGAGTAGTAAAGAGTTCTATAAGCGATCGTTTACCTATATACATTATTGTGCACAAAACCTCGCTACACCGTAGGAATGAAATTATCTCTTTGTTTCGAAACATGAATCAAAGTACGCTTCAAAATTTTTGTCAGAAAATGCACGCACCAATGATGCGTCGTACAGCAGATTCCTTGGAATATTGAAATCTATTTACGATTAATGCTTTCCTCTAGTAAGCAGACAAAATGCCACAACAGCTCAAAAACCTTGGGTAACAAAAGAATGCCTGAGCATGATCCGCAAGAGAGACAAACTCTTCGCAAACTTTATGCATACGAAGGAAGTAAGCAAGGAACAAACTGGTGAAAGCACTCCGTAAATCGAAGTAACGCTACTTCTATTCTCTGCAACCGGACAAAATGTGAAGGCAATTAAACTTGCTAATTAACCGCGTCAAGTCACATGACCTGCAACTAGAAATGAGCATAAACGGTGGAGTTCTGTCAGGATCTACACTTGCAAACTCTGTTAACGAATACTTTTTGAACTTAGTATCAGAAAATACTGATCAGGTCGACACCTGCCCGATTTCCACGAGCAAAGTATTCATTTTCATCCTGCTATTGAGGCAGAAGTATTTCCATGTTTTCACTCCATGTTTTCCCCGTTTAATTTGTTCTGGACATTCTTCTGGCGCCTATTCTGACGCATATTTGCAACCGCTGCCTGTGGAAGCTTTCCTCAAAAGCTGCAAGTTGGAAAAGTTATTGGTTTGGTTTATTGGGGTTTAACGTCCTGAAGCAGCTCAGGCTATGAGGGACGCCGTAGTGAAGGGCTCCGGAAATTTCAACCACCTGGGGTTCTTTAACGTGCACTGACATCGCACAGCACACGAGGCTCTAGAATTTCGCCTCCATCGAAATTCAGCCGCCGCGGCCGGGATCGAACCCGCGTCTTTCGAGTCAGCAGCCGAGTGCCACTGAGCCACCGCGACGGGAGTTGCAAAAGTGAGCGTGGTTTATAAAAGCGGAGACAAAAAAAAATAGCTTTCCCAACTATAGACTTTCTTGGGATGGCGCTGCGCACAAATAGAACGTACACAAGAAAGAGCAGAAGATGACAGAAAGAGCGCAGACTATCAACTGAATTTATTGCTCTCACAACGGCATATATATATATTCACACACGCAAAAAAAAACAATGGGGAGGAGGAGAAAAGCAAAAAAACGCTGACCTGCACTTACTCAGTTAGCAGTGTTTTAACTCTTTTTGTACAATATGGCAATGGCTTGCTTTTCACGCACGAACTCCCAACCAACGGCTCATTGCAGTTTTTAGACATTAAATTGCAGGTTGGCTCGCAGCATGTCTGCTGGAAATATGCTCCTCGAGCACAGAAAGCCCTACTTCCATTTCATTCTGCACTTTCAAAGATTGTGAAAAGAGCAGTTGCAAACTCGTGCCTAGAATCAGCCTTAACCAAATCATTCGACCACGAAATGCATTCCAGCTTTAATAATCAGATCACTAGGCTGCTTTCATCCGGATTCCCCTACTCGCTCATCACAGCGGTAGCCGAAAACCTTGTCCATAAGATAAAGAAAGGCAAGCGCAGCTGTGACCTTGAGCGCTTGCGGGCTGCAAAGCCGATGGGCCGATGGTGGTTCCATACACGCACAAAGTCGCCCGCAATTTTAAAAAAGTGGCAAATAGGCATGGTGTTCCGGTGGGTTTTCCGGCGCCTAAAAAAGCTTGCTGGGTTATGCCACAGGATAACCGAGGAAGGAGCCCCACGGAGCGCATGTACAGTGAAACATGCTGAACAGTATGTGAAATGTGCCACGGGCGTGGCCTATCAAATCCCGCTCAAGTGTGGACGCGTGTGTGTCGGCCAAACTGGGCGCTGCGTCAGTGAACGCGTAGGGGAGCATGCTCTTTCTGTATGAAAAAGAGAAGGGGCGACCTTGCCCGCCCGTTGAATTTCATCCTCTGGTTGTGAGCCGATGCTCAAGGACTTCAATATTCTGAGCACGAGTAAGAACAAAATAGCCCGCGATCTTTTAGAAGCATCCCACATCAAAGAAAAAGGCGACAACTGTGTTAGCGATACCTCGGCCACCTTATATGACAGGGAAAGGAATTTTATCCGTAGCTTTTGCTGACCTATGCAGGCTTGACTTGCCATTCCCCCCAACCCCCTTTTTCTCTCTTTTTTCCTTTTTTCTCTTTCCCCATTCATTTTTTGCGTGTGTGAATAATGCATATATATGCCGTTGTGAAAGCAAAAAATTCAGTGGATAGTTAGCGCTCTTTCTGTCATCTTCTGCTGCTTCCTGTGTATGTTTGTTCGTGTGCGCAACGCCATCCCAAGAAAGCTATGCACCAACTTTCCCAGCAAGAAGTTCTTCTACCTTACCCGACTATAGACCCATATCAGTACTACACTCTACGAAAAAAAACAGGTCCAGGGGGGAGTAAAGACAACTGTAGTCCTCATAGCGCCCCGTTAGTCCCAAAATTTTTACACGGCACTCTTCTTGCCACAAATGCGTACCGTGTGCAAACTCAGCGGACTAACTGCCCAGAAAGAGACTAAATGGGGGCGAATCGCAGCATAGCAGCACTCGAAAATCGCACGAGAAGACCTCGACTGCAATAGTACTCGATTTTTGAAGCGCAGGATGTCGTCTGAGGCCAGTGAGAGCACCGCCGCTGCCCGGGACGAAGCGGATAGAGTCTTTTGCGTGAGAAAAAGGCTTCGTGCAACCTAAACGGCTGGCAGCTATGCAACCACATAAACAAACACAGCGATCTTCAATACGTGTCGAATGTGGGTTGTAAACTGGAGCAAAATAGTGGTCTGAGCTAGTTGGTACAACTTCACAACTACACCAGCGCTGCGACGAGGAAAAGACAGAGAAGTGAGGACAGGGACAAGCGCTACAAGCCACTGAAAGTTTATTTTAAAAAAACACACAGCTTATATACTCTCAAATGACAACCCGAAGCGTCTGCCCTTCCAGCAAAAAAGCACACAAAAGAAAGTTACGAATCCAGTTACGAAATTTCACACTCATGTATGGTGTCGCTGTTCTTGTGAATGTGAGAGGCTTCACACAACTCCCTGGTCAACTGATCTTGATGTCTAAACTTAGTCTTAGCCCTGTTAAGCAGTGGAAAGCATGCTTTTTTATTAGACACCTTGGACACACCGGGTTTGTTCAGATGACAATATCTGTAATGAAGGGACAGATTTCATGAAGGAGCACCATTCAAAGATGTTTTATGCTGGCGTAAGCGTGTATTTATGCATTTCCCGGTTTGCCCAATGTAATTCTTGCCGCATTTAAAAGGTATGTCATAGACCACTCCCTCTGCACATGGCACAAAAGGTGATTCATGTTCCGGTTGGTATGCATTTTTTCTTTTGCCTCTTTTTTGCTTCTGTTCCCGGGCTCTTTTGTCAACAATAGCACAAACCTTGCCTAGCTTATTATGGACCGAAAAGAGCACTTTAACCCCAGATCTAGTGCCAACCTGCTTAAGCTTGTGGGATACTGATGGATGTAGGGTATTACCGCATACTTCGTTCTATCATTACCGGAATTTTCCTGTGGTTCATGTCTACCAAAAGACTTCATCTTCTTCAGGATCTTGTTGCTAGCAAGCGCTATCACATCATTGGGAAAGCCCGTTAACCTTAGCCTTCGAACCCGCTGATCGAAACTGCTGACTAAAGTATGAATACATGATTTAGTACGTGCAGATCCTAAACAAGACACTGCTATGCCGCATTTAACTATTTTCGAGTGTCCAGACTGATAATTTAGCAAAGGCTTTTCCGACCAGTGTAGGAAGGACCAACAAACATGATTCATCCTTTTCTCCAATCTAATATCCAAGAATTGCAGCTGCTTTTCTTCCGGTAATTCAAAAGTAAATTCCAGACCAAACCCGCAGTTTTCAAAAGTCATTAAAATGTCGTCCACCTGTGCCTTGAAGTCATGGGATTCAACAAAAACGAGATAATCGTCTACATACCGGAAGATTTGCTTTACACGGTTGTCTAGGCTATCTTTAATGCACCTATCCGCATAGGAAAGAAAGATATTACAAAGAACTGGTGCCACTTTTGAGCCAATGCACACACCTGTTTTTTGAACATATAGCCTGCCTTCCCATTCAACAAATGTGGATTTGAGATAAAATGACACTAGCTCCAAAAACGAGCCCACAGAAACACCACACTTTGAAATGAATGCTTCGTCATCATTATCCTCTACTATACATTTCTTAACACACTGGAGGAGCCTATCATGTGGCAATGAATAGAATAAATCCTGCACATCAATACTAAACATATCACACCCACCAGGATTATTGAGTTTCAAATATTGCACAACCGCCACGAAATTAGACACAAGAAACGGGTCTTCTACAGAAAGTTGTGGGAATCCTGGCTTTCCGCCGTTGCCTTTGCGCGGCTGTGCCGGCTTCCCGCGTTGTTTCTCCTCTTTCCCTTGCTCCCGCCTCAGGCGGTGGAGAGGCGGCTAGGTGACTAATCACTGTCATTTGGCCACAGCTCCGCCCCGGCTCCCAAATGGCCTTTGCCATTGGGGCCTTTTGGCGGGATTTCGGGACCCTCTGGGCGGCCGCGCACCGCGCGACCGTCCGAGCGGGGCCCAGAGAGAGATCCCTCGGAGACAGCGTAAGGGGCGTAGCTACTCTTTGTCTGAGCCGGCCTTTGCCGTTCGGACCAGTGCATACTCGAGCTCGCCCGCACGTGTCCTCTGACCTGCAGCGGCTCGAGCCTGTCCAGCGGGGTCCAGCTACCCTCCGACAGGCGTACCTTGCGTTGATTGCCCACTCTCTCTAGCAACCGGCCCAACGGTCGACCCGAGAGAGAGATCACAGCACAGGGGACATTCTCCTGCAGCGGCGTGCTAGCGGCGCGCATTACTCTGGTCGCTTCGTGCGCGCAGCGGAGCCTTGCTCCTCGCGCGCCCCCGGGACGGGGTGACTATTGAGTGCTTGTGTACCTGCTGGAGGACGACGTGAATAAACGTCTCCGTTGTGAGCTTGGAGGCCTATTTCTTTGCGGCGAATCGCTCTCCTCCCAGCGGAGGTTGAGTGCACCGCATCAGTGTCCCAGTGTGTGTGTGGTGACGGCTGATCGGGGCCCTTGGCTCGCGCGAAGCTCGAACCCGTGGAGGTTGGTGGCCTCTGTCCACTTAGAAACCCACAAAGTGAACATAAATTGCTTTGCAAAAAAACTTGAAACAGCATGTTGCCATGTTCCCCGTTCAGTAACAATGGAACGGAAGGGAATGTCAATTTTGTGAGTTTTGGCTGAAAAAACCACCTCTAAAAAGTTACCCTTCGCCTTCTTAATGGATGTTTGCAAGCCAACTAAATTCATGTCGCCTACCAGCCTTAACGCCTCGCTTTTTTTGCTTCAGGGCACTGGTACGCACAGGCTTAAAGTGCTTGGCAACTGAATTCCTAGCCTTCTCGCGGAAAAGTTTCTCTGGCAGCGTTACGAAATAACCTTATTTATCCGAGACAACCACACTTAGTTTTGCGGACGCCAGGAAATCGGTCAGGTGCGCAACTGGCCGGTTTCCTTTGCATCCGCAGAGGATGGATCCCCAAAGGGTGGGTTCCGGCCGTCCCATCCCCACCGCTGGCGTTGCACCGGAACAAAGCCTAGCAGCCGACACTACACCGGCCCGTATCCGGTGGCGAGGGGGGGGGGGGGGGCGGTCCACGAGCAGGTCGCACAGTCGGATTCCCCCCCCCCCCCCTGTAGATAGGGTCAATGAATAGGTTGGGGCGACCTAAAAGAAAATAAAAATAATAAGCCCCTGCCTGCACCGCATACACACAACAGGCTTAACCCAATTCGAAAAAAAAAATGAATAGCCCCGTGGGCGAATGGTAATTTTACCACCCGTAGGTGGAAAGTAAAAAGAAAAGGGAAAAGCTACTGTAGCGACCCACAGCCGGGAGAGGGGACCCGGGGAGACTCCCCTGATCTCCTCTGGGATGTAGCGGGAACGATGGGTAAAAAGGGATGGTTGGAATGGTTGTCAGGAATGGATTCCTTCAATTATCTCGACTCCATTTCTGGCCTGCCTGGTCAGGGCAGGGAGAGCATCGAGATTGCCCAATGGTGCGGCCCCGTTCACGGGATGCCCGACCACCCACCATACCCAGCGGGCTCCGACCGTCTGAGACAGGAAAACCTAACACGAGGTCAGCTACCTGGGGCCCCTCTACGACCCTAGGGGTGTTTCCGACCGGCCAGCCACTTACCGTCGAGTGCTTTTCGCGGTTTTTCAGACACCGGAAGTATGTGTGATGCGATCCAGCCAGTAGAGGCTTAGGTCGTCAGACTATCGGCCTTCCGGACCTCGGCACCATGACCTAACACCTCCGGGGGACCCATCTGTGCTACGAACCAACCAACAATGCACTTATTTCCTCCCCCTAGCTTGCTCTTATCCTACTGAGGAGAGAGTGTTCAAGGCCGGGCGACCGGGCCACAAACCACGAACGTGACTGAGGGTGGATAGCCCGGGCCTACTCCACCGGTACTCCACAACATCGACGCTTTTTGCCGCTTCGAGCTCGCACTACTCCCCCATCCCCCAGAGCCCCGCAAAGCCATTACAGCCCTGCGGCCGGCCGTGAGGCCGCTTCCCTGAGGCGCCGTTTCAGAGCCTGGCTACTGTGAACCCCCGCGCGGACTTGGTTTCTCCGTAATCAGAAACCGGCGCGTCGGTAGCCAGACTTGCACGACCCCGCGTGCGGAGGGAGATAGCATGTATTTGAACGTTTCGCTCTTTTTACATGCCTTCCGTGCCGGATTTCTTGGGTCCAACCAGAGTATAAACCCAGGCCTGCCTCTGCGCAGGTATCGGACCTTACGCACGCGACTGGCCCTCAAAGAGCCTGGGAGTCGCTGCCACTCCCATGGGGCTTTGCATCCCCAGAGGATGGGTCCGGCCGTCCCATCCCCGCTGCTGGCGTTTCGCCGGAGCAAAGCCTAGTAGCCGAAACTACACCGGCCCGTATCCGGTGGCAGGGGGGGGGGGGCACGAGCAGGCCGCACAGTCGGAGTGAACATAGGGACAGAAAGTAGACCGAGGTTGAAAGGAACCGCGCGTGTTCGTGTCTCTCTTTTTATGGTCCTTCGTTTTATTTTGCGCTCTTTCGTTCCTTATAGGACCCTGGCCTGCTCCACTAGGGAATCTCGTTAATCCATTCATGCACGTCACTAATTAGATGACGAGGCATTTCGGTATTTTTTGCGGTCCTTCCGACCTCTCGCCTTAGTCCCCTCCGAAGGCCACCAGGGAACGTTGTCCATAGCGCAGAGCATCATGCTGGGCAGCCTTCGAGAGGACTAATCCGCCGCGATAGCCAAATCGAGACGTCGCGCGCGCTGAGAGAAGAAGGTCGTATTACTACTGTGTGCCGGCAGTAGGACCGGAGGTTAGTAGGTGGTGAGAGGATCATGAGAAAAGGGCCCTCATAATGAGGGCCTTCTAAAGGCCGTCATCTGTTGGTGACGTCTGAAGGCCTGAACCCCGCCCCCCCGCCCCCCCCCCCCCCCCCCCTGCAGGCAGCGGAGAGTTAGTAGTTTAAAGTCTGTTTGTGCGAAACCAAGGTCTATGAGGATTTTCACTGAAGCTGCGGCTCAAACACCACGGCAGGAGATTGTTACCGCGGAAGGAATGGGTTTCCAGCTACCTGGCAGTTGCTGGATCAGTTCTGGGATCGCATACTTAACGCCCTTGATGTCATGGGCCTATGAGAGCGTAACCCCCTTCCCCCAACCACTTGGGCATCCAGAAGGACCGTCTGGCCCTCTCTTTTGAGGACCAGATCCGGAATCTTTTTGCCCTGTTTTGTTAGGAAGTGGGGCTCCAGCTCGACCTCAAAGCCAAGCTCACGTGCACGCTTTGCAATATACCGCCCAATGGAATCATGCCGCGAGGTCCGGGATTGGTCAGTTTTATGACACATCTGTGTAACGTGGCCTAGTGTCTCAACGGCCGAACATCCAGCTCGAAAGGTCTTAGGTATATCTCTGCTCCTTTTGGTGCGGGCAAGAACAGGCTTATCGTTGTACCGGAACTTCACGACATTTATGAAATCGCGGCCGCTTAGAAGGTGTGTTCCTTCCCGGATACTACTGTTGGCACCTGGGGAATTTCTCGCACCTCGGAGGGATGCACCATCTGCGCTGGTGTACAACTTGTTCCTCCAAAACGCTTGTACCAGTTTCCCAGAAGTCAGGGCCGTCCCACTGTAGGTAATCATCTTCTGTGCTCTAGCGATCATGTCAGTCATGTACGGCATCTCCGACAGCACTGTACAGCATACATTTATCGAGTCCCGTAGGGAAGTCAGACGCTTGAGCTTCAGGAAGGGTACCGTAGCACGAAACGACAAAATCCCTAGACCGCCATCTTCAATGGCCGCATGAAAGATGGAGTGCGTTGCGTCGGGCGGCAAGCGTAGCCCGCGTAGCACAGCTGCTCGGGTAGTGTTATCGATCAAAATTTTTTTTTAGGGGAATCCCCCAAGGTGGAGTAGATTTGTAATAAGGGAGTAATTACTCATTGGCAACCACCCGAGCGCAGCCATATGGCTACAAAGGAAAGCTATACAGCTTTCTCAGAAACTTCGTAAAGAAAAATTCGTCCTGGTCCGGGGTTCGAACCCAGGACCACCGCTCCACCGGAGCAGTCGCTCTACCAATTGAGCTAACCAGGACGGCAAGCTTATGATAGTACGAGAGCGAATTGATCAATAACTCGAAGTGGGAACTGTGTTGGCCAAATCTATCGAGTCTTATCGAGTTTCGTCAACAATTTTGAAGAGGCCGGACCAAGCACCACTCGGTGCATAAGTCGCGAGAGTAGGTATGTCCGGAGTAGAACCAGACGCTGCTGCGGCTTCAGAGGCACTGCACTAACACGCTGTAGCCAGAGCTTCAGCTCCTCAGTGGTGTCCGATGGTATCATTCCTTGGGGCAAAAAAGTCAGCCCTATATAGCGCCACGTTCTGTACACTGTGGCCTTTGGAGTAGCATCACCGCCGCTGGCTATCGTCTATCTTGGTGATTTTTCATTTCGCAACCGGGAGGTATGCCACCGTCAGACTCTTTGTAGCGTTGATGGCTAATCCCCGCGGTGCGAGGTAGGCGTACAAGTCAAGTTGGTCTTGGAGACCTGCCGACGTTGACGCCATGAAAATGAAGTCGTTGGTAAAAGCCATGGCATTTACAACGAGTGTGTCACTCTTGAAGCCTATCTCAGGTGGGCAAGCAGCCAGCCACTCGTCCAGCACAAGATTAAACAGCACAGGTGAGAGTGGTCCCCTTGTCGCACCCCCCTCGTTTGCTTGACATACAGTGTGCACCCTTGGAATCCGAGAGCTGTCTCGGCGCCGTCGGAGAAATCTCTGATATAGCGAAGGAAAGGCTCATCCAATGCTTTGTGTCGTAGTCCCTCCAGGATTGCTCCCTTGGTCACCCGGTCGAACGCCTTAGCTATATCCAGAGTTGCCATGTACAGCGGACGATAACGTCGTCTAGCTTCATGGATGGCGCCCGCCAACAGGCGGATATTTTCGGCGTAGCCATCCACGGGCATGAATGCCCGCTGCTTGAGATCTAATGGGACGGCGCACTGAAGTCTTGCTGCAAAAACCTTATGGAAAAGCCTCGCCAGAATGGGGGATACCGTAATTGGCCTAAATTCCCCAGGCTCACTCGCGTTCTCTTTCTTTGGTATGAAGATGGTGCGAGCTCACTTCAGGCAGACTGGCAGTCGCCCCAAAAGCATTATCAATGACAATACGACCTTGAGCACCGCGACCGGCACACCCCGTAGGTCCTTAGCCGTCAAGCCATCGTGTCCTGGCGCTGAATTCAATCTCGGCATTGCTACCTTGAGCTTGCTCGTAGCGACTGGTTGGAAGAGGGACACTTCTTTCACATTCCCTTCTTCTGTGCCAAGTGGTAAAGACGGTGGCTCCTTTTCCATTATTTCCTTCCACGTGTGCAGAAAAGCAGAAGTGTCCTGTACGTTGGCCTGCTTTGAACCATGCAGTACCTCCAGCGCGCACCGCCCTTGGCATTTCTTGAAATCCTCTTCAACTCTGGCGTACTGCATGCGCCGTCTCTTCCGTTTGCTTGGAGTCTTCCTCTTGCGCTGTGCTTGTCGTTGCGCTTGCCGTGGTGGTTGGACACGAAAGAAGTACTGTCTCAGAGAATTGTTGAACGTGGTCAAAACATCCTGTCCGTCAAGGTACAACTTAGCGATTGTGCATAGATCGTCAGCCCCGAATAGTCGGGGACATGGTCAATTCATCAAAGATCGTAACTCCTCACGATTAAGTTCGTGATCTGATTGTGTGGTTATATCGCTCTCAGGTGTACTGGCCGCAGCCTCAGCATCGCTACTGGCACTAGCTGACTCGGCTAGTGGCTCCAATTGAGGCAGCATATAAATGAAATGGCACGAGTAAAAATGAGATAAGCATGAGAGAAAGATACCGCACAACCACACACCTTGACTGAAAAAAAAAGGCACGTCACTGATTAACATACGCAAGTTCCTTAGGTAGTAGATTTATCGACGGGCTGCTGATACAGGTGTTACCTAGCTTTTCGATATGGCAAGCCTCCGAAATGAGCCTCGTGGTCTCATTCTGATAAGAAAGACTGATGGCGCGTCAGCAATGCTAGTGCAGCACTCTTGCGACCTTGGCAAGCTGCAATAAGAAGGGAGAATTGATTTTGAATTTTTATTTTGTTTCCTGCCAAAAATGCAGACTGTAACAGAAAGGAATTATCTACTCCCAGAGAACTTCAAAGATTACCTTGGCCCGGTTTTCCAGACGTCATTCAAATGTCTTCATATCAATGCTCGATCTGTCAGACGTAAAGAAGCATACTTCGGCACTTTCTTTCAACAACTAAATGACGCTATCATGATCAGCGAAACTTGGTCTACAAGTGATTATGATGTCTTTCGAATTCCTGGTTATGAGACATTTTTTCTGAATCGTTACGCTGGTATTGGTGGTGGCGTATCCATATCATTTAAAAAGAAGTGGCGGCCTGAAATGTTAGAGCGGTTCACAGTTTCTGTGAAATAATATGAAATCTTAACAATGTGTTTGAACAACACTATTTTTGCAGTGTGCTATCGTCCACCAAAGGGTTCCGTAGCTATTTTCTTGAATTTTCTTGAAAGCCTGATTTCATTTGCAACCAGTCAGCACTTAAACATTGTCCTTGGTGGTGACCTAAACATTAATATGTTATCGGTTGATGCATCCCAAATGAGTTTAGATTTATTGCTTAGAACACATGGACTTCTGAATGCAATCAAAATGCCAACGTGTGTTAGGGTCACGTCTTCATCGCTGATAGATTTGTTTATCACTAACCATGACCCTAGTATGATCACATCTGGAGTAATAATTTCTGACATCAGCGATCACTTGCCAATATTTATGTGTGTTAAAAACATGTCTAAAAAGAAACGTAGTTCAACATATTCTTTCCAACTTATATCTGAAAAACCACTGTCCACATTTAGAAACTCAGTAGAAAAGAACAACTGGAGGCCTGTCCTTTTAGAAAATGACGCCAATAATGCTTACGAGGCATTCTTAAGCATTCTGAAGCCGATTTACGAGGCCTGTTTCCCAATATTAACAAAAAAACAAAGGCGTCACAGTCGCAAACCATGGGTCACACCGGAGTTGGTGGCAAAGATAAACACAAAGAACATCCTATACCATAAGTTTATTAAATCGAGAGCTGAATGTGGTCTGACAGCGTTTAAAAAATATCGAAACCGCTTGAATACTGAGCTCAAGAAAGCCAGAAACGCCTATTACACAAATCAATTCACGTCAACTTGTGGTCGTGTCGACATTATGTGGAAGCGGCTAAACGCAATTTTGGGGAGAAATAGCAAATCAGGTGAATTAAATATGCTAAATATTGATGGTGTAAGTATAACTGGAAAAGAATTAGCAGATACGTTTAATACGCACTTTGTTTGTGCTTCTAGAAATCAAGTACCGCATAACAATCTCAGTGATGTTGTTCATATAAGCGACACTGTGTTTCTCAAACCGGTTGAAGAAGCAGATGTAACGGCAGCCTTCCACGAACTAAACAATAGCACATCCATTGATATTGATGGCCTCCAGAAAAAGCCTATACGGTATATTTTTGACCTTATTTTACCATACATCACGCATATCTTAAACCTTTGTGTCAGTACCGCTGTATTTCCTCGTAAAATGCAGATTGCACGTGTAACAGTTATCTTTAAAAAGGGTGATAAAAACCAGCTCGGAAATTACAGGCCAATATCCATCTTACCCGTGTTTTCTAAGCTATTAGAAAAAGTAATACTTAGAAACTTTTTTGCAGTTTGAAGAAAAACACAAAATTATAACAGCGGCTCAGTATGGCTTCCGTAAGCACCGCTCTACTGAACTTGCACTATTAAATCAACGAGAATATATATTGAACGAACTCGAACATAATAGGATAGTCATTGGTATTTTTCCTGATTTTTCGAAGGCATTCGACTTATTGAACCGTACAATACTTCTTCGTAAACTTGAGCGTTGTGGCTTCCGCGGCCATGCACTATCGCTTGTGCAGTCATACCTCATGGATCGCAAACAGACAGTAGCAATAAATGGTCTCCTCTCAGATATGCAATCTGTAGGCTGTGGCGTTCCACAAGGTAGCATTTTGGGTCCATTTCTGTTTAATCTTTACATCAATGACATTGTACTTGCAACTCCATTCGTTAAATTTATCATCTATGCTGATGACACCAGTATTTTTCTTGCCGGAGATAATGCAGCTGAACTCACAGATACTGCAAACAATGCACTGAAGCAAATAGAAAACTGGAGTAGCAGAAATGCGTTGCTGATTAACACAGCAAAGACTAAAGTCGTTGTTTTCAAAGGTAGAAACAAGAAGGTCTGTCTCACTGAGAATATATTCCTTCAGTCCGTACCCTTAGAAGTTGTGCCTTCATTTAAAACATTAGGAATAATATTTAATGAAAGAATGTCATGGGATGATCATGTTAGCTTTGTAATAAATAAATGTTCACGTATTATTGGTCTTCTTTACAAGAACCCTGAGATACTGCCGCGAAATGTAATGCTAATGCTATATAATTCATTGATACAATCTCATTTCAGCTATTGCCATTTAACCTGGGGTGCAACAACAGCAGGCAATCTTCAGAAACTACACTTGTTACAGAAAAAATTTCTAAGAATTGTTGAAAATGTTTCGCATACCTACCATACGGCCGCACTTTTCTTAAAATAACTTACTTCCAATTACTAAGCTTTATGACTATCGTCTGAGCAAGTGTGTGAAAAACGAGGTGTTGAAGAATATATCTTTTCTATCCAAATTAGCTGGTTTAGAAAAGCGAGATGCAATGTACAATACAAGAAATATAGCACAATGGAACGTAAAAACATACAGAACTTTCTATGGTAATCAAACATTAGAAAATAAACTACCACGACTTCTTAACAAACTCGCACAAAACGATATTGATCTCCAAAACACAACACGCCACAAACTGTTCGAGCATTTTTTACACTACACCTAACCTTTTTTTCTGTGATTTGTTTACCTAATTCTTCTTTCTTTCACCATCATTGTAAGTTTTCTTTCCAGCCAGGACAATGCTGTTGATTTTATGCTGACTACTGTAACCTGATAACAGCTCTGCTATATGTATTTTTTCCTTTGTTATCTGTATTTCCTGTATTTTCTTTTTTTTTTCGTGTGCGTGAAAAAAAAAAACAAAACAAACCACTGCATTGCTGTCAAAGTGGGGGCCTGTGGCCTTGTCAAGCTGTCAAACGGCAGCTTTTACTACGGGTCCCCGCCATCATCTGTACCATGGTGGCAAAATAAAATTTGAATTTGAATTTGAATTTGAATCTTTATAACGGGCGATGATAGTGGTCCGACTGAGATGCGCTTCGCAATCTTCACACTCAGCACAGTGCACAGCAAGATGGTTTCTGCGAGACTTGTTCTCTATATCTTTTGCGTGTTCACGTAGTATATCGTTGATGCATCGCCCCATCTCACCGATGTAGAAACTGCCACAGGAGGTCGGGATCTCGTAAACGACACCAACACGACACTGAAAAAACTTCCGCTTATGCTTCTTCTGGCAGCCTTTTTTGCTTCCATCCTCATTAACACGCTTGCACAATCCGCTATGTTTATTCCTGGCTGAAAAAAAAACAGCCTAATGCCTCCTTTGCTGACTATCTTCTTTAGATTGTGCGAATCTTTGTGCACGTACGGGATGCACACTGTTCTCTTTCTTTCTGCCAGACCCGCATCGGTGCCCTTGATCTTTCGCAAACTACATTCAGCAAGCAGGGACTCAGCAACATTTGACACCATCTTCGTGGGGTATCCTGCTGCAGATAGCCTGTTCACCTGTGCGTAGAAACTGCCTTTTGTCTGACGCAGACATGCGATCTTTGCAGTGCGGCTCTTAGGCATGCCTTGGCGATACCGCGCTTAACAATCTTCGAGTGAGCTGACCGGAAAGGGAGAAGGCTCTTCCTGGACCGCGGCGAGTATGCGCAACAAATATAGTTGTTAGAAATTGGAAATTATCAGTTCCATGTCTAAAAACCTGAGCCTATTATTAGAGGGGAGCTCAGAAGTCAATTGGAGGTCATTAAATTCATAACAGAACACGTCAAAAATATCTGCAGCCGTTTGCTGTGCGTCGTTAGTACGATATAAAATTAAAAATTCATCAACATATCGCATTATCCTAAAAATGGGCGCGTAATCGAGCTTAGTTCGAAGACGCCTGTCATAACTTGCTAGAAATAGATCGCTTAGTACAGGAGCGATGCTCGAGCCAATTCAGACTCCTTGTTTTTGGATAAAAATTTGCTCTCTATAGTGACAACATTTAAAAAAATCTCTGCCTCGCCCGTAACCGATGGTAGAGTAAGCATGAAATGTTTACGCGCATAACACATTGGCTGTAGATGGTACTAGTCAAAATATTGAAATGAGTATAGTGTTCAATACACCACACCCCACTCTTCTTGTTGCGTCGAAGCGATCGGCTGCAATAGTGCGGGGTTAGGTAGGAAGCCGCGAACCGGGGCGGCCTTGTCACTTTCGGGAGTGGCCGCATAATCCTCAGCGTTGTCGGCAGGGGCGAGCAGTCTTCTGCTGTGGCGTATCACTTTCCGCAAGACGCTTCCTACCTCTCCTTTCATCAGGCTCCATTGCTCGGCTTAAGCAGCTGTGACGGTGGCGGCATTGAAATGCAGGACGATGCAGAAGCGTCCGCTGACACGACGAGACGCAGACCTGACAAGAATATATGCAGCGCGTTTGAATACTCCGCGAGCGTGTATACATCAGCCTGCCAAAGGGGGAAACGTCATGAGGTGAAGGCCCAGCGGCCGGTCTTTTACGTGCGTGAGTGTGGGACCGCAGCGCCATCCTTGGGGACGGCGCGGAAGCAGTTTTTCCGCTTCCATTAAAGTCTCGTTAAATCTCGTACGGTGCCCGGATGCTCTTGTTTCAGTGCCCGGATGTGTGGAATTCAGTTCCGGGATGTTGGCTCTCGGTCTCGGCGTGACGTCACCACATTGCCGACAACTGGAGCTAAAAGCATTTCATGCTTAAAACCTAGCACTTCTAAAAACCTGCTAACGTCCATTCCACATGCGTTTTGGAACTTTGTTACTTCAATGCGGTCGATGCAAAGGCTGACTCTGTGACCGCGGAAGTCAGCCTTTGCATCAACCGCTTTGGGACGCTTTGGGACGGGACGATGCATCAACGATAGACTACGTGAACATGCAAAAGATATAGAAAACAAGTCTCGCAGAAACCATCTTGCTGTGCACTGTGTTGAGTGTGAAGATTGCGAAGCGCATCTCAATCGGACCACTATCATAGCCAGTTATAAAGATGAGACCACGAGGATCATTTCGGAGGCTTCCCATATCAAAAAGCTAGGTAACACCTGTATCAGCAGCCCATCGATAAATCTACTACACAAGGAACTTGCGTATGTTCATCAGTGACGTGCCTTTTTTTCAGTCAAGGTGTGTGGCTGTGCGGTATCTTTCTCTCATGCTTATCTCATTTTTACTCGTGCCATTTCATTTATATGCTGCCTCACCTGTAGCAATAAACCATTTGGTTGTTAGTCAGCGCTGGTGTTTTGTCCTTCTCTTGTGTCGGCTTCCGTTGGGCTGTTTTTCCGATTCGTAAAATCCAAGTGGTATGAGCAAAAACATTCATTACATCGAAGTAAGACATGATGTTGGGCTAGTCGGTTCATGGTTAGAGCGAAACAAAACTGCGCGACTAACATTCTTAACGCCTTCTCCTCTGAGGGGCAAGGCTTACTTTTTACTCATGAACTGACAAGGGACAACCGCATACAGTTTTTAGACTTAAATCTGCACTTCACTGATGCCCACGTTTGCTGGTCGTATAGCCCAATGTCGAACAAGAGTCTACTACCCTATAAAAGCGCTCGTTCTAAGCTAGTCAAACGTGGTATCATCATGTCTGCATGCCTCTCTGCCGTGCAGAAATCCTGTACCCACACCATGTCATCCAGTTTTCACTGTCAAGTTGAGCGCCTTCTTTCCGCTGGCTATCCCCGTCATCTACTTCTTGGCACCTGCGAAAGCCTGCTTCAAAGGCTAATATCTACACATGTAAAAGATAAAGGATGTTCGGATCCCAAGCCACCATTTGTCATGCCGTATTTTCATTGCCTTTCCCATAACATCAAGAAGGTAGCAGAAAGGTATGGGATACGCGTTGCTTTTTCGGCTCCCTGCAAGCTGAAAAAAGTGTGCCCTCTACTGGCTGGAACAAGAAAAGAACCCACCACTTGCAAGAAGAACCACCGGAACAAGTTTACAAAAAGTGTTTCCGAAGTTGTTTATGAAATACCTTTGTCATGCGGTCGTTCCTACATAGGCCAGACTGGCCGTTGTTTTAATGAACGCGCTTTAGAGCACAGGCGATCCCTTAGCAGTGGCACCGGCAGCAATCTACCCTTGCACTGTAAGAGCCGCGACACCAAAAACTGTTCTCCTTACCTGGAAAAAACAAAGTTCCTTTCAAAGGCCAAAACAAAAACAGAAAGAGAACTCATCGAGGCCTATTTCATTTCTAAATAGGGTGATAAGTGTGTTAGCGCACCTTCTTTATCTCTTTCATGCCAGGAAATCAATTTCTTAGATGGACACATCCGAACTTTTCATGCGTCGTAATTCACACGTGGTCTTGTTTACCCTGTCATTGCCGTTCACACGTTGCTTCTGCTTGTCTCCTAGTTTGCTGTGATTGCCTTTATAAGCACCCTGCTTTTACAAAATAAAGTCAGTTGGAAGTCTGCGCTTTGTGTGTGTGTATTCGTGCCTTTCTTTTGTCCCGTCCTCTTCGCGCAGTTTTGTTTCGCTCTATTCATTACATACCGTGCAATCATCATCAGGTTCAACGGATTTACCACATTCAAAGTATACATCGCCTTGCTCACTGCCCATCTTTGAACGCTGCAGGGGCAGTGCTGCAGCAACACAGACTACCGGACGTACAGTAGGTTCAAATGTTCGGAGACAAGCCTGCAAATACAGGAGTGCACTCAAGAAGGCGCCTTTTCTGTGTCGCTGCAGCTGCCCAAGTGCCAGGCGTGTCGACGATGCCTCCTTTTAAAGCAGTAGTGGCGGAGCGCAGATCTCTGGCCGTACTTGATGTGCGCAGATTCCAGGTCAGGCGGGTAGGACGAAAGCAGCAGGAAAGGCCAGCTTATCGTAGTCCACGAAGAAACACAATCTGCAAATACAGGAGTGCAGCCAAGAAGGCGCCTTTTCTGTGTCGCTGCAGCTGCCCAAGTGCACATTTCTGTGCCTTCCTCCGTTGCCTTGGCATATTGAGCAAGAGCAAACGACTATCCGGCAGCTAGGAAACAGAGGCGGAAAACTTGCCGTCTGCTTTGGAACTTTCCATCATTGGCTGTGTAACTTTTTTTTTTCAGACGAAAGTACGTAAGATTAAACAAAGTTATGGATTATTAATAATTTTTAACGGTCTGACAAAATTATTGTAGCTTTTATCGAAGACAGTTTAATTCATTGTTCTGTAATAAACAGTGCGTGCATTAGAGCCCTCCTCCGTTCTCTTGCATAATAAAAAGCCAGTAACCTATAGCGCTGAGCCCATGTGCAGTTTTCTAATGTTGAGATTGTGCGCTTTAAACAGCGCTTTAAAACACTTGCACCAAGGCAGTGTTGATTATAGTATTGATGAAAGCTATGCAATATGTGGAAGCTTCGCTGAGGCTTCGCATGATCTGAAAAATTAAATTAACTTCACTTTAACCCTGACATTCGTGTTCTATGTGCTCTGGAGTCTTCTGCCGCATTCGTCTTCTGCCGTTCTTCTGCCGCATTCGAGTGTTCTGCCGCATGCGGATTAAATTGGTTGGCAGCCGGACTAAAACCGCCGGCGCTGGTATTATTTTTGTTGCTACTCAGATTAAATTGGTCGCCGCTGGCATTGTTCGAGTTGGCGTTTGGATTAAACACGCTGGCGCTTAGATTAAATGTTTTGCACTGGGATTGAATTACATGGCATGCAGTCAGCGCTTAGATTATTTGCGCCAACACTAGGCGACAGTGGGACAATCTGCGGATGTACCACTGTAAACTTTGGACCATGTCCCTATACCTTTCTTTCCTGCTGCCAAGCGCAAGTCGAGACAGCACATGATTTGCCGACATCCGTTCCATATGAGTCAGTGTAGGTACCCGAAATAGCGTGTTTTGAGTTGAAGTCCCTTGCAATAGTGACCCTATTATAGTTGGCAAGTAAGCTGTCTAGGTAGCCTGTTCTGCCTACTCCTGCTGGAAAATAGACATTATCAACTGTGACAGTGGCGCAATGCGGTAAAGTGAGATCTACAGCTCGCAGCCAGGAAGCATTGCTTTTTTTTATTTATTGATGCCCGGTGACACAGTTTTGAAGAAACAACCCGCCGCCTGTGCCATTTATGTGGTCCGCTCGAGGGCAGATGCCACCCGCAAAAGTTGTTATAACTGACCCCGTAGCAACATGCACTCCAGCCACCTCGAGAAAGCAGCGGTTTACAGAAATAACCGTCGCTCCTGCATCCTGGAATTCCTCCAAAATTTGTTGAGCGGTAGATGACGGGTCCACTCCACGCACAATGTCTTTAGTGCACGCAAGCTGTTTAGGAGTGAAGACTTTAACCGGATTAGAAGTGAATGTGAATGGCGCAGATCCGACACACAATCAATGTTTGCTGATTTGCAAACAATACCACGGGTCCCGAAAGGTCGCACTTCAGAGATGCCTAGATAGCGATTTCTTAGACTCTTGAGTTGTTGCTAGATCATTTTAGGATTCTTCACTTTCAGCATTCCATCACCTATCGGAACAAGCGCCACCGGAATTGCATCGACATCATTCTTTCCAAATGAAACCAGAGGCAACCAAGCTGCTGAGCCCCGTGGCGGGGAGGTGAAAGTCATGCCTACAAAGAGCCCAAGTCAGCAGAGCTACCCTGATACCTGGCAAAAACTGCACGAACGGCCTCACCCAAAAGAAACGCCCGGCACCACCAGGAAACGAAGCAGGAAGGCAGAATGGACAGCGACAGTGTGGGGGCGCTGTGCGAGTTCCTGCCTTGGCAGCATCTACCCCGCCCGTCCTCTCAGTGAGGCTATTCTACAGCTTCCCGTGATTACCGCCACTCCAGCGGAAGACACGTCGTATCCGCCAAATCCAGCTACAGTGGAATTCCCAGCCTGGCAACCATACAGCATCGTCACCTGCGGAGCCACGCCTCGACTGCAAATGCAACCGCCGTTTCGGGGCCATTCGGGGCACGCCACTGCGACGAAGGGGGTCATGAAACCGCCGCTCTTTGCGCAGCTCAGTTACCTGACTCGTGTCAGTTCTGTCCGTACTAGCAGCCCTTTCGCGGTCGCAGTGTCGTGGCCCGCTGACCTGCCTGACTGCTACCGCAGAAGGATGTGCTTTTCGGGCCACTTTTGTCTCAACGCCCATCCGGTGTGCCTCTTTGTCGTCCTGTCGAGAGACGTGCAACTAAATCCTGGCCCTCCGAACGGGGGCCCACCTGCATCACTTCAATCGATTTCGCAGACTCTGTCTCGTTTAGAAGAGTCCCAGACCATATAAGGCAGAAAGGTGGGCTAGTTTGTGTTTGGATTGAGAGGACATAGTAGTAGCGCTACTATGCGCTACTACTATGTCCTCTCAACCCAGACAGCGCTTGTGTTTGTCTCTGTGTCTTTCTTCGTGGTTCGTCCTTTGATTGCGCAACCTATACCTTCACAGACGATAGTCCTCGCCGAACTTTTAAAAATTCGCGCTGCATAAAACGATATTGAGCGTGCGGTCTGCCGCTTGTCTTCTCGCGTTCACGCACTATAAAAAAATCGTCCAGATTAATCAACTGAATGACCCAAATTCTTCTGGAACGTACGTAGAAAAATTTTCCTAGGAAATTAACGTTTTCACTAACAAGATCGATCACGCAGAGAATGGCCTTGGTCGCTGTTGTAACCAGACGCCGAGTAACCAGACGCCGAGTAACCAGACGCCGAGTAACCAGACGCCGGGTAACCAGACGCCGGGCAAACAACGGGACGCTTTATTACGAGGTGCTCAGTATCAGCCTCGAACCAACGACTGCCGTGCATGTTGTTGTTGTTGTTGTGACTGAGAGAAGGATGAAAAGGAAATTGCACGGGCCTGCTACTGGCTCTAGCCAAGCCACCACCGCTGCCAACGTGCAGATAGAGGAGAGGTAAGAGATCAGAGGAAAGAGAAAAAGGCAAGAAAAAAAGTGCGTCGCAGCAACAACTGCGTCCGCCGGAGCGGACGCTACTGAAGACATCAGATAAGCGGCCGGAGCCGCGCTCGCCGAAGCGAGGTCAGATACTCTTTTTACTGCCGTGCAAGGCGTCCGCACGGGGTTAAATACGTTTGGTGAGACGTCGGCGCATGCGCAGCAAGGCATGGCGAACGCGACAAGCCACGAGCAGACGCCGCGCTACGATACACTTCCTCCCCTTTACAGTTCTAAAAACAAGCATAAGTTAAACGATCAGGTGGACGCCGCTCCCTGGTGCAATTTCGTAGTGGCACCAGTTGCTCGCCGCTTGCTCGATGTGCTGGTCGGGTAGACTGAGATGGCTCAGCCGATTGTTCTGTGCCGCGTGAATGAGAGACCACGTCCGATGCATGCGGAAGTTCCACGTCTGGGTTAACGTTCGATCGTGCACGCATATAACTGACATCATTTCGTCAGCTAACAAATCCGTTGGTTTTCTAAAACGTCATCTCCGCGATGCGCCCACGCATGTTAAGTTATTAGCTTACGAAGCACTTGTGAAATCGAAATTAGAATAGGCATCACCCATTTGGCATCCGCATCAAGCTTATCTGACCAACGCATCAGAAATTTTGCAAAACCGCGCCGTCGGATTTATTCATTCTTCATACCATTACAGCACGAGTGTCACGTATCTAAAATCGCTTTCAGGCATACAGCCACTCGAGCTGCGCCGCCGCACAGCCAGTCTTTCGTTATTTCACGTTATTTTACAGCCATCTACGAACTGCACCCTACATGGTCCCTCCGGCACGCATATCTCACCGCACTCTCCAACTCCAGATCAGCCGTCCACGTGCACGCACAGTCACCTTCGCAGCTTCATTTTTTTCACGCATCGCCGCGGACTGGAATGGCCCTCCCGCTGACATTGCAACAATAACCTGTCCCGCGAACTTCGCAAGCAGAGCTAACAGTTTTGAAGCGAAAAGCTTCACTAGGCTCGTCAACACCGCGCTTCGCGTGGGCCACCCCTGGGCGCCGCCGTGGCGCGCCCTTCCACCTCCTCGCCATCCCCTCCTTTCTCCTCCTCGCCACCGGTTAACCCTTCGCCGCTGGTAGCGGTTCTTATCGCGTTCTTATCGCGTTATCGCAAGGCGTTGCGATAACGCCTGTGCGGCGGCGGCGGACAAGAAAGAGGACGCGCGCCCCGGCGCGCGCTCCGTCGTTACTTCTCCTCGCCATCGGTTAGCCGGTTGGAACGGTTGGGACGGCGGTCTCCGTCCCGAGAGAAGGTTCTTTCGCAAGGCGTTGCGAGAACGCATGCGTGAGCGGCGGCGGCGGCCGTAGAAGAGGCGCAGACATTCGCCATGGAAGGAAGAAAAGACCCAGAAGTGGTAGCGAGGGAGTTGGCTCAAAATCTACACCGCTACCGTGGTGCTCCCAGTGCATTGTGCGCGAACTGCGACAGCCATGACGTCAAACAAAGCATAACTGCAGCTTTTCGCTTGTATATCCAGGCTTAACCAGAGCTAAGCCACTGCCAATTTTTTTTTTTGTCATCATCATAACGCATGATTACTTTGTCTCGCCAAACGTTGTACCCACCCCTTATGTAATTTCATTTCATTTCATTTATTGATCCCTTAAAGGCCCGAAGGCATTACATAAGGGGGGGCATATTGGTTTCCAACGGCGATGATGGGAACATGCATAACAATAAAAAGAACAAACATACAAACAAACATAAAAGGGGTTGCAGTCATATCAGGGTTTCCCAGCAGGTGATACACCATTTAATAAAGGTATGTGAAGCAATACTCGCTACAAAGAGCGCAGAAGTGATCAAGATTTATGTGAGGTGAATTTTTATTTTCTCGCGGAATGTTTTGTGATCAGTGCATGCAGCGATGTCGTTAGGCAGTGAATTCCATAGTGCTATTGCGTTGGGGAAAAATGAGTTGTTGTAAGCTGACGTGTGGCCACTGATGCGTGCTATCGGGTTACCGTGACTAAGCCGGGAGGACGTTCGTAGTGGGCCGGTTAATAGAGCGTGCCGTGATCTTGTGTTATGATAAAATGTATGAAGTAAGCATAGGCGGGAAACGACGCAGCGTGATTCCAGTGTTGAGAGACGGAGGGACTGCTTGAGGGCGGTGACACTGGCTTCTCTTGAGTAACATGAAGTGATGAACCGAGCTGCACGATTTTGGATTGATTCCAATTCGATGGTGAGATACGATTGCCATGGGTGCCAGATGGATGATGCATACTCTAATTTTGGCCGCACAAATGTTTCATACGCGAGTTGTTTTATGTTAGGGGATGCAGATTTCAGATTTCTTCTCAGGTAGCCAAGTGTGCGTGAAGTGTCGGAGCAAATGGTTCTAATGTGGGTGACCCAAGAAAGTTTGGTTTGGTTTATGGGGTTTGACGTCCCAAAGCGACTGAGGCTATGAGAGACGCCGTAGTGGAGGGCTCCGGAAATTTCGACCACCTGGGGTTCTTTAACGTGCACTGACATCGCACAGTACACGGGCCTCTAGAATTTCTCCTCCAAAGAAATTCCAGCCGCCGCGGCCGGGATCGAACCCGCGTCTTTTGGGACAGCAGCCGAGCACCATAGCCACTGAGCCACCGCGGCGGCCCCAAGAAAGTGTTGATGTGAGATGTACACCTAGATATTTGTAAGATTTTACAACGGTTATAAGGACTGATGAAATGCTGTAAGTGTGATTCGTCAAGGTGTGTTTGTGAGTGAAGGACAACGATTTGCACTTAGTAAGATTTAAAGGCATCTGCCACTTTTCACACCATGATGCAATAACGTCAAGGTCCTGTTGCAAAGTGAGGTTATCGGTTGGGCTACTTATTACATTATAGATGACACAATCGTCCGCAAAGAGTCGCAATTTGCATTGAATATTAGAGGGCAGGTCGTTGATGTATATTAAGAAGAGTAATGGTGATAACCCGGCCCCTTGAGGGACACCAGATGTTACGTCTGTTAAGGGTGACTGGATGTTATTGGCGGATGTGAACTGCGAGCGTCCTTTTAGAAAATGTTCGAGCCAGCATATCAGATTAGCAGGAATTCCCAGGAACGAAAGTTTCGCAAGCAGATGGTTGTGAGGTACGCGATCAAATGCCTTCGAGAAGTCTAAGAAGATTGCATCTATTTGGAGGTTATCGTCTATGGCCTTAAGGATGTCTTGGGTGAACTCTGCCAGCTGGGTTTCGCATGAAAATGATTTCCTGAAGCCATGTTGATGAGGATAAAAGAAATTAATTGAATCAAGGTGAGACATTAAGCTTGATGATATAATGTGCTCTAGAAGTTTAGAAGATATGCTAGTAAGGGATATTGGACGATAGTTAGCTGGGCATGCGCGATCACCTGTTTTGAAAATGGGAACAATTTGGGCTATCTTCCAATCGTCAGGAATGATTCCGGTGTCTAAAGATTGGGTAAATATTAGATGTAGTATCTGGCTTGATAATGATAGAGTGTTTTTAAGTAGTTTACTGTTTATTTGGTCACATCCTGCAGATGATGAGTGCTTGAGTGAACTGATTAATTTGGAGATTCCTTCGGGGCTAATTTGAATTTCCGGCATTTCTTTTTGACTATTGGTTTGCAAAACTGTGGGTGTAGAATTGCTGACAGGCGAAAACACACATGAGAAGTAGTCATTTAAAAGTTTTGCGCATTGATTAGTATCAGCCGGTTCGCCATCAGGTCCTACAAGATCGAACCGATTAGATTTATGTTTAGGGGAGAGGATACGCCAGAATTTGTTGGGATTTGTTCTGAGAATGGATAGCAGGTCAACAGAGAAAAATTTATTTTTCGCAGCACGCAATTCATTTAAATATTTACTCGCGCAGGCGTGGTATCTTTCCCATGCTTCTTGTTTTTGGCTTAGTTTAGCGGAACGATAAAGCCGTTTTTTCCTACTAAGAAGGTGCTTCAAGTTGCCCCTGACAAGGGGTCTTTAAGGAAATAAAATTGATTGATTGATTGATTGATTGATTGATTGATTGATTGATTGAGTGACTGATTGACTGATTGACTGGTTGATTGATTGATTGATGCGATGCCTGATCGTCGCAGGTGGTCCGCGTGCACAAACCGCACTCACACACCAAGTACGTTGACGGTGACTTCAGTCGGGTAATTTTTCCAGGCCACGTCATCACGCACAGAGCGAACCCACACGCAATCACCAACAGCAAACACTCGCTGCGCACCCCTGCGTTTATCAGCACATGTTCTAATTCTATCAGCCTTCGCACTCAGTGCCTCCGCCGTGCTTGGCATCAGTAACGATAGGCGAGTCCGCAGTTTCCTTTGCAGAAATAATTCAGCGGGTGTTCTTCCCGTGAAAGTATGAGGTGTAGTTCGGTAAGAGAAGACGAAGTTATCAGTTCTGTGCTGCAGCGACCTAGAAGCGCCTCTTTCTTAGTCTTCCAGCAGCTGCTTAAGCAATGCTTTCTTGACTATTTGCACCGCACGCTCTGCCGCTCCATTCGACTGAGGATGGTAGGATGGTGTGAGCGTGTGCTTAACTCCATTTGATTTAAGAAAATCTTGGAATTCAGCTGCTCGAAACTGCGGGTCGTTATCGGTTACTACTTCCACAGGCAGTCCATGTGACGGAAACCACGAACGAACACAGTCTACCGGTTTAGCGGCAGTTGTCACTGTCATTACCTTGACCTCCAACCATTTGGAATAAGCATCAATCGCGACAAGGAACAATTTCCCTTTTTCTTCTGCGAAGTCCAAATGTACTCGTTCCCATGGGTTTTCACACAGTTGCCAGGGTGTTAAAGGTACGGGCTGTGCGGAGGAGAGAACTGACTGGCATATCTGACAATTCCGCACAATTCTCTCGAGAGCGTCATCAATGCCAGGCCACCATACCGTGGATCTCGCTACTGCTTTCATTCTAGAAATGCCCAGATGTTGCTCATGCAACAAACCCAGCACAAGATTGTGCAACGACTCGGGAATGACCACTCCGTTTGTCCGCACAAGGCATCCGTCGTCTATACTCAGCTCCAGTCGGCGCGCCCACAATGGTTTCAGCTATCAGACACAGTTTTTTGGCCAGCTATGCCATATCGTTTCCCGAACAGTGCTAAGTAGTTTATCTCGCCCTGTTTCTCGTTCCACATCCTTAGCCGTCAATGGTAACTCATTCAAAGACGAAAAATAAAAGATTTCATCACACCGGTCACTCGTGTCTGGTAGTGGCAAGCGAGGCAATGCGTCCGCATGACTGATAGCAGATCCCGGCTTATGTTTTATCTGGTAGCGATAGTTGGCCAAAAATCCGAGCCAACGATGGACTCTTGCAGTAGCTACAGCACTGCCCTGTCCTTTCGGATAAAAAAAAAAGTAGTGAGCACCTGATGGTCAGTCAAGACGTTAAACACTCGCGGCCGTAAAGGTACTTGTGAAATTTTTTCACTGGAAACACAATGCTTAGGGCTTCTTTTTCTATTTGGCTGCAGTTCCGCAATGATGCATACAATGACCGCGAGACAAAAGCTAGTGGTTTTTCACTACCATTTTGGACGCGCGACAGTACTGCGCCCAGCCCGTACTCATAAGGGACACATGTAATCTGAATTTCTTTTTTCACAGCGTAAAGCTGCAAGGCACTTTTATGAAACAACATTTCTTTACACAATGTGAAAACCTCGTCACACTGACGCGACCAGTGCCATTCGCTTTCCTTACGGAGAAAGTTGTGTAGGGGTTCAAGGACCGTTGCCAAGTTTGGCAAGTATTTGGCGGACAAATTGACCATGCTCAAAAAGGCCTTCCGCTGGGTGACGTTGATCGGCTTAGGCGCATTTTTAACGGCCACCACCTTTTCAGGCGTGAGATGCAACCCAACCTTATCAATGGTATCTCCCAAGGACGTTATTCGCTGCTGAAACAACGCACACTTTTTTATTCACTCGCACACCGTTTTCGCTCAGGGGTCGGAGAGCCTGCTCTACTCTTCCGTAGCACTGCTTGCAGTTATCGCCTGTGAGGAGTATGTCATCCAAGTATCAGGCCGTACCCGGCATACCGTGGAGTATTTGGTCCATGACTGCTTGGAACACTGCGGGTGCAAAAGTTACGCCATACGGCAAGCGACGAAACCTAAAAAGGCCCAAGTGCGTGTTTATAGTTAGCAGTTCTTGAGCTTGCTCGTCTAGATCGAGCTGGAGATACGCCTTAGACAGGTCAAGAACAGAAAACACTGTTCCGCCTTGTAAAGTGGCAAAAATATCCTCAGTCATCTGCAAGGGACAGTGGTCTACCTTAATTACTGGGTTTACGGTGAGCCGGGTTTACGGTGAGCCGGCAATCGCCGCAAAGGCGAAGCTCCTTGCGGTTCTTTTTAGGGACTATGACCAGGGGCGTTGCCCATGTTCTGTGCCCAACCCGATACGCAACGCCAGCTTTCTCTAGATGTGCCAATTCCTGTTCGACTTGCTCACGTAAAGCGTGAGGAACTGGCCTTGCTTTAATGAACACTGGGCGCGCATTTTCCTTGAACCCTTTAATAGCCCAAAACCTGAGTTGAACACATGACTATAAATTTTGTGAGGGGCGTGTCAGTTTCCACTGCCTGCACAGGCATGATCTCGTGCCAATTGATCTTAATCTGGGAATGCCAGTCTCGGCCGCCGAACAACGTCTCGCGCCCTGCGCTCCTTCGCGATGACTAGAGGCATAATTGGATAAAACGGCGCAACGGAAGACGAGACAAGAGAAGGACAAACACATTCCTTCTCTTGTCTCGTCTTCCGTTGCGCTGTTTTTTTCCAGCTCTTCAAATATGTACCAACCAGCCCGTATTTGCCCACTACTAGAGGCAGCTCGAAACACTGATCTTTATACTGAACTTTGACGTCTATAACTTCATCAATAGGCAAAGCCGTGCTGTTGTATGTCACGAATTTCACATTGACCTGTCTTCAATCGGCATTAGGAAAGTGTTTCGCCCACTCGACTTCCGACATGATTGAGACAGCTGCTCCTGTATCAGTTTCCAAAGGAATATCCTTGCAGTTTATCGTAACCACAATGACAATAGCAGGTGCACCAGCTTTTTGGGTAGTGTGACACAAAGTCAGTACCTCAGTACTGCTATCATCCGGCTCTACAGAGTGCACTACTTTAGTTCTGCATGTTTTTGCAACGTGTCTGTTCTTTTTAAACTTGTAGCAACGGCTGTTTACAGAAGGGCAACTCACGGGTGCGTGTTGACAGGTGTTTCTCTGTTACCAGCACTACGCTGCTTCCCTGCCTCTCGCATCCTGTAGACTTCGGTGCTGTCCGACAAAGCTGTTCCGTTGCTCGGAGATTTCAGCATGTCTTTGGTGTCCTGGCTTGCAGCTTCCATGGCTATGGCCACAGTCCACGCTCGGTCCCGTGTTATCTCGTCGACAGGAAGAGCCAGCAGTCGGCACCGTATGACGTCGGAACACAATCCTGCGGCGAGCCGATCCCGCAGAGCTTCGTTCAGGAACGTGCCGAATTCGCAGGCTGAAGCTAGTCTCTTCAATTCGACAATGAAGTCCGCGATGGTCTCGTGGGTTTCTTGCTTGCGCTGGTTGAACCGATAGCGTTTGGTGACAGGTGAGCGTTTGGGAGCGTAATGCTTCTTCACAGCACTTATCACTTCCTTGAATGAAGACTTAGCAGGCGCCGCCGGCAACAGCAATCTCCGGAGCGTGACATATCTTTGTCGCCAATAGCTGTTGAGAAAACTTGCAGTTTCTTGCCATTCTTGATGCCGTTGGCAGAAGCGAATAATTCGAAGCGTTCCCGGTACACTTCGAAGTTGCCGCTTTCCGGCTGGAACTCCGGTAGCTTCCCGACGCTTGCGGTCACTCTGGTTTCTTGGTTGTCCTCATCCATCCCATCCTCGTCGCCACTTGTTGTAACCAGACGCCGGCCAGGGAACAACGAAGTGCTCAGTATCAGCCTCGAACCAACAACTACCATGCATGGCGTCCGCAAGTGGTTAAAATACGTTTGGTGAGACGCCGGCGCATGTGCAGCAAGGCATGGCGAACGCGACAAGCCACGAGCAGGCGCCGCGCTACGATATAACAGCCGCTCCAATTTGCTTTTTTTTTAAATTAGGGATGATAGTGGCTAAACGTGGGCTCAGTCCGTCTCTCTGATTATTTTTTTTTGCTCGGAGAAACTTGGCCCTACCTTAAACCCTGATGACGTTGAACGGGCACACAGGATGGGGCCTTACTAGCAAGAGAAAAATCGCGGCATAATTTTCAAACTGTCACATTTTAAAGAGAAATCAAGAAATATATCGATGGGACCGAGGTTGAAAAATACCTCTAATGAAATGCGTGAGGATTGTTTGTTCAAAACGTTCAAGAATGGCCCTAAGCAAGCTTTATTGTTATACCCAAGACAGAAGCGCCCCGCTCCAGTGGCTCAGTGGTAACGGCGCTCAGCTGCTGACCCGAAAGACGCGGGTTCGATCCCGGCCGCGGCGGATGAATTTCGATGAAGGCGAAATTCTAGAGGCCCGTGTACTGTGCGACGTCAGTGCACGTTAAAAAACCCCAGATGGTCGAAATTTCTGGAGCCCTTCACTACGGCGTCCCCATAGCCTGGGTTGCCTTGGGGCGTTAAACCTCAATAGACCAAACCAGCGAAGAAAGAAGCACTACATTTAAGATTCGGTTCTATAGGCTCTACATGAACGAAACGACCAAGAATTCATTCATAACACTGAAACAGATTGTGTCCAAAAAGCGGAATTGTAGCGGTTGCCGTCTGCTCATTGGCCACCGCCACGCCTACCACGTCAGTCACCAGGAGTCAAGTACGCTGCCTCGACTTATGAGACGTTAGCCGTTCTGCTAGCCAGCATCCGCAGCCCAAGAAAGATGAAGCCTTCTTAAACGATAGCGATATAGCTACATTTACTGAGTCGTGGCTAACCTCGGCCATGACGAGCTGCTGCAGGATCAGTCACAGAGGCGACAGGGAGGGGTGGGGGCGGTGCACTAGTTTCTGTGAAATCAAGCCTGCTGTCTTCTTTATCATCATCATCATTTATTGTCCCTTAAAGGCCCCTGTCGGGGTATTACATAAGGGGGGAGCGTATACAAGGTTGATGTGGAAAAACAAAGGTCACAAAAATATAACAATGCAATATAGGAACATAAAGAGAAGCAAGGAACCCGAATAGTTAGAACGGTGCAGGTAAAAAATGCCTTTAGGCCACAAGCACCACACACGTCGACGAGAGGTTAGGGCAGCAAAACTCAATACAGGAAAAAGAATTACATATAAACACAAATAGAAAAAAAAAGACATGTTAACCCAGGTGATCTAACAACATCGCCTTAAACCTTGTCGCATCGTGCACATTTGCTAGTGAATCGGGCAGAAGGTTCCATTCTTCAATTGCGGTCGGAAAGAAGGACTTGTTGAAAGCATTGGTGGAGCCATGAAGTCGTTGGACACTATTTGAATTAAAAAGGCGGCGCGATGTGAGACATGGGAAATTGAAGTATAGCTTATGGAACAAGCAAAGGCGCGCAACTTTTCGTCTGAGAGCTAAGGAAGTGAGGTCAAGTGATGATTTAATGGAACTTACGCTGGAATGAAAGTCGTGTGTTGATGATATGAAGCGGGCTGCACGGTTCTGGACGGCTTCAAGCATGTTAATTAGGTAGGACTGATGAGGACTCCAGATCGCGGATGCATACTGCAGCCTACTGCGGACAGAAGTTTCATAAGCCAGTTTACGTATGTTAGCGGGGGAAGAGGGAAGTGATCTTCTAATAAAACCAAGCGTACGTGAAGCATCGGCCGTGATTTTTGTAATATGATCAACCCAAGTTAATTTGCTATTGATTGTGATGCCAAGGTAACGATAAGATTCAACTTGCAATAGATCCTCAGAAAATAAAGAGTAAGGATAAGTTAAATTGGAGCGTTTCCGAGAAATTTGCATAAAACTGCACTTCCTAATGTTCAGTTCCATCATCCACAAAGAGCACCAATTTTCGATGAGCTTCAGATCGTTTTGGAGGGCAGCTTGATCGTCTTTAGTATTTATACGGCGGTAGATAAGGCAGTCATCTGCGAAAAGACGGATGGTGGATGAGATGTTGTGTGGGAGGTCGTTAATAAATATTAAGAAGAGAAGCGGACCCAACACAGACCCCTGTGGTACTCCGGAGGAGATGGAAGTAGAATTTGAAGGAAGTCCGCCTATTACGGTGAACTGAGAGCGAGCTGTGAGAAAATTGTGAATCCAGTCTAAAACAAGTGGGTGAAGGTGAAGACCTGAAAGTTTGACCATAAGACGCTGATGTGGGACACGGTCGAATGCTTTGGAAAAATCAAGATAGATGACATCGGTTTGGAACAAAGAATCAAGGTTTAAGTGAAGGTCCATGGTAAACTCAAATAACTGATTCACATGAATAGCCGCGACGAAAGCCATGCTGATTTTTGAAGAAGGAGTTGGAATTAAGGTGGGATGCAATATGCGAGTATATAATATGCTAAAGAAATTTACATGGTATGCAAGTTAATGAAATAGGACGATAATTCGACGGGTCGCTCCGGCTGCCAGCATTGAACACAGGAATGACTTTGTTAATTTCCTAGTCACTAGGTATGGAACTGTTCGCAAGAGATTGATCAAAGATTATTTTTAGAAAATGAGAAGATACATTTTTTGTAGCTTTTAATATCTTGGCAGTGAGGTTGTCAGGCCCGGCAGCACTGGATAAGTTTAGTTTGTCTATCAGAGCACAAATTCCAGCAGTAGTGATGTTGATAGGTGCCATCGCAGAAAAGTTTAAAAAATCTTGGTGTGATGTATTCAAGGCAGGTTCATGTGTGAAGACTGATGTAAAATAAGAGTTCATGACGTCAGATCGAAGTTCTGGAGGCACCTGTGAACCATCTGGATACAAAAGGGTAATGCAATGAGTGTTGCCTGATCTGGGTGATAACATCCGCCTGAATTTCTTTGGGTTTGTTAGTAGAATGCCATACAGATCATTGTGGAAAAAACTTTCTTTTTGTACACCTTAGGAGACGCGTGTAATCCTGCAGGCACGAGAAATATTTTGTCCATTTATAAGCCAGTGCAGTACTTTTAGCTTCACGAAAAAGACGCTTTTTCTTTTGAGAAAGCCTCCTTAAGGAGTTAGAGTACCAGGGCTTGTTGGAGTCGCCGCGAATGCATATCAGCGGAACCTAGGTTTCGACCATATTTGAAAGTTTGTTTTTGAAAGTTAGCCAGTTTTCTTCGACAGACCTATCAGATGCAGACTGCTTGAAATGAAGAAAAAAGTTCTCAAGCTCCGAGTTGATACGGGCGAAGTCTCCCCTTTTATAATCGCGAATGAACTTAACAGAGCGCTGCCGTTGGGGAAACGGGAGTGATAGGTTGAAAATAACTGTGTTGTGGTCACTGAAACCGTCAGTGCTCGATATGGATTGGATGAATTCGGGGCTAGACGCAAAGACTAAGTCAAGGGTGTTACTGCCACGTGTAGGGAAGTTTACTGCTTGGGTGAGGTTAAATGTCATGACAACGTCAAGGAAATCTTTCGCTTGACGAGAAGATGTGCTCAAGTTTCCCCAATCAATGTCGGGGAAATTAAAGTCACCGCAGAGGATGTAATAGGCTCTAGGAAAACGAGTATTAAGATCGAGCAGAACCGAGTAAATATCGGTAATAAAGGAACTGTCACTGTCAGGAGGGCGATAACATGCAATAACTATGCATGTGCTTGTGGAAAGGGTAATTCTGACACAAAGAATTTCCTGGCAGTAATGAGTCATGAGAAGAGAAGAATTAAGACTGGTTGTAATAAAGAGTAAAACACCCCCACCCCTGCGCGAGACCCTATCACGTCTGTAGATGAAAAACGGTTTATTGTTGTCAAGCAGTTCCTCGTCTGAGATATTATCGGAGAGCCACGATTCTGTAAATATGGCAATATCGGTGCCGTGATCGTCAAGAAAGGCTTCCACTGACTCTCTCTTCGGAAGATAGCTACGAATGTTTGTTAAAACAAAAGCCATAGTTTCACAAACATGTGAACGTGACGGAGGCAAAAGTGGCTGATGGTGGGAGGGGAACCTTGAAACAGACAGTGACCGCTATGACAGATGCTCTACCACGGAATCTGTATCCGCATCGTAGACAAACTGCTTATCGCCCATGGTTAACCTGTCATATCTTACTTTGCAATTTAAACCACTTTCCTTGCCGAACGCACGAAGTTTCTTTTGAGCTGTACGCACGCGCACTGAAATATCTTCACGGATTGAAAAGTCAGTTTCTTTGAGCTTAGGGCCAGCAGAAAGGATTTTGCATTTATCTTTAAAATGCGAGAATTTGACCATTGTTGGCCGTTGTTTCCCTTGCTCGAAGCGGCCTAAGCGATGCGCTCTTTCAATGTTGGCGGAATCGATTGATGTGCTTAACTTATCTGTGCAGAAAGAAATCACGACCGTTTCAGATTGCTCCCATGTTTCATCCGCCGTATCGGGCAGTCCGAAGAACGGCAGATTATTTCGGCGAAGTCGGTTTTCCGAGTCGTCACATTTTTCTTTGAGGATTCGAATTTCAGATGAAAGGCTGTGAATAGCCGGGTTTGAATTAGGCGTTGCACTGACATCGTTGCACTGACTTGTTGCGACTATTTTTTCGAGAGCATCGACGCGCGATGAGAGGCTACTGACCAAGCTTTGGAAATTCGACTGGGAAGCACGAATCACTGCAAGTTCAGACAGAACGGAATTCTGTGCAAGTTCTAAGCGTGACAAACTTTCAGCAATAGAATCAAGAGACGGAGAAGGACCAGGATTTAACTCGATGTCGCCTGACAGGACAAGATGCAGGGAGACAAAGTGAGCATGTACGGCGAGGGAAAGTAAGCATCGACACAAAAACGCTTGGCAACGCTTGACTGTGTCTGAGGGGCACGA
The DNA here is from genome assembly GCF_055824585.1 of Amblyomma mixtum. NCBI lineage: Eukaryota > Metazoa > Arthropoda > Arachnida > Ixodida > Ixodidae > Amblyomma > Amblyomma mixtum. The sequence continues at coordinate 150,551,420 of NC_143018.1, forward strand.
CACCGCAAATAAGCATTTCGCCCATTTGAAATCATGGAATTGATGCTGTCAAGTTACCGCTTCCTTCTTGTGCTGTTATATTACTTGCATGCTGTCGTGCTTCAGACTACGACACTTCATTTGTTAATGAACTGTACTCAATACTACTGGACCTAGAAACCCGTTTTCCCCGTGCAACGTACTTATTATGCGGCGATTTCATCTTTTCTTATATTAATTGGTTCAGCGTGCACTGGCCAATCGAGGGAATTTCTAAAGTTAGCCCTTACTTTTAACTTTACGCAAAGAGTTTACACACAAATTCGCCTGGTCAATACTCTTGGTCTTGTTCTTATTTCAGGCCCGGAATGTATCCAGTCATTATCATACATCTCCGGCTTCAGCGATCGTCTTACTTTGTTGTTCGACTTATCCATGCACATCGCTACTCGTCAACTATGAATGCAGTACATTCGCGACTATAATAAAAGGTCGACATTCCAAGTACTACCACTTAGTTAGAGAAGTTTTTCCACCACTTTAGCATGTCCTCCTCTGCAAGACCCGTTCATGAAAAGCGGCTGCTTTTCAAACAGAACTTGATATAACTCATCACACTGTATGTGCCCCTTATGCGCATTCGAGGTGTTGCCAAAAAACCGTTCTTTTACCAACGCCCTCAGAAACTTTTAACGCGAAAGAAACTGCTCTCCCATCTAGCAAAACGTTCGGCTAGTGCATTACGGTGGGAAAAGTATTTCTCATGTCTTCGCGAATACACGAGACTTTTTCGACGCTCAAAATAGGGTTTTACCACCAGGACCTGCTGGACAACATTCGGTCCAATCCTAAGAAATTCTGGAAACTTCTAAAGGCAGGCAGTAAGCCTACGCGCCATATTTTTTTGGTGAACCCTGACGGTTCTGAGCTTCCATCAGGCGAACGTAGTGTCGCAATCAGTTTTCACCACGAATCTCAGTTTTCACCAACGAATCTACTTCAAACACCCTTCCCGTATCCAAGTTTTCATTTTCGCAAATGCCGCCCGTTACTGTAGCTACCTACGGAATCGCAAGCCTTATCGATAAGCTTAAAGCGTCAGGTGCCCCAGGACCAGATAATATACCAGTTACGAGTTAAGATACTGAAATGCACCAAGGAAGTCTCCAGACAAATTTCGCAAATACTCGACGAGCAGTAACATACAACTAGCCTATTTCCGGATGACTGGAAGCCCAGAGGAGTAGTTCCAGTTTTTAAAGGGGCAACCGTCATGATCCGTCTGAGTACGCATTGTTTGGTTGCCATAGAGAGGATAGCTCAGAAAGTGCAGGAGGTTGAAAAAGGGGGAAAGACTCTGGTCCAAAGAGGGGTCACAGAAAATTGACATTCCATTAACAGGTTAGCTTTTATTAGCACAGTCGAGTATTTTCGTTTTTTGAAGCAGGCGACCGACATGATCCCTGTAACTATCGTCCGATGTCATTAACATGCATTCCATCCAAACTACTACAGCATATTATTTATTCACAAACCGCATCTCACGCTGATACCAATTCCTGATGTTTGTCTGATCAGCACGGCTTCTGATCTGATTACTCATGAGAAACCCAACTATTCGAGTTCACTACTGATCTCAGCCTCAACTTAAATTCTTCATTTCAGACAGACGACATATATCTGGACTTCTCAAAAGTGTACCCCACCAACACCTCGTGTACCCCACCAACACCTCTTCAGCAAACTTTCACGCTTGTACCTCCATCCTCTGACATTAGCATGGATTCGCTGTTTCTTAAATGATCGCTCATAAGACACTATTATCGATAATGACCATTCTCCCACGACAGATATTTTCTCTGGAGTCCCGCAGGGCTCGGTTCCTAGCCCACCTCTGTTTTTAATCTTCATATACGATCTTCCTTCCCACATTTCATGGAAAATTTGTCTTTTCCCAGATTACCGCAGTATCACAACAATCGTCAGGTATGGCTTCAAAGTGACCTTAACAGAGTTGAAAACTGGTGTTCCACATGGCTAATGACGCTCAACATATCCAAGTCCGAATTCATGCAGGTAACACGCAAGCGCACTAAAGTCAACTACGCGTATTCAGTGCACTAAACCGCTCTTACACAAGTCGAATCCTACCGGTATCTCGGTATTCATATCACCAGCAATCTCACCTGGTCCCATCACATAACGAATGATGCCTGAAAGCACGTGGAACTCTTGGAATGTACCAACTAACAGTCTCCATGGCGGCGGCGCAGGCTTCCCGATGGAGATCTTCGCCATCCTGGACGGCGTGGTGCTGCCCTACATCCTGGACCCCAACTTCGAGAAGTACCTGCCTGTCATCCCTTCCGAGGTGGACTCGGTGAACTTCACCTGGAAGGCCGGTGAGAACAAGGTTAGACGAGCCTCTCCCGTCCACGGCCGCCGCAAGGGGGTCTGCGGATCAGAGGCACATTCTTTAGGTGGCTGAGTTATGGCTTCAATTAAGGGCTGAGCGTATGCGGCGCAAAGCTATGCAGCTTTCACAGAAACTTCGTTGTTGAAGAAAATGCCTCTGCGATTGCACTTTCTCACTGAAGGCCATCGCATCTATTCCCGGTCGAATGAACGTTGGGAACACCTGTGGGGTGACGACAGGTCGAGGTGCTCACTTGATGTCTTGCGCCTTCAGTCGGCGCGACGCCACTGGCACCTTCGCGGCAAAGAACTGTTCTGGCTCGCAAATCGAATCGGCTGGCAGACTGCAGGGCGAGCCTGAATTGATCGGAACAGTTGCTCAATTGAAATATAGGATTCCTAGGCCTATCAAATCTATTAGAAGAGCTCCTACTAGGGCTAGTCGGTATATGATCCTTACAGTTTATGCGAAGCGTGGACTGTGCACAGGAACGGACACACACGACGAAGCGCTAAGCAAGATGTGCTCGGAATTTGTCAGTAGAGTTACTACCAGGGCTAGTTGGTATGGCATGCTTGTGCCTGTGAGGCCCTAACTCGGCACAGGAACGCACACACGCAGACGCGGGACGAAGCGCTAAGCCCGATGTACTCTAAATTAAAGTCAGAAGAGCTGCTGCTGCGGCTAGTTGGTATCACATCCTTGTGGCTTTGGAGGCCCTGACTCTCCACAGGAGCGGCTGCCTTCTTTCTAATGATCCTATCAGTGGTGGGTGAGGAACCATGCTGTTCTGTTTCTTCTGCGACAGGAGCCAAAAGCTTTTTACGGTAACTAGCCTCTATGAGTCTCATTGCTTGCGCTAAAAGGCTGGTTTCAATTTCATGGTCACAAGATTTCATTACCGCAATTCCAAAAATTCTTTGCGCTACATTTTTATTTTTCCAAATTAGAGCGGGCTGACTCAAACTGGAGAATCGGTTTACATGCCCCTTGGCTCATTGAGACCAGGAAAGAGAATCCATCTTGAAATGATGATGCAATTCCAATAACCTGAAAAACCCGTTAGTCGGCAGTTTATGCGTCAGAGTTAATGAGTATTCTGAGAAAAGGACCAATGCTTTTGGGACTTGAACTTGAAAGGAACCCTAATTGCAATCAAGAAGCACAAGAAAGTCATACACAAATCGAAAATCTGTCACTGTTGTGCCTTCAATACGAATGTTCGCTTCTCTGTCAAGTTTAGCTAAATATAGGTCCCTTAATAACGGGGAAATGACCGAACCAATACAGATACCTTGGTTGTGGAGAAAAATATTATCTTCCCATTTCGCAAAAGCTGATTTTAGATCGGCTGCTAAAAGTTCCAGGAAACATTCTTCTTGAATGCTACAGTCATTTGAAAAACACCGGAACAAATTTCTCAGTGAAATCGTTGATGGATTTCAGTAGGTCGCCATGCGGAATTGATTAATATAAGTCTTTTACGTCGGCTAAAATCATAAAATTGGCTTGTTGTGCTGGAGCTCTAAAAATTCAACTACTTCTCCAACATGCTTTACTAAGAATCCAGAAATAATTTCTTTAGCTGACGCTTCAGAAAGCCTCAAACACAATTTTTCAAAGTACCAGTTTCTGAAACAGTAACCCCAGGCAATGGCCAGGCTCGTGCGAATTGCCTGTGAAAAACATAGAGGAAGCTTTTTGCTCTTTTTATAGCAGTGGCGAGTTTTGCAAATTATAAATTTTACGCAGTTTCTTCTCTTATTTTTAGCTCCGGAAATTTAAGCTATACGATGCTTGTCAACAGAATCGTTGATTGCCTGAGATGTTTTACCCTCGTAAGCATGTCTGGGTAGAACACAGAATCTTCCTTCTTTGTAGGCGCCCAGTAAGACTAAGTACTTTTCTTTCAAGAATGCAGCAGTTCTTTACAGAGGAAGCTTTGCGCATTTACCTTCACACCTTGCCAGTAAGCGAAGGAAATACTCCTGTAGAGAGACTCCTTCAGCGAGATGGACTGGATTCCTTGACGCCGGTTTCTTCTTGACAACTTGTGTTCTAAGCCGGGGCTGAATCCTTTACCACAGGAATTCTGTAGTTCTGCTCATGATGCGGGAGAACTGACGCACTGCCACTGGCAACTGTTGATCCCCTGCTCTGCTAATCCCCCGCCACTGCCGAATACGGGATCAACAGAAGCCGCAGGAAGTCCACTCATACATGAGCATCCTCCAAAGCATGACTACAACTCGACTGTTCGAAAGCGCCGCCACATTCTCGAGATTGCAAAGCTGTGAAAACCGGCCGTTTACCTCAACCTGAGAAAAAAAAACTCAAATTTTTTTATTCTTTATTTCTTTATTCAAGAGCGACACGGACCTCGGTGACCGAACACCGACAGAACAGCACATGCATCGCCCGAAGGCGTTACAGCAGGGGGGGGGGGGGGGGGTTGCAGATTGGCAAAAGATATATCTTCACTTGCAGAGCACACTTACATTTCCGAAGGCCGGTTCCACTGTTGCACTGTTTTAACAAAAAATGAATTTGCAAACATGTTCGTCCTGGTATGGTACTCTAATTTTACGAGAATAGTGATCTCGTTTAGAAACGTAAAATGGCTGTTTAAAGTAACTTTCAAAATCAATCCCCGTTTTTTCGTGAATGATTAAGAACAGAAACTTTAGCCTCAATTTTCTTCTGCGGGAAGCGAGTGGTTCCCATTGCAATTCTTTTTTCATTGCTGTACAACTATTCCTTCACCCGTACCTGCCCAAGACGAACCTTGCTGCTCTGTTATGAATTTTGCCGAGTGTGTCAATTTATACCAGATGTGCACGGTCCCGTACAATACACGCATATTCCATGATACACAAGAGAACAGAACACAAGAACACAGCACAAGACTGAAAAGCAGTTTTCTTGGGGTTTGGCTGCGAACACCTTAATAAATTTCGCTGTATGAATTTCAGCGCCCTACCGGCACATGATCCACATGATGGTAACCACATGATACACATGAGCATTCCAACCTATGTATCTGTATGTACATTTCTCTCTGATCAATTCATTACTTATGCGTTACTGAGCGTTTGAATTTGATTTTTTTTCTTGAAAAACAAAGATGATTGCATTTCTCCGTATTCAAAGACATTTTCCATTTCAGACGCCAATCGTGGATAAGTGTTAAGTCAGTTTGGAGTTGAACAACACTATTGGCATGGTTAATTTTCCTACACAAAACGCAGTCATCAGACGTAGGAAATACTGCGTGAAATATCATTTATATAAATTAAGAAGAGGGGTGGCCCCAGGACCGACCCCTGTGGTACCCCTCATGTCACAGCAACGTAATCTGAGCATTTAACATTCAGCACTACACGGTGGCGGTGGTCGAGCAAATAATTCTGAATCCATAATATTACAGCTGTGTCCAGATTTAATATTTTTAGTTTATAGAAGCAGTGGGTGTGGCACAGTGTCAAACGCTTTCCGAAAATTCAGAAATATGCAGTCGGTCTGCCCCGCGCGGTCAAAGTTCGTGATAAAGTTCGTGATAAAAGTTGAGTAGTACATTATAAACCTTGGCGGAACCCATGTTGTTCCTTTATTAGCAAATCATTCCTTACCAGGTGGTTCATTATTTCTGTGCATAAGATGTGCTGAAAGATTCTGCATGAAAGTGATGTTAGAGAAATTTGACACATCCTTTCTTGATCCGCCTTTGTAAATTGGGACCACATGAGCTATATTCCAGTCGTCTGGTGAAAAAAAATCTCTGCCTCTCCCGTAACCGAGAGTAGAGTATGCATGAAATGTTTACGGGTATAACACATTGGTTGTAGATGGTACTAGTCAGAATCTTGAAATGAGTATACTGTTCAACACACCACACCACACTCTTCTTGTTGCGTCGAAGCGATCGCCTTCAATAGTGCGGGCTTAGGTAGGCAGCCGCGAACCGTGGCGGCCTTGTAACTTCTTTCGGGAGTGGCGGCATAATCATGGCGTTGTCGGCAGGGGCGAGCAGTCATCTGCTGCGGCGTATCACTCGCAAAGCGATCGCTTTCCGCAAGACGCTTCCTACCTCTCATTTCACCAGGCTCCATTTTTCGGCTTAAGCAGCTGTGACGGTGGCAGCAATTAAATGCAGGACGATGCAGAATCGTACGCGGACACGACGAGACGCAGGCCTGACAAGAATGTATCTGCAGCGCGTTCGAATACTCCGCGAGCGTGTATACATCTGCCTGTCAAAGGGGGAACCTTCATGAGCTGAAGGCCCAGCGGCCGGTCTTTTACAAGCGTGAGTGTGGGACCGCAGCGCCATCGTCGGGGACGGCGCGGAAGCGCGGCCCTCTTTCTTAGGGAGTCTCGTTAAATCTCGTACGGTGCCCGGATGCTCTCGTTTCAGCGCCCGGATGAGTAGAATTCGGTGCCCGGATGAGTGGAATTCAGTGCCCGGATGTTGGCTCTCATTTATTTACCTCTCATTTATTTATCGGTCTCGGTGTGACGTCACCCCACTGCCGACAACGGGAGCTAAAAGCATTTCATGCTTAAAACCTGTATCCAGAGATTTTTATAAATAAGATATGGATACTAGGAGATAGGATGAGCACAGTTCGTTAGCAAACGGGGCGATATGCCGTCTGGATCACAGGCCTTTGATTCATCTATGTCCTCCAAGAGCGTTAGAATACCTCTTACACTTATTTCAACTGGCTGCATTGTTGGCGCATAACTTGTGTATTTTTGGTGACTATTGATATCGTTAGGTGAGAAAACAGAAAACGTTGCCTTTTCTAAGTCACCTGAGATGACCTGTTGATTATAAACGATTTCACCTACGCCAGATGAATCTGATCCACACTCTCTTAAGTAATGCCAAAAAAAGTGAAGGGTTAGGAGAGGTAATTGACGCCAACCAAGTAAAATACAGGAAAAACACGACGTTTCGGGACCGGCTCGGCCCCTTCTTCAAGGTGTGACTACGGGGGAGCGCAGCTTTGGCGTCAATTACCTTCTCCTAACATTAAATTTCCCAACCAGACAGACTTCTGTCGAATGTTTTCTTTAAAGTGAAGGGTGTTTCTTCATTTTAAAGTCCAGCTTTTTAAAGTACTCCTCTTTCGCAGTTTTTCGTTTTTTCTTGTCCTCAGGCATTAGTTCCATGTAGTCTGTCAAAGTGATCTTCACGTTTCTTTCTCTTAAACTCGAGGTACGCATGCCTTTTCCTTATCATTTTAATCTAACTGGAAGTCACCCACGGCTTTCTACGTTTCTTCGGTCTAGCCGAATCTATATTTGGCACGTGTGCATCCCTCAGTTCAAAAAGTTTTCCTCAGATAAACGACCTAATTCATCAATATCGCACTCTTCATAAAAGCTCTCAGAAACGGGCAAGTGATCTAGTAATTTTTGGGACATTCTTGCATCGTCACCTTTCTCGTAAAATAAGACTCGCCTTCACTCACTTTTCTTCTGTCTATTATTAGATGCTTTTATACGTACTGCATCGAGTGGAACAGTCGACGACACGTCGTGTGTCATTCTGGGCAAAAGTGAGCCCGAGCGTTTATTCAGCACTGGTTTCATACACGATATGAACAGGCGGGCAACGCCCTTATCACATGGCTGCGTATCTTGCCATCAACACAGAGCGCGCTATATGCTGGGCAGATTAGATACAGATTACGGTACACATACAATGACCGCTTGATGATCACTAATGCCTGGAACAACCTGAACAGCATTAACTTGATCGGGATAGTTGGAAAAGAAAAGACCTAAAACATTTTTATCCCTAGTTTGTTCCTGAACGTACTGTAATAAGCCAAAAGTATTTATGATGCTCTTCATTTCTACATCAATTCCACAACCTGTTGTGGTTACACTCATGCCATCAACCTAATGCAGATCCGGCAGATTGAAATCGCAACCGAGCAATATCGGTTTTTTTGGAAATACTTTCATAAAGTGATTGCAACGTGCTCAGATCAGAACTGGGTGGGCGATAAAATTGTTCAACAGCGTATGATAAGTTCCCGTGTAGCGCAAGTGTGCACCATATTGATTCAGCATCATTGTAATTGACATCTAATAATGGTGATCTTAAAGAAGAACGCACCAACAGAAAGACGCCCCCGCCAAAGCGGGATCTGTCTTTGCGGTAAGCACTGGATTCTTTCGGGAACACCTCGCAATCACGAATTGAGGCATCTAACCATGATTCAGTACCAAATACTATGTCTGCCTTTACAGACTCTAGAAGACTAGCAAACTCATCAACTTTATTTACAATGTTTCTGCAGTTAACGACTACGACAACTAAATCTCGTTGGAGGCTTTTCTTTGGATGAATGGGGCGTCATCGTTTCATGACGGCAACAACCACCTGTTTTTCTTTGTCCCCTGTAAAAGCCTTTAAGTTCAGAATAAGTTTGTCGTACCTTAGTTTTATATTGCTTTTGTCTGCCTTTTGAATTTTTGCGTATTCCCACAGTCACTTCCGAAAATTTCGTGCCTGTGGTGAACAATCTTGATTAACGCTATAATCAGAACCCTTTAACTTTTTCGCGCAACTCATGACTTCCTATTTTTCTTTGTAGAAGGCAAAATTCACTGTTATAGGTCGCCCAGTCTTATCATTGTAACGCCCGACACGGTGCGCCCTTTGTACAGTTTTCAGTTCGATCCCCAGCTTTGATGAACAGATGTTTTGATTGGGTTCTCAGATTCTTCCCACGTTTCTGATTGGTTGCTGTCTTTAACGCCTTAGAAGACAAGGTTTTGCCGCAGACTTCGATTTTCAAGATCGGTATTCTCGCTGTGCAAATCCTTTCCTTCTCGCATTAAGTTGTCAATAACATTTTCCTGTTCAATAACCAATTTTTCGAGAGCGTCAATCTGTGCACAAGCTTTATTGAGTTTACTGCTTATATCCCCTATGATAACTTCATGCTTAGCCATCCTCGTGTCAATGGTAGCTAACTTAGCCATAATAGCAGCCTGACCGCTTTGTAAACTCTTGAGTAGTTCCACTTGACATTCACTAAGAGGGCCAGGATTGAGCTCAATATCTCCGGAAAGTAGCAGTAGGAGCACCAGGTACAACACCCGATTCACGATCAAGCGAAACTGCTAGCAACATACAAGGTTGTGCAGTCGTCTGCTACGACAAACAGAAGCACTTGGCATAGGTTGTGGGAATCCTGGCTTTCCGCCGTTGCCGTTGCTCGGCTGTGCCGGCTTCCCGCGTTGTTTCTCCTCTTTCCCTTGCTCCCGCCTCAGGCGGTGGAGAGGCGGCTGGGTGACTAATCACTGTCATTTAGCCACAGCTCCGCCCCGGCTCCTCAAGGGCCTTTGCCATTGGCGCCTTTTGGCGGGAATCCGGGACCCGCTCTGGGCGGCCGCGCACCGCGCGACCGTCCGAGCGGGGCCCAGAGAGATCCCTCCGAGACAGCGTAAGGTGCGTACGTTACTGTTTTGTCCGTGCCGGCCTTTGCCGTTCGGACCAGTGCTTACTTGAGCTCGCCCGCACGTGTCCTCTGACCTGCAGCTGCAGCTGTCCAGCGGAGTCCAGCGACCTCCGACAGGCGTACCTTGCGTTGATTGCCCACTCTCTCTCGCAACCGGCCCAACGGTCGACACGAGAGAGAGATCACAGCACTGCCGCGGGGACATTCTCCTGCAGCGGCGTGCTAGCGGCGCGCATTGCTCGAGTCGCTTCGTGCGCGCAGCGGAGCCTTGCTCCTCGCGCGCCCCCGGGAAGGGGTGACTATTGAGTGTGTATGTACTGCTGAAGGACGACGTGAGTAAACGTCTCCTTGGTGAACTTGGAGGCCTATTTCATTGCGGCGAATCGCTCTCCTCCCTGCGGAGGTTGAGTACGCTGCAGCGGTGTCCCAGTGTGTGTGTGGTGACGGCTGATCGGGGCCCTTGGCTCGCGCGAAGCTCGAACCCGCTGTGGGTGGTGGCCTGTGTCCACGTAGAAACCCACAACTGGCGCCCAACGTGGGGCGCCAGTTGTGGGTTTCTACATGGACACAGGCCACCACCCACCGCGGGTTCGAGCTTCGCACGAGCCAAGGGCCCCGATCAGCCGTCACCACACACACACTGGGACACCGTTGCAGCGCACTCAACCTCCGCTGGGAGGAGAGCGATTCGCCGCAAAGAAATAGGCCTCCAAGTTCACAAAGGAGACATTTATTCACGTCACCATTGCTGGCCGCGAATTTTCGGCGTTACTGGATACGGGAGCCAGCGCTTCCTTGTTCGGTGAAGAGGTTTTGTCCCACTTGCAAAAGCACTCTGTGCGCTTGCGGGACTGCCGTACGGCATTCAACCTTGCGAAAGGCGTAGCCCATTCGGCTGGCCCCGCGAGGCTGACTGTCAGGTGGGGAGAGCGGACGAGACGCACGCGTTTCATCCATCTCCCAGGGCTCAGTGTGCCCATGATTCTCGGACGGGACTTTCTCCTGAAAACCGGGATCGTGGTGGACATTGCGAATGGCGGCTATCGCGACGGACCATTTTCCCAGCTTAAGCCGTTCATTAGCCCACCGGCGTCAGTATCTGCCTGCGCAGTGAAGGCGTTCGGAGAGTGCCACGCTCAGCGGACAGGGCCACGCCCTTGTGTCGAGCGTTCCGTCGTTCAGCCTCCCCTTTGGGACCGAGCGGCGCGGCACGACCAGGCACCACATCCGCTGGCCGCCTGTGCGGTAACATTGGATGACACACAGAAGGCTCGTTTGACAGCGCTATTGCGTCAGTACGATGAGCTCTTCACGGATCAACCTGGCTGTACCACTTTAGTGAGCCACAAGATCCACACTGGAGATGCGCTTCCTTTGAAGTGCAACCCTAGACCCGTCAGCCTTGCGAAAAGGCAGGTGATTGATGGGTTGCTGGATGAGATGCTGTCGGCGGACATTATCCGCCGCTCGTCCAGTGCCTGGGCGTCTCCGGTGGTGTTGGTGCCTAAGAAAGATGGCAGCCACCGTTTGTGTGTGGATTATCGCCGTCTGAATGCGCTGACTCGCAAGGATGCCTATCCGCTCCCGACGATCAGCTCAATCGTAGGAAACCTGGGCAGCGCGCGGTACTTTTCCACGCTAGATGCCTCCAAAAGTTACCTACAGGTCCAGATGGCTGACACTGACCGGTCTAAGACCGCGTTCACGTGTCACAGAGGGCTATTTGAGTTCACTCGTATGCCCTTTGGTCTCTGCAATGGTCCTGCGACTTTTCAGAGGCTCATGGACCGCGTCCTGGGGGAAGCGAAATGGTCCCACGCCATGTGCTACCTGGACGATATCGTGATTTATTCACGAACCTTCGATGAGCACTTAGGCCACATTGCCGACGTGCTCGAGAGGGTACGGGCTGCTGGGATGACTTTGAATCCTGCGAAAGCCCAAATAGCGCGGACCCGGGTTCAGTTACTAGGGTTCACGCTGGGCGAGGGCTCCATTGAGCCTGATGCGGAGAAACTTCGAGCCATACTCGAATTTCCCGCGCCCAAGGACGTACGCGGCCTCCGCCGTTTTCTGGGAATGGCCAATTTTTATCGGTCGTTCATCCCGTCCTGTGCCCGCGTGCAGGCACCCTTGACCAAGCTCTTGGGAAAGACTGCAGCGTGGCGATGGGGGCCCGAGCAAGAGCGATCCTTTCGCCTCCTGTCTTGTGCCATTGCCGAGACAGCGCAGCTCAGGCTACCCGACCTGACCAGACAGTTCGTAGTCCAGACTGACGCGAGCGATCTGGGTTTAGGAGCAGTTCTCCTACAGGAATTCGATGGCGTGCTGCAACCGCTGGCCTTTGCCAGCCGCTCCTTGCTGCCCTCGGAGAGGAATTATTCCGTGACCGAGAAGGAGTGCCTCGCCATCGTGTTTGCACTGCGCAAATTTGATGTCTAGCTTGATGGAACGCAATTCGTGGTGCAGACAGACCACAGTGCGCTCAGTTGGCTGATGCGGCTCCGCGAGCCTGCGAGTCGGCTGGCGCGCTGGGCTCTCCTGATACAGCATTACGACTTTTCGGTGCAGTATCGAAAGGGGAGCACGAACGTGGTAGCTGACGCGCTATCCCGTGCCCCACTCGCCAGCGGCGCCTTGACGCCTGTAGGCGGAGGGGGCGAAACAGCGGACGAGCCGCCGGGCGGCAAGGAGGGGGAGCCCGCAAACGGGTTAACCCATTTCGCTAACCAGGCAAGCAGCGCTTCGCAAAGCGGACGAGAGGCAAAGCTCTTCGTGAGCGCCTCGGAGTTGCCGACGCGAACGGAAATTTTGGCTGCAAAACTGAGTGGGGACGAGACCAGGCTCCCCTCTGGGATGACTGGAATCGTTTTCAGCCGTAAAGAGCTACTGAAAGCCCAGCAAAATGACCCCTTTTGTCGCGAGTTGAGCGACGGTCTCAGGGAGACGGAGCGCCGTGACGCTACTGGTATTGTAGCGGGTGCAGGGGGGCAGAAGCCAGCGTGTGTCGCGGCGAACCCCGGGGATTCATATTTGCTGGACCATGACGGGCTCGTGCTGAAGTACATAGCCACCGATGACGAGTCCATCGACCCGTTCAAGGTGGTTATCCCCAAAAGTCTGAGAGGCGCCCTGTTGCGATTCTCTCATGACGAACCACTGGCCGGTCATCTGAGTGGCTCCAAAGTTTTTGCAAAACTGAGTCAATCGGTGACGTGGCCCGGCATGAAGCGTGACATTTTCCGCTATTGCCGTTCCTGCCATGTCTGTCAAGCGGTGAAGTCACGGGGCGGCAAGCCGCCTGGAATGATGAAACCAATTGACAGTGTGCGTCCGTGGCAGATGGCCACCTGCGATTTGATGGGGCCTTTCCCCAGGATCAAGCAGGGGTTCATTTACCTGATGGTAGTCGCTGACCACTTTTCCAAATGAGTTGAGTTGTACCCCCTTCGGAAAGTGTCAGCACGAGTGGTGCTGGATAAACTCCAGGAAGTGTTCTGTCGGTTCGGCTTTCCGGAAATTGAGAGGACATAGTAGTAGCGCTTAAAAAACAAGGACGACAGGGTAGAGAAAGACAGCACAGGCGCTAGACATCAACTGACTTTATTCCCGAGAACAACGAATTTGTAGGCGACAATCAGGAGCATAAAAAATCAACTTTTGAATCGCATGCGTGATGGCACTTCCCGATACAAGAACCTCAAATGTTTAGTGCACAGATAAACATACGGTTTGCTCACGCAGGTTTGCAGTTCCGAGTGAATGAGAAAGGCTTCCAATACTTCCCGCTCTTTCTGATCTGCACTGCCATAAATCACACGTGTCTGCTCAAGCAAAGGGGTACATTTTTTGTCATCATGTTTACAACGTTTGCAATGTGCCGCCAAGTGTCCCTCTAAACACCAACTAGCCCAGCTGTCTGCCTTAAATTTCCGGAAATACTGATCACGGACAATGCGTCCTATTTCACCGCTCGGGTGTTCGGTAACACGTGCCGTTCCCTCGGAATCGAGCACTACACCACTTAACCCTACCACCCGCAGTCCAATTTGACCGAGCGAATCAACCGAACGCTCAAGCCAATGCTTGCGGCCTTTGCCGAGTGTCAAAAGGATTGGGCAGACCATTTGAGTGAGTTCGCGTTCGCCATTCGAACAGCTGAGAATCGCTCAACTGGTTTCTCTCCCGCCTTCCTCAATTTCGGGAGGGAGCTGGCGAATCCGATGTCAAACGTCGTGCGGAGCCAGCTCGGGGATGAGCAGACGCGGGCAGACTGCTCTACTTATGCGTCGACGCTTCGGGACCGGCTTGGTCGGGCTCTCAACAGAGCAAGGCAGAGTTTGGCGGCAGCCAGAGCCCAACAGAAGGCTCAATATGACCGCAAGCACCGCCGCCTGACTTTTCAGGTGGGTGATCTTGTCCTGAAGCGCAACCACGTTCTTAGCGATGCGAGCAAGGGGTTCTCAGCCTCGCTCGCTCCTAAGTGGCTTGGTCCGTACCGAGTGGTCAGAGTCTGGTCGCCACTCGCGTACCTGCTGGAGGATCCCCTTACGGGGAAAACCAGCCGTGCCCACATCGCAGACCTGAAGGCCTACGCGTCACGGTCTGACGAGCTTGCGCCGGTACCCATTGGTATCAAAGGCAAGCGCAAAGGCACAACTGGTGCTTCGGAACGCAAGCGTACGGAGCACCGGTACAATCTGAGGCGACGATCACCGGTGTGATTGATGCCGGACGGCGGACTTTTCCGCAACCGAAGGCACGCAGCCTCAGCTAGCTGGCGAGCTTTCTCGTCAGGCCCTACCCAGGCAAAGCGTGGTGTGTTATTTTTTTGTTGTTGTTTTTGCAGCATGCTCAGTTCCAGCCTTGTGTGTTTATCAGTTTATTTATTTGTTTGCTTACGTCAGTTTCTAGCCACTTTCGTTTCCTGCTTGTACGTCTGTTTTCGTTCTAACGTACCGAGATTGTACATAGGCAACATGCGTCAGCATTGGCGTTCAGTTTTTTTTTACCAGACTTGTACATAGGCAAACTTCAGCCCGCTCGTGCTTGCTCTTATCTTCTAGAAGCAATAGATTGGGTGTCGTTTGTACAGCGCTCCTTTTCTCATTTCCGGCCCGACTGTGGGTGGTTGGCTCGTTAAGGAGCCGTGTGTCGCGGTGTGAGTTTTGTGCGGCCCGTATGGAGGGGAAGTTGGCGGGGCGTTTGGGGCGATGGGGGGCGGAAAGTGCACCCTTTGACCCTCGCCGCGGCGCCTCTGGACGCTTCTGATGAGGGAATCGTTGTCGCCGACCAGCGTCCGCGCACGTGCCGGTGTATGCGTGTTTGTGGCTGTGGCTGTGGCTGTGTGCGCGCGTAACCGTGAGCCAAGGCGACGCCTGTGAGTTGTGCCGTGTGCTTCTGCGTGAGCGCGAGGATGAGAAGGACCCCTCGCTGTGGCCAAGGTTACACATCAGGACCCCGCCGAACGTCCTCGCCCGTTTCAGCCGGCGTGAAGGGGGGGTGTACTAACTGTCTTGTGCCCGAACGTGATGTCGTGTCCAAGGGCGCGAGGTCAGTGCCCTGCCGCTGCCCCTTCGTCATCAACGGAAAGAAGACCGCCATCAGTCGTCGGCCCTCCCAACCCGTTCAACTTGAAGTCTGCGAGCGGTGAGTCGCCGACAGGCCCACTGGGCCGCGCCATCGAACTTTGAGGCTGGCATCCACCTGTTACACAGCTGTACAGTGGTATTCACATCTCCTTGTGTACCGTGTATATAATCTGCAGGCTGCTTTGATTTACTGAAGAGTATGCCAGTGTTTGTTTGTTTGCCTTGTTTTCCTTTGTTTGTGTTGTTTTTTTTCTTACGTTGTTGTGGCTGGAACTGAAGTGTATCTAGTTTTTTTGTGTATTCATTTCTTTATTTTGGAACTGAAGTGTAGCTTATTTTTTTTGTGTATTGATTTCTTTATTTTGGCCGCGTGCTTTGCCGATGGGTAGGAGGGCATTTAAGGAGAGGGGGATGTTGGAATCCTGGCTTTCCGCCGTCGCCTTTGTGCGGCTAGCCGGCCTCCCGCGTTGTTTCTCCTCTTTCCCTTGCTCCCGCCTCAGGCGGTGGAGAGGCGGCTGGGTGACTAATCACTGTCATTTAGCCACAGCTCCGCCCCGGCTCCCCAAGGGCCTTTGCCATTGGCGCCTTTTGGCGGGAATTTGGGACCCGCTTTGGGCGGCCGCGCACCCCGCGACCGTCCGAGCGGGGCCCAGAGAGAGAGATCCCTCCGAGACAGCGTAAGGTGCGTACGTTACTGTTTTGTCCGTGCCGGCCTTTGCCGTTCGGATCAGTGCTTACTCGAGCTCGCCCGCACGTGTCCTCTGACCTGCGGCGGCTCGAACCTGTCCAGCGGGGTCCAGCGACCTCCGACAGGCGTACCTTGCGTTGATTGCCCACTCTCTCTCGCAACCGGCCCAACGGTCGACACGAGAGAGAGATCACAGCACGGCCGCGGGGACATTCTCCTGCAGCGGCGTGCTAGCGGCGCGCATTACTCGAGTCGCTTCGTGCGCGCAGCGGAGCCTTGCTCCTCGCGCGCCCCCGGGACGGGGTGACTATTGAGTGTTTGTGTACCTGCTGAAGGACGACGTGAATAAACGTCTCCTTTGTGAACTTGGAGGCCTATTTCTTTGCGGCAAATCGCTCTCCTCCCAGCGGAGGTTGAGTGCGCTGCAACGGTGTCCCAGTGTGTGTGTGGTGACGGCTGATCGGGGCCCTTGGCTCGCGCGAAGCTCGAACCCGCGGTGGGTGGTGGCCTGTGTCCATGTAGAAACCCACAAGGTGGAGCCGGCAATGTATACAGATGTTCTCGTATTACAATAGGATACCGGCAACTAGCCTGCATGTGCGACAGTAGCCTGAGGCGCATGTCAGCAAGCGTGCCGGCTCCAAATCCCTACGTAGCCAAAGAGGAGCGGTTTTAAGTAGGCTTGGTTGTGGTCACGCGGCTCCTGTTGCTCGAAGATTGGTGCGTCGCAGACAATGGAATCAGTGTCCGAGTGAAGCTTGGAAACGTTGATAACCGGTGATCCGCTACCTTCGAACCGTGCGCGGCCGATGAAAAAGGCTCGATGAGTATGAGTTCAATAATGGCTGCGTTTGGGCGAGTTGGTTAGACATGTTAAACCTGGAAAGCGCATAAAAAACAACGGACAACAGAAAGAGACAGACACACAAGCGCTCGTGTGTCTGTCTCTTTCTGTTGTCCGTTGTTTTTTATGCGCTTTCCAGGTTTAACATGAGTATGAGTTTATTTCAAACAAGCATGTTTACATACAATGAGGCAAGAGGACGCCGCCTGTCCGGTCGGGTCGAGATTCCGAGCGTGAAAAAGACCTGCATGTGCAACAGTAGCGTGAGGCGCATGTCGGCAAGCGGGCCGGCTCCAAATCCCCGAGATATAGAAGCACGAGGCCCCGTGAAATCATTGAGGCAGTCAACATACTGTCGTTCAAGGACAAGTGCATAAGCAAGCCTCTTTCAGAAAGACAGCCTGCCTATGGAACGCGATATTCGAGGCACTAGCCGTGCAGCCGTCTCACCATGTTTCGCATATTCATCACTTTTGTGCACTTCTATCAGTAAGGAACTGCGTGGGTTTTTGCTTCCTTGTGCAATTCTTTTCGTATCCTGAGTCATTGTCTTATCAAAATGGTCTTGCTCTGCTTGTGCGCCACAGTCCCTGACAGGAAACTGTATACATACGTTGCTCTAGTTCCTTCCCAGATAAAGTTGAAAATTCAGCGCCCCTGTCCGTTGCCGTTTCACGCTCGTTCTTCTGAGATCATGAGAGGGAAGGATGTGCCCTCACTCCGCGCGCCATCCGTGCACCTCTCGCTGTACGCTACGCGGCGGTCTTTCTCACCCTAAAGGCGGCGTGTGTACATGCGAGAGAGGCAAGGAGGCCCCACGAATGAACTCAGTCTTGTTTCGAATTCGCTGCTCTCGGTCTGGTTCTTGACCCAAGAGTGGTGACCCACCATGAGCATGCACAGCGACGTGCCTACCACGGCGGCTGTCGAAGTAAAGCTGCCTCCATTTTGGCCCACGGTCCCCGGATTCGGGCTTGTCCAGGTGGACCGGCGCATCACAGCTGACCACCGCGTCGCGAGCAGTCTGCCACTAGCAACGGCGAGCGAGGCCCGCCACCTGTTGCTCGTCCCGCCTGCGGAGAACGCCTGCAAGACTTTGGAGCATACGCTCATTCGGCGTCTTACATCGTCCGAACGGTTAAGTCTGAGCGACACGGACCTCGGTGACCGAACACCAACAGAACAGCACATGCAACATCTCGCGGGAGGAGCCACAACGAGCCTGGACAGCACGCTTCTGCGACAGATATTCGTCTCCCCAACAACGTCCGAGTGACGCTCTCTGCGGTGGCTGAAAAAGACCTCGCCATCGCCGGCACGACCATGGCGGCTGCACTTCCGTGGATGGCAACCATGGAGACCACCTCCCCTCAAAACCAACTGCTCCAACTCCGCTAACAGATCGCACGCCTCGTCGACACAGTGACAGGCTTGGAAACAAGCACCGCTAGCACTTCGAAGCGACGTTCCGTACAGCCGCAGCAGCCGCGGCCGCGCTGGTATCACCGGAAACATAAAGGCGCCAAGCGCAAATGTATTGCACCCTGCGACTATCCGAGAAACGCAACAGGCCAGCTCTGAGGGCGTCCAGCGCTGCAAACTTGACGGAAAGTGCCCTTCAGTGTTGTTCCTTACCGGTCATGGTTGTGGCGTCCGCTTCGCTGTCGACATAGGCGCAACGGTCAGCGCGTTCTCCCAGAGTCTTCAGCTGACCGCCAGCGTCCGAGCTTATCCCCATTGCAAGCAGTCAACAATACAACGACTGCCACTTCCAGACATCGCTTGCTGTCCCCCTACCTAGACTTGAGAAGAACATTTCGCAGGATACTTATTCTTGCGCATGTGAAGATTGCTATTCTTCGGGCTGATTTCCTCCGTCATTTTGGCCATTCGGTAGACGCGCAAAACCGATGGCTTCAGGATCCGTTATCGAATGCAAGGCATCCTTCAATGAGCCCAGCTTGGTCGGACCTCCTGGAGCACCACGTTTCGTGGCCATACTGAACAAGTTTGCAGAACTCATGCACCAAACACTGGCAGACACTGCAGTCCAGCATAATGTACGCCTCCACATCACTACAACCGGTTCTACTGTCCCAGATCGACCATGTCGCCCAGAAAAGCTCCGCTTGGCCCGTCGGTCGTTTGATCACCTGTTGGAGCTCGGCATCATCTGCCCGTCGTCAGGCCCTTGGAGATCTCCGCTCGACATGGTCTAAAAGCCAACATCTGATGACTGGCACCCGTCTGGAGGTTACCGCGCGCTAATTAAAGCAACTGTCCCTGACCGTTACCCTGTGCCGAACATAATGACCAACTTCAACGGTGCCACAGACTTCTCTAAAGTGGACCTCGAGAGGCACCAGGGGACATCCTAAAAACCGCCATTACAACACCTTTTGGCATGTTCTAATTTCTTCGAATGCGTTTGGACTTAGAAACTCAGAGCAGACTTTCATTCATTATTACAGCGCAAAAACGGCACAGAACAAGAAGGGGACACAACGGTCAGGGCAGACCTTTCAGTGGTTCATAGACGATTTCTTGCGTGGTCTAGACTTCTGCCACATCTACCTAGACGACCTTCTCATTTGAACATGAACAACACCTGCGCAGCGTTTCCCGATGCCGCTCTGCACCCGGCATCGTAGTCAATGCAGCCAAATGGCAGCTTGGTGACCGGAATTCGCCGCCATCTGGAAAAAGTCAGAGCTGTGCGGGATTTTCCGCAATGCAGCACAAACCGGCAACTCCGAGAAATGGTAAACTTCTGCTCCCGTTTCGTGATTCAGTGCGCTCCGATTTTGCACCCTCTATACAGGTCGCTAGCAACAGCGGACAGCACGGTGGAGAGCGTCACTTGGACCGACGAAGAATGCGACGCTTTTGATCGGGGCAAAAAGGCTTTGGCAAATGCTGCTACGCCCGCATATCTGCAGCTGCAGTGTAGCATGGTCGACGCTTCGGGCGCAGCCACCGGCGCAGTGCTGCAGCACCTGAGCAATGAAGCCTGGCGCCCTCCCTCTTTCTTCTAAGCTTGTTCTTGGCGCATGATAGCCTTAGCTTTTTATGCGCCAATAAACCCAACACAACACAACACACTCTTTCTTCTAAGAGAGCTGGCCGCTCGAGAACAGTTTTACAGCACCTTCGGCCGAGAACTGCTTGCCATCTATGCCGTCATTCGCCGCTTTCAGCACTATTTGAAAGGCGTGTATTTATTTCGGCTTAAGGACCACAAACCTCTGACTTGAGTGCCCCGACGTTAAATGCCTTACGTATCCAACTTTACGACAGACGTAAGACATGTGAGCGGGGTTCTCAGAGGGAACCGATTTAACTCAACTCGTTGCAGCTGATCAAATCTGAGTGGCACCTGAGTTAAATGAGCTGAGCGTGACTAAGTAGAGCAATTAGCGGGTATTAAACGGGATGTCATAGAGTTTAGTGAGGTTAGGAGGACAGATGAGGCGTGCACAGTACTGAACGGTGGGCACGTACTGTGCTATCGTGGATTAGCGGACAGACGAAACTATAGGTGTGGGATTCCTCATCAATCAGGATATAGCTGGCAACATAGAGGAGTTTTATAGCAATGACAGGGTGGCAGCTATCGTAATTAGGCTTGATAAGAGGTACAAGCTGAAGGTGGTGTAGGCCTACGCGCCTGCATCAAGCCATGATGATCAGATCGTGAAAGCTTCTCTGAAGGCATTGAATCAGCAATGACCAAAGTAGAATCACAATACACTGTACTGATGGGCGACTTCAATGCGAAGGTAGGCAAGGTGCAGGCTGGAGAGCAGGCTGTAGGTGACTATGGCATAGGTTCTGGGAATATCAGGGGAGGATTATTAGCAGAGTTCACAGATAGGAATAATTTACGAATCATGAACACCTTCTTCTGCAAACCAGCAAACAGGAAGCGGACGTGGAAGAGCCCAAATGGTGAGAATGAAAATTAAATAGACCTCATACTGTGCGCTCATCCTAGCATCGTTAAGAATGTGGAGGTCTTCGGAAAAGTGCGTTGTTGCGACCACAGAATGGTAAGGTCTCGTATTATTTATTTATTTATTTATTTTCACAATACTGCAGACCCTCATTTCGGTCAAGGCAGGGATTGCACAAAAACACATTCACACAACACTGTAGCACATATACAATCTAAAATAGCTGTCAAAGTGCATTGTTAAAATCAACAGCCGATATGACTTGTAGAGGCGGGGTTTAGATTTGAAGAGGGAACGGAGGAAACTAGTGAAGCGGAAGTCCGTTAAACGGTACGAGGGAAAGTAAAAGAAATTCAGGATTTTGTTGCAGAACAGAACCCCTGGCACTCTGTAGCGTCAGACGTGTTCGCTTACTTGCGTGGAGAGATTTACACGCTTTGTTGCAGCTGTGCCCATAGCAGACATCACTGCTGAAACAATCGCCTGCACGTTTCTGTACCACTGGGTGGCTCATTTCGGCGCACCGTCGAC
The DNA here is from genome assembly GCF_055824585.1 of Amblyomma mixtum. Taxonomy (NCBI): domain Eukaryota; kingdom Metazoa; phylum Arthropoda; class Arachnida; order Ixodida; family Ixodidae; genus Amblyomma; species Amblyomma mixtum. Next base: position 150,572,903 of record NC_143018.1, read on the forward strand.
AGCAGCGACTCACCGAGGCAGGCAGCTGGAAACCGCAGTTTTCGCCAGCTTTACGCGGCTGATCGGCACTCCTCACATCAGAGCGACTGCCTGTCACCCTCAGGGCCACGGCATGGTGGAACACCGCCAGCTGAAAGCAGCTCTGGCTACGACCGAGCGGCACAGCTGGACGGAAGCGCTGTCGTTCGCTCGGTCGACTTCCAGCGAATGGCTTCCACCGGAGATACGCCCGTCGCTGACATTGTCCGCACCCTCGTGCAGCCAGTCTGGTGTGAACGTGCTCTCATGTGCGACTTGACGCTGTGCCGACGGGCTGGTGCTCCACCGCACGGGTTGACGTCGTCTCTACTGACCAAGCCGGCCCATGCTGGCCGCGTTCCGCAGGCGACCCGACCACCCGCACGCTGCGGGCGCACTGTGCCAGTGCCCACGATGCCTCCCTCCATCCGCTGTCTTTCACAACGCGTAGGCGGCGAGAGAGGAAAAAGAGGCCACAGGGGACGAATAAACGCCGTCTTTGTTCGCAGCTCTCGGTGCGGTTCCTGGCCCGCGCTTGCATTCCACCATCTCCGTGTCGGTGCGGCCCTTGTCTTCGCCTGACAAGCACAGTGTCACTTTATGTCACACTACGCATAACAGGGGGTTGTACCATCGTGGCGCCTTTGACTTTGACCTTGGCCCGGGCCACCCCCGACAGTTCATTTCGTCCGATTTAAGCCCAAATTTATGTCCAACCATTTCTGGCGTGTCTGACACGACGGCGACCTCCAAATTTGGCCCGGGCCATTTACAAAATTGGACGTGAGGGATTTGAGAATGCTTTCGAGTTTCTCCAAGGTTTCTCCAAGTTAGAACCCTAGGCGTACCAACTCTACCAAAGGTACACCTCATGCCCACCATGGTGGTTTGCTGTCCTTTAACCGTAGTTAGTTTCGCAAAGGTGGCACTACTGTCGGGTCACGTAAAGTGATTTCAACGTATACACACGCCGCGTAGCCGCGTTTGCATGTAAAAAGATTTCATCGTTTTATTGGGGCTTAACGTCCAAAAGCGACTAAGGCTATGAGGGACGCCGTAGTGAAGTGCTCCGGGAATTTCGACCACCTGGGGTTCTTTAACGTGCACTGACATCGCACAGTACACGGGCCTCTGGAATTTCGCCTCCAAAGAAGTTCGACCGCCGCGGCCGGGATCTAACCCGCGTCTTTTGGGTCAGCAGCCGAGCGCCGTAACCACTGAGCCACCGCGGCGGGTGCATGGAAAAGAGTCGGGACCGTCTGCCTAGCCAGCAATCGCTCGACCTTTGGGTATGACCCCAATGGTTACACTCAATGCACCTTCAAATGCAAAAATATAAAAGGGTTATACCCAACGCGGCACGTCGGCTTCACCCGCTTAGCGTCTTACCTCGGAAAACAAGTTATCTTTCGTTGCATCTCATTCTCGAAGTCTCTTTCACAAACAAGACCAGCTCTGTGCAGTCACTGAATCTAGCCTAATACTAGGCACAGAAACTTGGCTCTCCTCTGGCTGTAAATTAATGCACTTTGTTTTTCAGAAAACTTCTTTACATTTAGGAAAGACAGGTCATTGTCAAGAGGAGGCGGTGTGTTGATTGCAGTCAAAAAGAACCTTCGCGCGTCCATTTTTTATTTGTGTCCAACCTTAGAAATTTTTGTGAATAGGACTGCGGCTCTCTGGTTCAGTTTCTTGCTGTGTCGATGTCTGTTACCGTCCGCCAGACTCAGTTGGTGACTTTGCAGGGAATCTATATAATTCACTAATTTTTGTGGACAACAAATGTCGCAACTCTCCCATTATTTGGGCCTGTGATTTCAATTACCGTGTAATTGACTGGCAGGCACGCAGACCAACCAGCAACGGAAGGAAGCACGGGTGCCAAGAGTTCATAAAAAATTCAGGGGGCACTTTTTTTGGCCTAAAGTACGGTGAGGCAGAAGCCTTAAGAGAGGTGTTGCTGCTTGTGTCACTGATGTGTGGTTAGCATGTTAAGCTTCACCTCTACGAGTGGAACGCGACAGCGTCTTGCAACGCTGCCAGGGAGTCCACAGAACGCGAATACATGAAATTTTACCCCTGCAAGCCTGGTATCGTCTCCAGGAACCTCAGCGGCACCCGTCTACACCACGTTTGTAAAGGTGGGGCCAATATTTGACCACTGTTCGGGCATTTGGAGCTTTCGTCACGCCGGGGTGGTGCTAACCCTAACGGCCCCGGGGCCTGCAATGGCCCACGCCAGGGATCCCTCGGCTCCGGCGGCTCCAAATCAAGTCACCGGATACGACCCGCAGTCCTTGCGGATCGTAACAATGGATACCAATCAATCCGAGGATACGGCTCAAGACGAGGATCCTCTACCAACCGAGGACGATTACGTTCAAGATATGGTCCGCGTCTGGCGCAGAAAGAAGAACGCGGCACCGGCAACGAGGGACGCTGGTGCTAGTGCCGCCCAGCAACAGGCGCCGGCTAGCTCTGCGCATACGCAGGGCGGGAGTGCGCTGATCGCAGCCTCGAAGCGCTCCAAGAACTCCGGTGGCGGCCGCAGAACACACCGCGCATCGAAAAAGACGACATCGTCATGGTGCTGAAACCGCGAAACACGATCGACCTCAAGGTGACTTTTGGTCCTGGACAAGCCGGCGCTGCAATCCGCAGCATCCTCGGGGACGACGCAAACGCGGGACTTGCGGTTTGGCCCGTCTAGGACCAGAACGTGCTAGTATGTGCACTGAAATCAGTTGACGCCGCGGAGAAGCTACTCCGGGATATTGTGCTGCCGGTAGGGGAACGCTAGCTACCGTTCCGGGGACACCCCAAACTCTCCGGTGCGTTCTGTCGCGGGGTCGTGACTGTTTCGCCAGACGAAACGTCTGAAAGCGTTAAACGAAAACTCAGTGCGGAACCAAATGTGGTGTCTGTGCGCAAGCTGGGGGGAACCCTGGTTGAAGTGATCACATTCGCGGGGACCAAGGTGCCATGGACGGTGTTGTACAGCTACGAACGGCTCCCTATTCGCCTGTACAAGAAGACAGTACCTGGATGCCACCGCTGTGGCACAGTGGGCCATCGGGCCGATGCGTGCCCGCGACCGCAACCGGGGCGCTGCAAACGCTGCGGTGTGCAGGTTCCTGGTGCCACTCCTGACGGCCCGGCGGAGCATGACTGTGTTCCGAGCTGCCTCATCTGCGGAGGCGGCCACCCAACCGGAGTTCCTGGCTGTGCCGGGCGGTTCCGGAAAGCCATCAAACTGAGCTCCCCATCCGGATTCAAGCCGAAGACCAAGACGTGGCCCAAGCAGGCTCCTCCGCCCAAGGCCAAGAAAGCGCCAGCCCCTAAGGAACCCAAGGCCCAAACCGGGCCATCGAAACCCGTCAAGTTCGGGACCAAGGTGGAGGCCCCGGTCCTCAGCGCCAGGGACTTCCCGCCCTTGGCACCCGTCCAACTACAGGTGAGCAGTTGGAGTAGGGCAGTCTCCGGACCCCCTACCCGTCGCTCCCCTATCGAAATCGCGCTACAGCAGCAGGTAGAGGAACTAAGGCGCCAGAACCAAATTCTAGCGCGCAAAATTCAAGAATTAGAGGCCGAACAGGTCGGGTCATCCGAACCAATGCAGGAAGCTGAGCCAGATGACGAGGATGACGGATCATCCGTAACAACTTGCCTCACTAGCGTCTCGCGGCAGACCGGGGACACGGTAGTTGGATCAGTTTGCACTGCTGGTCGCGTCGGCGGCCTCGAGGCACTGCAGCGCCAAACCGAGCAACTGGAGGAGCAAGTGGCGGCCCTCCCGAATCAAATCATGTCAGCAGTCCGTGAGTCCTTCCAGCCCATGTTCAAGGCGGTTTTAACGCAAGGACTTCCCGACCTTACGGCCCAGGTCACTGATTCCGTCCTTAAAATCGTGCAGCCCTGCGTCAGCACCTAGATTAAGAACTCCGCTAGCTGTGAATCTCCTTGACCTCAAACGTAAGACAGCCTCCCGCCAGGCAGCGGAGGAACACGGTTCAGGCTCGGCAACCGGTGAGTCGGTTCGGCCCCTCTCTGGGGTTGCGCCGGTTCCCGGCCAGAGCTAGCCCACTCGCCCGTAAGTAAATACAACAGGATGGCTAGGAGATCTAACAGGAATGCTAAAAACCTTGAAAAGTTCCAGATGATCCAATGAAACTGCAGGGGTTTCAGAGCTTGGAAAAAGCTGTCAAACCTCTAGCTCTACCTGCAGTCCCTAGGTGACATGCCGGCGCTCATTGCCCTTCAGGAGCCCGGCATAGAAGCTGAATTCTCGGGATACAGCACCTTTCAGGGGGGCGCCTCTACGTGCATCCTTGTGAATAAGGCTTACACCGTGGTTCAGGTCGACTTAGACTTGAGCACCGAGCAAGAATATACAATGGTCCGGGTACTGCCTCTCAGACGCCGCGACCCGTCAATACATATCCTCAACATATACTGCCCTCCGCATAAGCCGCGTAACTTTCAATGAAATCTTCCTTCGCGCGATCAAAATGGCAGCCAAAGAGCCTCTAGTGATCGTTGGAGACTTCAGTGCTCCCAGCCTTCACAGGGGCTACCACTTCGAAAAGGCAAGAGGAAGTAAGCTGGCGGAGCTCATCTCCACCCTCAACCTCACGTTGCTCACGGACCCGGCGTATCCCACCCGAGTGGGGAATTCGGTAAACCGCGACACGTGTCCTGACCTTTCTCGCGTTAAAAATGCTAGAGCGGCTGCCTGTGAGAACTTGGGAGATTCTTTAGGCAGCGATCACTTCCTTCTCCGAATTACACTCGTGGCAAAGGCAGCGCGCAAAAAATGGGGTCAGGCCAAGCTGACCGATAAGCACAAATTCCGAGATCACACTATCTCTCACGTACTATTTTCCGGCGGCTACGCGGAGTGGGCTAACCACATATACAACATTCAGAAACAACACGTCACAACACTACAAACCACCGGAGAGATCCCCGCAGTGGACACCCACCTCCTGCATTTGTAGGAGGCGTGCCGGAGCTTAACTGAACGGTGGAAAAAGCATAAAACTAATCGGAAACTACGCGCCCGCATAGCCAAACTCACAGAGCAGGCTGCAGCGTATGCTGCGGAACTCTCAGATTCAAATTGGATAGCACGCTGCGACGCCGCAGTTCATCAGATGAGCTCGAAGGGGACGTGGCGTCTCTTTCGCAGTCTAATCGACCCCTCCCAAACGAGAGGGGAGACGCAAAAGCAGCTCCGGCGGGCTCTGCAAGGGTGTCAAGGACGACGGCCCAACTTGCGGACACCCTGTGCGACAGATATCTCTGTCGTACGGAGGACCCGACTGGGCCTGAGTACACGTACTCTGGCAGGCCTAATGAAACACTCGATGCCCCTTTTGAGTTGCACGACCTTAAGGCGGCCTTAGCAAAAATGCGCCGGGGTACGGCTCCGGGACGGGACCACATAACAGTGAACCTGTTGGTGAACCTACCGGACTCAGCCTACCTCCATTTATTAGAATACATCACTCAGATCTGGGGCGGGCGTCCACTCCTTCCAGAGTGGAAAACGTCACTTGTGACGTTTATCCCTAAAACAAGTAAGTTCATGAATACAGATAACCTGAGGCCCATATCACTGACCTCATGTGCGGGCAAGCTTATGGAGACGATGGTTCGGGATCGCCTCTCTCCATACCTGGAGAGCAAGGGCTTCTTTGCAGTCACCATGTTCGGGTTTCGTCCCCCACATTTCTGCACAGGATGTCCTTCTCCAGCTGCACAGGGATGTAATACGACCCACAACTATGCAACACAATGACAAAGCTATTCTCGCCCTTGATCTGAAAGGGGCTTTCGACAACGTTAAATACGGAAGCATCCTGGTCAACTTGAGTTCTACCGATTGTGGGGCTAGGGCCTACGCGTATTTAAGAGATTTCTTGACTAATCGCCAGGCCTTTCTTCGGATTGAGGGAGAGGAATACGGCCACTTACATGATGGGAACACGGGGTACCCCTCACGGAGCGGTGCTGTCACCGCTCCTGTTCAACATAGCTATGCTCCTCCCAAGCCAACTGGCCCGGGTGGACGGCATTCCACACGCGCTATATGCAGACGATATTAAACTTTGGACTACTCAGGGGAGGCTTGGGGACATGGAGGACCGCCTTCAGCAGGCCGCTTCCATAATCGATGCGTATCCTATTGACTGTGGGCTCGAATATGCTCCAGCGAAATCAGAGCTTCTGCATGTAAGAGCGAACCCAAAGGATAGGACAGCAATACACATCTCTCTGTCAGGAGGTGCTATTAGAGAGGTGGAGGGCCGTTTCATTCACCACAGACTCTGAACGGACTCCACGATTGTGAAACTCAAGAGAGTAGGCGAACAGGTAGGGCGCATGATCCGCCGCGTTTCCAACAAGCGAGGCAGGGACGCGTTTCGGCTCGTTTCGGACGCGTCTCGGACGCGTTTCGTCTATTCCTTCGTGACTAGCCGGATCCTCTACGCCGTGCCATATCTCTGCAGTACTAAGCAAGACGATGCGCGAATAGACGCCATCATCCGCAAGGCAACTAAGCGAGCCCTGGATCTCCCGGTGGCTGCCTTTAATGCCAAACTCAAGGCGTTGGGGGTGCTGAACTCCTACCAACTAGCCCGGAACCTTGCTCTTCTTGCTCTTCCTACCAGGAGCTGCGGGAGGCCCACCTCTTGAACCAATACACGCGGCTCATGCAGACGGCCCCTGGGCGCCGCCTGCTAAACCGCTTACACACCCAACACGACTGCACTCCAGAGGAGGCGGAGCGTATCCCAGTACTGTGGCGCCATAAGCTCTGGGTCTCCCCGCTCCCCCGTAACATGGGCACCGACATGCACGAAAACAGACGACAAGCGCGGGCTCGGGCTCTTGAGAGACAACACGGCTCCCGACCCGGTGTATATTGTGTAGACGTAGCAGGGCCATCGCCCACGGGATTTTACACGCCCGCTGTCGTTCACCAGGAAATGCACGGTGATGGGCTCTCCTTTCGAGCACCGAATTCAGTGCGAGCCGAGGAAGTAGCGATAGCGCTTGCTGCCGCCCACGCCATTCGAGAATCATCATCACGGACTCCCGAAAAGCATGTGATTCATTACTTGGCAGGGGAGATCTCCCCCCTAGGTGCTTGCATTCTAAGACGGACTGCCACTGATCCAACACCGAAAAGAATCATTTGGGCTCCTGGCCACCAGGGCTTACGAGGTAACGAGGGCTCCGCATCCCAGCTATTCAGGCTCGGAGACTAACCAGCCGCTGCTGCGATTCAGGGAAATAATAACGCATTATAGCGACAACCACAGCCTTTTCCCGGCCCCTGCAAAGGGGCTGAGTAAGACGGAGGAGCGAACTTTAAGGCGCCTGCAGACAGGTACTCTACTATGTCCTGCAATCATGAAACATTACGATCCTAACACGGAAGGGCGATGCCCGCACTGTGGGGAGAACTGTGATATCTTCCACATGGTGTGGGCATGTACTCAAAATCCCTACCTCCCCCCTTCGCCTACCCCTTCCAGAGAGGAATGGGAGACTGCCCTCCTCAACTGCTCCTCGCTTGAGTCCCAATGGGCTCTGGTGAAACGGGCGTGAGACGGGGCCTCGTCATGCGGTGTCCCAGACTAGGGACGCTGACCATGTAGCGGGGCCACTCTGTGGCTCCCAAACTCTTTCAACAAATAAAAGTTTTCACCACCTCCACAGAAAGCCATCGCCCGTTCGGCTTTACGCCTTGCTCTTCGGTAAATTAGCGTTTGAGGAAAGGAAATGTATATGTCTCGTATATCTCGGTGGGCACCTGAACCTCGCCGTAAGGGAAGGGAGGAAGATGGGAGTGAATTAAGACACGGTATTTATTAGATGCGCCTTTGTTCTTGGCGGAGTGGTTAGCGTGCTCGTCTCGCACTCCGGGGACCCTGGTTCGATTCCCCAACTCGACCAATTTCCTACTCGTTTTTATTTATTCAGCTGCTTAAAACATAGTGACTGGCTAGTTGGTTCTGCATACTGGAAAATTGCAGCGCAGCAGTAACAAGGACGAGACGAGAAGGTCGCAAACACAAGCGCTGTGTTTGCGTCCTTCTCGTCTCGTCCTTGTTACTGCTGCGCTGCAATTTTCCATTATTCATCTGGTCTGACTAGAAATGTTAATTAGGCTAGTTGGTTAATTAACTAAACTAGGTCCCACTTAATTGGAGCATCACTATACCATCCCTTTAATTGCTTGCATGGTTTCTAGCCTAAGTACAATTGGCCCCGTTTGAAAATCGCGCACTGTGACGTCACGACTATTTCGACCAATTGAAACGCGTGACATTTCTGTCAACAACTCCTGCTTACAACGATGAGGCATTAAAGGCTTCCGCCTTAATATACTGATTACTGTTCCAACGCGTGGCAACTCCCTACTAGATTTTGTGCTCACAATGGAGCCAGGTGCCATTCCTGTTCGTGTCCTAGATTGCCTCACTGATCACAGTGTGTTGCACTGTGAATTTTCTTCGAAAGCAGAGAAACTGAAACCGACAAAGAAAAAATTACATTTTACTTGAAACGAGCGCACGTGGATGCACTACTCAGTGATCTGACATCATTTTCATCGCAGTTTCTACGATCATTTCCTTACCGCCGCACAAATGAAAACTGGTGTACCATCAAAGCAAAGATTACTCATACTTCGGAGCAATAGCGCAAAGAGGACAAGGGACCAAGAACGAGTGGACACACGAGTTGTGTGTCTACTCGTTCTTGGTCCCTTGTCCTGTTTGCGCTATTGCTCCGAAGTATGAACCAACAAGCCCGAATTTCAACGTTGTTGAAGCTTACTCAGCTGAAGCACAAGCACGTTACAAAACTTTCAGTCACTGCATCTACTCGGGACTCATGGTTCATTTCCCAGTGAAACGTTGCATTAACAAAAAAAAAAAGCCTCTCCTCGAAAGCAAAGCTTACTGACTCTGATGTTGATTGGCAGTGCTAAAAAAGGCAGTCCCAAGAATGTAAACTTTAAATTCACGCAGCAAAATCCAAGTTTTACGGTGATGATGTATCTGGCCTGTTAGTGACTGCTGAGCAAAAATATCCGGAAAGTGATTAATCCGAATTATTCCTCCAACGTGATACAAATTAATAAAGACGACAGAGTGCTGTCGGCATCAGAAACAGCAGCTGAATTTAATTCATATTTTGGGTCTGTATTTGCGAACGAAACTCCACTGCCACCCGATTTAACATGTGACTCCTGAGCTCTGTTGTGGATGACATTACCTCCGGAGGAATTGCATCTGCCATCGATCGTCTCGCTCTTAACTCGGCGCCAGCGCCTGACGGTACTTGTCCAAAATTATTCAAATGACAAAACCCGTCATATGTAATATTTTAACCGCCTTATTTTAGCAACCTATTTATACAGCGCAAGCACCCGATGAGTGGAAATTAGCTAAAATAGTTCCAATTTTTAAAGCCGGTAATTCCTCTCAGCTTTCTGACTACAGGCCCGTATCACTCGCAAGCATACCTTGCAAGCTCCTCGAACATACTTTATCATCAGCAGTTATGAAGTACTTAGCGCGACAAAATTACCTTCTTGTTAACCAGCATGGTTTCCACAGTGGTAGGTCTTGTTTGGTTTTGGTTTTATGGGGTTTAACGTCCCAAAGCGACTCAGGCTATGAGAGACGCCGTAGTGAAGGGCTCCGGAAATTTCGACCACCTGGGATTCTTTAACGTGCACTGACATCGCACAGGTCTTGTGAAACATAATTATTTGAACTGATAACTGACAATCTTTTAGCAGCCCACGCTTCCTTGCCAGTTGATGCCATATTCATTCATTTTTCAAAAGCTTTTCGTATTGAACGTTTAATATTGAAGCTTACCAGCCCTAATATCAAGAGTAACGTTGTTCAGTGGACTGAACATTTCCTAACCGGTCGTTAGCAGTCTGTTTCTATATATTGTTACGGGGATGTTACGGCGGTAAGTCTATATTGGCGGCTGCTCTGAGATGGCCAGCACTCAGCTCAGACTCCGAGGGCCCAGCTACCCACTGTCAACGTCGTCGTCGTTCAGCGCACCGCCACTTCTTCGTTCACGATTCGTCTACTTATTTAGTAACCAGTTCATCGGTAACAATATGACGTCAGTTCCTGTCTGGCTCATGTTAAATCTGGTCTCCTGAAGGGTACAGTGCTTGGGGCTATACTTTTTCTCATATACATCAATGACTTTAGTAATAACTTTACCTCCACTAAAAGATTATTTGCAAACGATTGTGTCATTTACACGCAGATACATGGACCTTCGGACATTGCTACCTTACAGTCAGACCTCAATGAACTTTCCAAGTTGTGCGAACGCTCGAAGATGGAAATAAACGTTGCTAAGAGAAAGTCTATTAGATTTACCACTATATCTAATGCAGTTGTCAAGGAGTACCCTATAAACAGTCGAACTATTGAAACGGCAAGCATTCACAATTACTTAGGTGTCCACATATCAAGCAACCTCACATGGCAACATCACATTGACACAGTGACTGTTAGAACGGGCGGTGGTAGCCGCACGGGGCTTTACCCCTTTACCTTGGGACCAGTGGGCGCCCTACCTCCCTGCCCGACGACCTCGGTGGATGCCCTGTCCGGAAAAGGGTCGGGACGGTCGTGGTGGGGACGGGGTTAGTGTGTGTTGTGTTGTTGACTTGCCGTGGTCGGTGATGTAGTGTGCCGCCTTTTCTCCTCCATGCAGAAAAAGACTGTGTGGTGGCGCGTGATCAATAACGCTGATCGGATCACTCCGTTACAGTCACCAGTGAGGCATTTCGCTCACTCGGGTTCATTAAACGCAATCTACATCACTCTAACGCATCTGCAAGACTTCTGGCCAGTGGCGTTCCTAAAAGGGGGGGGGGGGGGGGCGGTCGCCCCCTCATTTCCCCTTTGCACATTCTCCCGGACATCTGTTTTCGGGCTCTCATTGGGCGAGATGTGATTTTTGACGAAGAAATGGAAAGCTTTTTCGTCTGTGATGCGTCAAAAAGTCCCCTACTTAGTACGTTCACCGTGTTAGCCGCTGCCTTATTTCACACCATTCTACCTTCTACAGGTTGGTAGTTGTTCGAGAACAATTCGTAGCGATTGTCGAGGTATCGTGCTCCAGCCGTGCCCCCACCGTTGTCTTTCCACGCCGTCCGCGCGGCGACCACGGCGACACAAAGCCACTTCCCAGAACTGAGTAATGAAGGCCGCTAATCCCACTGGTGAAATGTCCGGGTTTGACCTTCGTGGACATGCCGTGGCGGGATATCTCAGCCGCCGGCTTCTTTCCCCTGGTATCGAAATGAATATTGCTCGCGCAAACATTAGCATTCAATGAATGAGTTATGGTATAACATCGATATCGTCCGCCATTTATTTTTCAACAACAAAGCGGTCAATATTTCTGTGTAAATAAAATAAATGAAAAATCATTGTTTCTATTTTTTTTCTTTTCTGGCATACGGAAGTCTCCCTGCCCCCCCCCCCCCTCCCGTCCCCCCCCCCCCTATAACCACTATCTGGGACCGCCACTGCTTCTGGCATACAAAACACTTGTACGTCCTAAAATAGAATATGCTTCACTGATCTCGAATCCCATCAGGCGTATTTAATCAATGAAGTAGAATCTCTTCAAAATAAAGCTGCCCGGTTCATCACAGCAAATTATGCACGCACATCTAGTATTACGGAAATAAAAAAGATCGATAAATTTGCGCTCTTTTGAAAAAAGAAGACTGTGTTCTCTTTCGTCATGTTTCCATCGGTATTATCACGCACCGTCGTCGTTCTCCGCCGGTCACATCACGCCTGCTCGTCGCATTTTTCCCGGTCCTCTTGCACCCCGGTCCTCTTGCACGCGAGGCGGATGCTCTACCTCTACGCCATCGCTGCAGGCGCTGCAGGCGCCATCGCTGCAGGTTGCACGCCATCGCTGAGGCCATTAGGATATATTTATTTAGTTGAAATACTGCCAGTCTCTGGTTGAGACCTTAGCAGGTGGGCATTACATGTATAATACAGGGTAAATGATAAACATTTCAAAAAGCGGCTGTGCAAAGGACAACAATAATCTAGACAATTCATAGCTCAGAAAAACTGATAAGAAGTTTGACAGATTTCCACAAGCAATCCAAAGAAAAAAGCGTGCTAGTTCAGAAACATAAACATAATATAAACATGGGCATAACACATCGTATACTCCTTGAAGTTGAAAAAAAGCTTTCGAACCACAACTGTAGTTTTAAAACGCGCCTTCTAGTTCAGAACAAAAATTTTGAAAATGAATCAGCGTTAGTTATAGATGCGTCTAGACGGTTCCATTCTCTTGTTGCTAGTGGGAAGAAAGGATCTTTGAAAGTGTTACTGTGATAAGGACACTCGGTTAGCGTATACGCGTGCTGGTTTCTTAATGCACGTTTTTGTGACAGTGAAATGTACTTTGATGAATCGATCTTAGAAGTGTTGTTAAGAAGCTGATAAAGGAATTTTAGTCGCGCGCGCTTTGCCCTAGTTGATAGTGTTTCGAGCCCGGAGATTACAACTAGTTGTGTTCGTGAGTCAGTTTTTTTGTACTTGTTGTGAATAAATCTCACTGCTTTACGTTGAATTTTTCGAGTCGTGAAATATTGGTTACAGACTGAGCAAACCAAACAGTGTTAGCAGGTTCTAAAACAGGACTGACAAACGTTTTATAAGCTAAAAGTATAGCCTCTGTTGGCGCAAGGCGAAGACACCTTCTTAAAAAAAAACAGCTTTCGTAATGCAGTTGAAGTGATATTGCCGATGTGTTTGCCCCATCTAAGATGGTTAGTTAATGTAACTCCTAAGTATTTGTGTTCGTTGACGAAGGCCAGTGGAGTACCACTGATGTTATACAAGAAATTTGATGGTTGTTTTTTTCTAGTTTTTTTTAGCGCCCATGAGGCATTATTGTGGGGGGGGTATTACTATATACAATAACACATGCAAAGGAGATATTGGAAAACATGTCAGCAAGGATAACACAACGTATTAAAAGAAGACTAAATAAGTTTACAACTAGTATGAGTGATGGCACAGTGCTGGTAAACACACGAGCCCTGGAAAAAAAAATACATCAGACTATCGCTTCAACAGCACTTTCGAAATCAGGTGCACAAACAACATCATTCGGAAGCTTATTCCAGCCCAGGATTGTGTTAGGGAAAAACGTATATTTAAATACATTAATGCGGCATTGATAACTATTAATCTTTTTCGTGTTATCGAGTCTCTCCGAAATGTAATATGGCTGCTTTATATAAGTGTTTTTATTAATACCGGTACAATCATTGTAGATACTGTGCAAGAACTTCAGCCTGGAGATTTTTCTTCGGGTTGCTAAAGTCTTCCAACCAATACTGTCGCGAAGTTCGGAGCTCTTTATATGAAAATTAAAATTTCCAGTCACAAACCTTGCAGCGCGTTTCTGTACCCTTTCTAACTTGTCAATGAGTGTACCCGTGAAAGGGTCCCATGCTATACATGCATATTCTAATACTGGCCTGACATTTGTTAAATATAATGTTTCTTTTAGTACCTGGAGAGAGTTTTTGAAATTTCGTTGGAAAAAATACAAAAGACGAGAAGCTTTGGCAGTTATCATGTCAACATGGGCTGTCCAGTCGAGGGATGCTGTGAGTATAACACCAAGATATTTAACCTTATCAGTAGTTTGGATAGTGTCATGGTTTAAAAGGTACGATCCAAGAATTTTGTTTTTTTTTTTGTTTTGGGCACATGGAAACACTTAGATACATTCAATTGCATGCCCCACTTCAAGCACCACTCGCAAACTCTGTCAAGAGTTTGCAATTGCTACAGCTTTCACCTTGTTAATTGACATTTGCCAGTCATTACACCAGTCCGAAAGTTTTTGCAGTGATCTGTTAAATATGGCATGATCTTCATGGCTTGTGATTTCTCTGTAAATTATACAATCGTCTGCGAAGAGTTTGATGTTACAGGTAATGTCGATAATAAATATAAGAAACAACAGTGGCCCAAGGACAGAGCCTTGAGGAACTCCGGGTGTAACTGGTACCGTTTCAGATTAAATGTTGTGATACAAAACGAGTTGAGAACGTTGCTGCAAGAAATCTTCAATCCAAGCCAAAAGTTCCCCGTCACCGATGTAACCCCGTAGTTTTACGATTAGTTTGGAATGGCATACGCGGTCGAAGGCTTCAGCAAAGTCGAGTAATATGATGTCAGTTTGGCTGTTATTGTCCATACCTAAAGCTAGGTCATGCACAACCTCAGTTAATTGAGTAACTGTTGATAAGCCGCGGCGAAATCCATGTTGATGAGGCGATAATAAGTTGTGATCTAGAAACTCTGTTATGAATAAATAAGCCGTGGCTAAACGCTGCCCAACTTTATTTGTTGCGTACTCTCGCGGACTTGGGTTCCAAAAGGTCACAATTTTATAAGCAATGTCTAACAAAAAAAAAATGGCTGTGGCTTAGCTAAGGTTAAGCCTGGATATCTCGAAGCGGAAAGCTGCGGCGATGCTCGTGGCATGAGTGAAAACAGCGCGAAAGAAGCCCCAAGGCGAAACGAAGAAGTGACAGCAAAGAGCGCTGAACTGACAACTGAATTTTTATTAAGCGAAACTCGTACTATATATAGGAAGGCAGTGGCAAAGATAATCAGATGCAGTCAACGTCACATGGTGTGAAGAGCCATAAAAGCGATAAAAACATAACAGGGCGAAAAAGCTAAAAGTCAACTGAATCTCAAAAGGGATGATAACAAAATGAGAAAAAAAGGTACACTTGATGACTTTGAACAGTAAAGTAACAAGGTGTAAAGAGCCATATAAACGGGTAAAACATCAATAGCAGGTAACAAGGATAAAACCGATTAAAACTGATAAAATGAAATTGTGGAAGGAATAAAAACTGACTGAATGTGACAGCGTCGGGCTAAAAAAGTGCACAGACCTTAACAATAAAACGATGAAACAGAAAATGCTCGATGATTGAAACACGCATAGTCAGCAATAAAAATTCAGCAATGTTGTTCCAAAAAGGCAAGTTTACTCCCGTACAATGATTTTGACGCGTCACTGACACATTCCAAGCCCTTTCTTTTTATAAAGAAGGCTTCCTTCAACTCCCAGGCTACGCTGTCCCTACTTCTATCTAGAACAACAGTTTCGCGTAAACGAGGCATGCATTTGCATTCTTTGCAATGAAGCGCTAGATTAGAGCCAGTGCCTTTTTCAAGTGAGCGCTCGTGTTCCCTTAAACGTTCGTTCAAGCACCTTCCGGTTTGTCCAATATATGTTGTTGTTGTTGTTGTTGTGACTGAGAGAAGGATGAAAAGGAAATTGCACGGGCCTGCTACTGGCTCGAGGCAAGCCACCACCGCTGCCACGTGCAGATAGAGGAGAGTTAAAAGATCAGAGGAAGGAAAGAGAGGAAAGGAAAGACGCGCGTCGCGGCAACAACTGCGTCCGCCGGAGCGGACGCTGCTCAAAAAACAGATAAGCGGCCGAAGCCGCGCTCGCCGAAGCGAGAACAGATACACATCCGCGCTCGCCGAAGCGAGAACGTTTTTTTTTTTTTGTCCAATATAAACTTTGTCACATGTAAGCGGAATCTGGTAGAAAAGTGGAGTATCTGTTCTCGCTTCGGCGAGCGCGGCTTCGGCCGCTTCTTTTTGAGCAGCGTCCGCTCCGGCGGACGCAGTTGTTGCTGCGACGCGCGTCTTTTCTTTCCTTTTCTCTTTCCTCTGATCTTTTAACTCTCCTCTATCTGCACGTGGCAGCGGTGGTGGCTTGGCTCGAGCCAGTAGCAGGCCCGTGCTATTTCCTCTTCATCCTTCTCTCAGTCACAACAACAACACAACAATCTGGTAGATCACCCCTTCCCTACACCTGACAAACATGTTGGCGTGCTTTACGACACACTCGTGGTTTAACTTAAGGTTATACTTACGGTTACACTTAGGGTATAGCTTTCTGGCTTCTCCGAAACGTATTGTCTTAGATATAAAAAGTTTGTACAGAGGCGGAGGAGGAGACGCGCGTGTAGTGAATACGGTGCTGTCCTAAAAGGTTGCTTTAGAGCCATGTACTGTGGCGTGCATTCCTTTCGGGCGTACACCAAGATATGAGAGACAGGCATTTACTTTCCTTAAAAGCAATTTTCATTTCATTTCATTTTCCTTAAGGCCCTTACGGCGCGGTTAGGGAATCCACCGAGATATGAGAGATACAGGCGTCGTTTCCTTTCCTTAAAACCAATTTTCTTTTCATTTTCCTCCCCTTACGGCGCGGTTCGGGTGTCCACCGAGATAAGAGAGTTTCCTGGCGCACTGTTTGTCTTTCATTTATTTTTTTATTTGTGATATTTGTGATATTTTAACGTGGAGGCTAACGAAAGAGGGTTCAGCTTAAGGTAAGGACAACGCAGCGAGCTATGGAAAGAAAAATGATAGGTGTAACGTTAAGAGATCGGAAGAGGGCGGAGTGGGTGAGGGAACAAACGCGCGTTAATGATATCCTAGTTGAAGAAGTGGGCTTGGGCGGGGCATGCAATGCGAAGGCAAGATAACCGCTGGTCCTTAAGGGTAACGAAGTGGATTCCAAGAGAAAGCAAGCGTAGCAGGGGGCGGCAGAAAGTTAGGTGGGCGTATCATATTAAGAAATTTGCGGGAATACGGTGGCCGCAACTGGCGAAGGACAGGGTTAACCCGAGAGACATGGGAGAAGCCTTTGCCCTGCAATGGGCGTAGTCAGGCTGATGATAATGATGATTTCTGTCGTGTGTTTTTTTATTTTTGTTTGTGTCAGCGGCGGCGACGGCGGCCATCTGCGCCGTGCGTGACGTGACTTGGTTTCGCGCATGCGAAGAAGTGGCAAATCTGGGATCCGGCTCACACGAAGCGCGGTGTTGACGAGCTGAAGCTCTTCGCTTCAAAACAGCGCTAATTTAACACAAACCACGCAGAGAGATGGACAGGACCGACGCTGCCTGCAACTGTGTTCATTGAAGGCCACAAGTTGCATATATATAGCATGCGCATTTCCGATATGGCAAAAAACCAAAACTTACCAAACAGACGAAAACATCTACTAGATTAGAGAGCGCAGACTCATCGCGTACTTTTTAACAATCTGTGTTCACCTGCTCGCACGGAGAAAGAAGTGGTGCTGCCGCGCATGTGATAAAAAATGGCTGACCTACCCGAAGCGGTGGCTCAGTGGTTACCGCGCTCGGCTGCTGACCCGAAAGGCGCGGGTTCGATCCCGGCCGCGGTGGCCGAATTTCGATGAAGGAGAAATTCTAGAGGCCCGTGTACTGTCAGCGCCATCTTGAATTCTCAAGGCCTGCGCGCTTTCCTTTCCCCCCGCTCTGACGTCAGCCACTTTGACCGCTGACCCCTCCGCATTCCTCCGACACTGAGACGTCTCCTTTCTTCCCTCAACCAGTTCTGCACCCTTCCGTAGTCGTGTAGAAGGACATGTCAGCGTGCGCTGCTTCGTTTTATTGCTGTTGCGTTCGTGAGTGCTGGCTAGGAAATTGCTTGTCATCGTGATACCTAAATCTTTGCGTGTCGTGACCTGCTGTTGAAGCAATGGGTCGCTGCTGCGTGCCCAACTGTAGAGGAAACTATGACAACGGGCCAAAAGTGCGTGCGTTTTCGTTCCCAAAAGACTCCCGTAGGATTACGTGGGAGCGTGCTGTTCGCCGCGACGACGTCGACATACGGACTGTGCGAGATTCTAAGGTACTGTACGTTGTGTCTGCGCATCGAAGCAATCGTTGAAGTGTAATAATTTATCACGGTGCTAAAATATGGACAAGGTGCTGTTCTAAGATTCATGGGACGCGATGTTTGCCCTAGACTGCTGGTATCAGTAAATGTATCTTTTTCTCGTATGTACCAGGCAGTGTTCTTGTGTGGTTGAAAGATACAAATTTTCAAGTTCAGGGCGGGCGTTCATGTCATGGTTAAATAAATATGTCTATGAATATCATCGAATTTTGCAGAGAGCATATACACACTAACGAGATATATTCTTGCATCTTGATTCAGCGTTTCGACTATATTTAGTGTGCGTAGTGTTTTGGCTAAAGAACGCTCAGTATATTTAGGTAATTGAAGCGATTTTATGCATTTGCGCAACGAATAAAGGCGTCTATGACATGGGTGCGCAGTGTCGCATACAAGTAGCTGCACTGAACTTGGTTCAAACTTGAAATAAAAAAGTGAAAAGAAAGGGCAATATTTTGGTCCCTGAAGGACTTTTTCCTCCGCTGCTTTTCAGGTATGCGCTCGAGCTACATTTCAAACCTTAAAATAGAATCTTTAATAGAATCGTGTGGGCTGGCGTACGAACGGAAAAATCTTGCCATTTGTAAATATGTATATAATTTGTAAATATGTGAATAAAGTCTTGTGACCACTGTTCCTTACGATCCCTGGCGTTTCTTTTACGGAAGTTTCATATCTAGGTATGCTACGTGAAACATATACCACAAAAATATTCCAGCAATCCCTTTATTAATACAATAAAAACCCATCCATTCAACGCATACCTTCATTTTAGCCCAATGCAATTTAATAGCAGTCGCCAAAATTTTACCCCACATCAGTACCGCCCGCACTACGCGCGTGCACCTGCACGGGAGGAGACGCGGGCAGCGGCGGTTGGGTCAAGTTGGGTGACGTCACGGAGGGAGCGCGCAGGCCTTAAGTGTCTAGGTGGCTTTGGTACTGTGCGATGTCAGTGCACGTTAAAGAACCCCAAGTGGTCGAAATTTCAGGAGCCCTTCACTACGGCGTCCCTCACAGCCTGAGTTGCTTTGGGACGTTAAACACCAAATAACCAAACCAAACATTTTTATGCAAGCGAAAGTCACTCTTCCATAACCAGCGTGAAGTCACGCTATTGGTGCAGTGCCGCAACGTTAGCGAATTCAGCCCACATCTCTCGCTCACGTATAACCGCGATTGAGGCGTCCACTGACCCAGTTATGGTCCTTCCTTTCCTCAAAATCGTCGGAGCCTGGAACGTTCTTCTCAACGCCAGTGAACACAATGTTCTAGTCGAGGGTTCGACGACATACCGTCTGATCAAGAATCATGGCTTGATGAGATTCTCATCAAGAATCTCATCAAGAACACAATGTTCAGTGCCGCGTTTCTGGCACAACGTTGTCAATGCCAGCGCACACCTGTCACTCCCGCCACGTAGCTTAGAGCACGACCGAGGCCAGTTACGCGCCTTTTCTTCGCTTCCTGCCCTCCTTCGTCGGCTGCCCGTGTAGCTTGCCCACGCTCGATGGCTGAATCCCTCGCACGGGTGGCAATGTCGACCGGATGGCTCGGCCCGACGTCTGCGAGTGCCCACTCTCGAGGACGTCGGCACCGGCTGACTTACTTCGTCCGTAGCGAGGCACTGGATAGGCATGCAGCGCGCAGCGGCCGCGGAGACGTGCGTGGCTGCACCTGCTGCTGGGAGTCACGTGGTTACTTACGCAGCTCCGCTCCTCCTGCTCACGGTCATTCGCTCAGACACAACGAAATCATCGCCGCTGGGATGGTCTCGCTTTAAAATGCTTCTGCCAGTTCACGAGCTATTCCATCTCTACTTCCAGATATAATCTTGATCTCCTTAGCCGATATTCCCAACCTTCATTTCGTCTTCTATGCAGACGATCTCACCTTGTGGGTCACCACTGGCTCACCGGGAGAGGTCCAAACCACACTACAACATGCACTTAACACCATTTCCTCACACCTCTCCCAAGCGGGCCTGCAACCCGCTCCGGAGAAATCAGAACTTTTACTCATAACACGCTGTAAATATCAACGGACGATGAACCCCTCCATCTCCCTCACACTTGCCGGACAGCGCATCCCCCGCGTCGAATCTTGTCGCATCCTGGGTATGCCACTAAACTCCAACACTTTCACCTCTGCCATCAATCAGTCCATACGCACATGCCACTCAGTAACACACTTACTGCGCCGCGTAGTTTTAAAACATGCGGGCCTCTCCGAGACACACGCCAGCCGCCTTGCTCAAGCGCTGGCTCTGAACAAATTCCTGTACTAATACCTTACTGCCCACTTACAAGTACACAACAAGACAAACTAACCCGGGCCCTCAATACACTATATAAAGCAACACTAGGACTCCACCCTCAGGCTTCTACAGACATCCTGTACATAACAGGCCTCTTCCACCCTCTTCAAGCCCTCCTTGACCTGCACCTGGAGAGACAAATCATCCGCCTGTCCAGTATACCAGCTGGACAGTGGATACTTTCCCAGACTCCCTACGCACCCATCTCTTTCCCAGACCGACCGCAGTCTCCGATCTATCCCCCTAACCTCCGCCTCGCAACCATTCCACGCAACATGTCCGCACACACACACGCAGGCCGTCGCCAGGCATACGCATACAACCACAAGCCACCTTTGGACGCTGCGGCGGTGGCCTACACAGACGCCTGTCTCACGGAAACCGCGGGCTCCACAGCAGCCTTCGTCCTCCACCCTTCCCTCTCTACAACCAGCACTCACACAACCGGTCCATACACCTCCACACCCTCCACGCTCGCCCTAGAAATACACGGGATCGCCGATGCCATCACACACTTTGCCACCCTACCCCCCGCCCCCCAATACGTTGTCTATACAGACTCGCAGGCAGCTCTGCGTGCCTTCCATGAAAGAGCCCTCCCTTTCCCTACTCGATCGGCCTTAGATGCCGCCCTATTAGCATTAAGCCCACGACCGGTGACCCTTCTGTGGATCCCTGGTCACATGGGCATCCCCGGCAATGAGCTGGCTCACCAGCTTGCCTGCGAAACTATACACCGGGCGCCGGGGATCCCATGGACGAGCCCACCGACGGGGCAGGCGGTCAGGGCTTACAAACGTACTGTCGACGAATACTACGCGCAGCAAAAATTGGATTTAGCTGATTTACCATCACCGCACCCATCCTTATCGATCCGTGAAGCTCGCATTCTTCGCCGAATACAGTTTAATCTCCTACATACACCAGCCAAACTTTACCTATACCGGTACACTTCCACGCCTCAGTGCCCAAACTGTCCACACACATATGCAGACATAGAACACTGCCTTACACAGTGTCACGCAGCCTTCCAGTCCCCCGCCTATCCTTCCCCCCCCCCCCCCCCCCCCCGTGGCCCATCTGGCTCGCCTCCCTGGAACTGAGACTGCAACGTGCCCTCGTCGCCTTGGCCCAGGATGTACTGAACGCCTAACAGAAAGGATGTTCGAATAAAAATGTCACACCACCCCAAGTCGTGGTTCACAGTTTTTTTTTTATTTTTCATCAGTGCAGCAGCGGAATTGAGCAGGCATGTTTTTGGAACCCTTCTGATGTGTTTTCTAACGACCTTTCATGTTCCCTGGCAATTTGCTTCTCGTGGCGCCCAGTTTGACAGGTATACCCCGTCGCATGAAAGGGGGATCCCGTAGCGCACATCCGTGGCACACCGTGCGTAGTGCTCTGTGTGCTTCGTTTCACAGCCAGATGTTGCATTGGCGCCGCTGCTAAGCCGCTGCTAACATATTAGCTTCACCCTAAAGGGGGGGGGGGGGGTAATGTCGTTGATGATATTGCCTTGCTAAGTCACTCAGGACGTGAACTGCAAAGCATGATCAATGAATTAGACAGGCAGAGCAGAACGGTGGGGCTAAAAATTAAAATGCAGAAAACCAAAGTAATGTTCAACAGCCTAGCAAGACAACAGCAGGTGGCAAATGATAGCGAGGGGCTAGAAGTAGTAAGAGATAATGTCTGCTTAAGACAGGTAGTGATCGCTGGTCCGGATCATTAGAGGGAAATAACTAGAAAGATAAGAATGGGGTGGAGCGCATATGGCAGGTTCTCTCAGATTATGAATGGCAGTATACCAATATCTCTCCAGAGAAAAGTATGCAACAGCTGTATCTTACCGGTGCTCACCTATGGGGCAGAAACGTGGAGGCTAGCAAAGAGGGTTCAGCTTAAGTTAAAGGTGCACTGAACTCGTATTTTTACCGCTGGAACTCGATCTACACGTTCCGAGCGTTCTTGGAGACTTCGAATTGTTACTCTGTGCAGCCGATTTCCCTAATTTAAATCGGATTAACGTTGGGCTCCCGCCTTTTTTTTTATTCCCCGCAAACGTTTGGGAGGAGTCGACCAACCTTCCACCCAGTCCCGTAGCGGCTTACGGCTCTGCCATCGGTGGAGTGCTACGTATTGATCGGCAAAAGCAGTCCACGTGTGTTTTTATTTCCGTGGGCCTAATTGGCAGACGTGTAGTCTCTGACTAGACCTATTTATTCACGAAAACCTAAAAGAAACAAAATAAAGGTGAATACAAGGGGGGGTACTGCGCAAAAAAAGACAAGGACAAGAAGATAACACAACAAGCGCAGACTCGCGACTAACTTTATTTGAAAACACGATACTCCTTTTATAGTTTCAAACTGTCACATCACACACATGTGGAAACCAAAAACCTTTCTTCATTGTGATACAGTTTGATAGACGGGTCACTTACGCAGTCTTTATCCTTCTGTTTGATACAGAACGCCTCCGCCAACTCACGCGCCAGCTGGTCACGGCTCCTCCTCAAAACTTTTGTATCTGTCAGCAAAGGCAGGCAAGGGTTATTGCGCGTAGCATCCGGGCATGCGCCACAATGCAGGGGTAAATTCGACCCTGTCCCTGATTTCATGGAAAGCTGGTGCTCTCTTAAGCGCTCATTCAGACATCGGCCTGTCTGGCCGATGTATACCCTGCCACAGGTGAGGGGAATCTGGTATACGACACCCGTCTGGCACCTGACAAATCGAGTGGCATGACGCTTCTCGCAGTCAGGTGCCAGACGGGTGTCGTATACCAGATTCCCCTCACCTGTGGCAGGGTATACATCGGCCAGACAGGCCGATGTTTGAATGAGCGCTTAAGAGAGCACCAGCTTTCCATGAAATCAGGGACAGGGTCGAATTTACCCCTGCATTGTGGCGCATGCCCGGATGCTACGCGCAATAACGCTTGCCTGCCTTTGCTGACAGATACAAAAGTTTTGAGGAGGAGCCGTGACCAGGTGGCGCGTGAGTTGGCGGAGGCGTTCTGTATCAAACAGAAGGATAAAGATTGCGTAAGTGACCCGTCTATCAAACTGTATCAGAATGAAGAAAGGTTTTTGGTTTCCACATGTGTGTGATGTGACAGTTTGAAACTATAAAAGGAGTATCGTGTTTTCAAATAAAGTTAGTCGCGAGTCTGCGCTTGTTGTGTTATCTTCTTGTCCTTGTCTTTTTGTGCGCAGTACCCCCCCTTGTATTCACCATGATTGACCGACTAGCCCAAAACGTACGCTCTTAAACAAAATAAAAGCGAAAGCAAAGTCGCCAAGCGACTGCCTGAAAAGCACTCCATGCGTTGGTCGACTCCCCCCACCGTATGCGTGGAATTCAAAAAAAAAAAAAGGCGAGAGCCAGACGTTAATTCGATTTATTTAGAGAAGTCGGCTGCACAGGGCAATAAACCGCAGTTTCTAAGAATGCTGGGAACGCGTATATGGAGTTCCCGCGATAAAAAGACGTGTTCAGATTCCTCTTCAGTGCACCTTTAAGGACAACGCAGCGAGCTATGGAAATAACAATGATAGGCGTAACGTTAACAGATCGGAAGCGGGCGGAGTGGGTGGGGGAACAAACACGGATTAATGACATCCTAGTCGAGATGAAGACGAAGAAATGGGCTTGTGCAGGGTGTGTAATGCGCAGGCAATAAAACCGCTGGTACTTAAAGAGGTCATGACGGCCTATTTTCGCGCATACAGTGCTTATTGCATATAATCCCCAACACGTTAAACTACAATTCCCCGTAGATTCAGTTCATTCTGTGTGGTAGATATATTTAACTCGATTTTTTTTTTCGTTTCTCTTGCGAGCTACTTGCTGGTCTGGCAACCTCTGACCACTGACATCGCAAGGGCATACCCGCCCCGCGTCGTCTGCTGCGCGCTGTTCGCTGCGTTGGGGTGCTTGCTCGAGTAAAGTGGACGGCGGTTGCGCGAAAAGTATTCTTCTTTTTTTTCGCTTAGCGAAATGAATGCATTTTCCGTGTTTTCTTTTCGGAAGCCTTCAGTTTAGTACGAGGGCTTAGTGGGGAGGCGGAGTTGCTCGTGGCGCCTGTTTTCTCATTATTGATGAAACAGAAATCGGTGCGCTCCCGCTTTATTATTTAAACTTAGATAGAAGCAGTGAAGTGCTCCCGTATGTGAGAAACGGCACCTGCCATGCATGCCTTCGCCGATGTGCGCCGGGAACGGTGTGGCGATCTGTCGCTGGCTGTTCTTGCCCGCCATTCGTCGGCTCGATAAATAAACTCAAATTATCACAAGGTGGCACTAGGGCAAGCTTGCGGCACGAAAGGAGCAGAGAAAAGTGCCAAGTGTGACTGCCTCGCCGCTGCACGGGTGTGTGTGTGCGTGCGTGTGTGTGAGTCGAACATATATTTCTTTCAGCTCGTAGAACCCTTTTGCTGAACCACAAGCCATTAGCAGAAGCCAACACGACTCGAATGTTTCACTGCCCACACCGACGGATAGTCGCCGCCACCTAAACGAGTGCTTCAAGATAATAGTGCATCCTGTAGCATTTACTCTGCGTGCGCTAAGTCCCTAAGGAATGCGACGATTATGATTACTACAGCCCCGCGCTGAGGTTCTTTACATACTGTTGTAGGTACGAATTGCGCAGAAAAGACACACACAGGAAAAACACGAGGGACACTGAAAGAGCGCAGACTATCAACTGGTGTTTATTAGATTCAGTGCGCTTTATAGGCAGTGTGCACACGTGCCTACAAAGAGGGGAAAGAGAGGATAAGGAGGCAAATCAAACCCTGCGCGACAAACCATCAGAAACGCTCCAAAAATTCTTTTCCGCGTTGTACAGTAAAACGGATGTGTCACTCACACAGTTATCACCTCTTGCCTTGATGTGATATGCCTCTAGAAGTTCACGGGAAACTTTGTCCTTGCTCCTGCCCAGAATTCTGATACTTTTTAGCAGTGGCTCACAACCCTTGCACGCAATGCAATGAGCAGGCAAATTTGCTCCTTCTTTGTTCCTAATTGAACGCTGATGCTCCCCTGCGCGTTCATTCACGCAGCGTCCTGTGTGGCCCACATACACGCAACCACACTTGAGCGGGATACACAACGCCCGTGGCGCATTTTTTGGCGCTGGTCCTGTTGTGTTTGTCTCTTTTGTCCACGTCTTTTGCGCCGTTTTCCTGTTGAATCATGAACCAACTAGCCCAAACTAGAGTTCTTCTTGAGCATTTTATGAATTGTGCCGCATGCTTTATTACGCATGCTCTTCGTCGAGCGCCTTCCGCGCTGATCCTTGGGCACAACCCGGTGAGCTTGCGTGGCGCCGAAAACACCACAGGGACGCCATGCCTATTTGCCACTTTTTCTATGTTGTGGGCCACCTTGTGCATATACGGGACGACCGTAGGCTTTCTTCGCGGCAATCGCTCCTCGTTGTTGGCGCGGTTTCCTTTTTTTACCTTCCGAAGAAGGTTCTCGGCCACAGCTGAGATGACCTCGCAGGGGAAGCCGGCTGAAAGCAGCCTATTTATCTGATTATGAAAGCTGGTGTGCATTGCATGCGGGCATGACTTCGTCAGAGAAGATTCCAGGCACGAGCTAACTATGGCTCTCTTAACTATCTTCGAGTGGGCAGAATCATAGGGAAGAAGCCCCTTCTGCGCTCTCGGTGCGTAGTGCCAGCAGATGTGATGCAAACCAATCTCAAGGTTGAGATCTAAAAATTGCAACCAACCATGGTTCGGAAGTTCGTGCGTAAAACTCAAACGCTTCCCATAACGTTTAAAAAGAGTTAAAATGCTATCCACTGAATGAGTGGGGGTCAAGGTTTTTTGTTTAGATAAAACAATTAGAAAATCGTCAACGCATCTAAATGCCTTAAGTACACCCCGGTTACTAAACACCTGATTCAGGGATCGGTCAATAGCGGCTAAAAAAATATTGCTAAGGGTCGGTGCGACGCAGGATCCAATACAAATGCCTTGTCGTTGAATATAAAAGTCATCATTAAAAGAAATAAAAGTGGCTTGCAAATAAAATTCTAGCAAGGAAATGAAGTTGTCTGCTGGCACACCGGCTGAGTTTCGAAAACTTACTTCACCATTCCTTTCCATACATTCTCTGACGGCAACAAACAATTCATCATGAGGCACGGAATAAAACAAATCCTCCACATCTACAGAGAATGCGTAGCCAAGAGGAGCGTTGGATTTCAAAAAGCGCACAACATCACCGGAGGCTTTTGTGGCAAATGGGTCCTCAACTTGTAACCCACTCAGATGCTTCTGCAAATACTGGCTTATTAGGAACTGCCACGAACCCTTCTCACTAACAATTGTTCTGAACGGCACTGAGTCCTTGTGGGTCTTTGCGGTGAAGAAGACCGATAACGCTCTCTTCCTGCAATCAGTTATCGGTCTTGCCAGCTTAGTTAATTCAAGATCACTGCACAGAGCCGCGGCCCTGCTCTTGATTCTTGTTGCACTGGGCTTCACGCGTACAAAGTTCTTAGCGATCGCTTGGCCAGCCTTTTCGTTGAACGCCTCTTCTCGTAAAGCGACGAACCCTCCAGTCTTATGAGCCTGTAGCAACCGTAGGTTGTTTTCCCTGAAGAAAGAGACAACACTTCTGGTCGGGTCTTTGGTGCGTTTAGTGTTCACTGTTCTTGCTAGAGCTTCTACTCCTTCCAGGAGGCACCTATTCTACTCCTTCCAGGAGGCACCCTATAGTCAATGACTATAGGGTGTACTACACCAACTAGCCCACATGGGTACCTTGTTACAGTGTATTTCGGTCCTCTGCCAGTGGCACGAGACCGGTCCACTCTTGGCCTCCTCCGTTGTGTTTTATCCGACATGCGACTTACGGGTATTCTTGGGGATTGCAGCCATTCCACGTCTCCACTTAACCACACCAAATTTGTGCTTCCCCATCTCGACGTTTAAAACCTTGCTAAAACGTGTCTGCTAGAAGCTAGTACGACTCCTTTCTTGAGGCGGAAAAAGAGAAGGCCCAATCTAGAAGAAAGTTCGTTCATTTTGCGGGGCTTTACGAAAAGGTAAAGCAGCAGGTATGACTAACAGTGCAGCAGAGCGTGGTCTGCTCTCCTTGCTATCGAATGCCCACCGTTTAGTCCTCATAAAGATGGCTCCCTCGTCACCCCGCAGTTAGCTTCGTTTCCGGAGACCGCGACTGTTACTGGAAGACATGTCACCCACAAGGACGAGCAGCAACGAGGCAGCGCAGCACAACGGATTCTGTGTAGCCACGCTGCGGCTCGGCCGGGGTCGGTCACCGTGCCTCACAAGGGAGGCGCAGGGAACACAAGCGTGGTGTCGTATGGCTGCGCTTGGGTGAGTGGCCAATGAGTATACTCCCTTGTCTACTCCAGCTAGGGGGATTCCCCTAAAACATTTGACCAACACTGTTCCCACTTCGAGTTATTGATCAATCCGATCACGCCCTACCATAAGCTTGCCGTCCCGGTTAGCTCAGTTGGTAGAGCGACTGCTCCGATGAAGCGACGGTCCCGGGATCGATCCCCGGACCAGGGCGAAGTTTTATTTAACTGCGAAGCTTCTGTGAAAGCTGTATAGCTGTCCTTTGTAGCCGTATGGCTGCGCTCGGGTGGACGTCAGTGAGTGTGTACTGCCTTAGTATAGAACACGAGTGTTGTGCCACGGGCATTTAGTCACCCTCGCCGCCCGGAAAAAAGGAAAAAACCAAGAAGGGAGGAGGATACAGGAAAGTTGTAAGAAAGGAGATAGGACAGTGAAAGATAGAAAGGAGAACAGGAAAAGGCGACTGCGGATTTCCCCCTGTCGGGTTAAGCCGGAGGTGCCGTCTACGGGAAGCTGGGGCCAAAGTGGAGTGTTGCCTCCACCGAGGGGCCTTAAGGGTCCAAACGCTCGGCATCGGCTCAACCACCAGGATCCCCTTTTCCCCGGGCACGGCGATGCCACGCACGGCTAAGCGCGGATGCTCGGGTCCGTGGTGACGCATTGCTCACCATCATCCCCCTCAATGTATAATGTATAAAATGTATAAAACTATTGAAATGAATGGATTTTTAATTAACAAAACACGAAAGCAATAAAAGAGGATCGAAAGTAGTTAATGTAAAGAACTGCCCGTGGCACAACACTCGTGTTCTATACTAAGGCAGTACACACTCACTGACGTCCACCCGAGCGCAGCCATACGGCTACAAAGGACAGCTATACAGCTTTCACAGAAGCTTCGCAGTTAAATAAAACTTCGCCCTGGTCCGGGGATCGATCCCGGGACCATCGCTTCATCGGAGCAGTCGCTTTCGCGAAAAAGTCTGTTGCCTCGTTCCGCCCTCTTTTGAGAGAGCGATCAGGTTTGGAAAGGGGGGGAGCCATAAAAAATTTAGTTTCTTCGGTCATGGTGCCAGCCACCCACCATGGAGTCCAACAAGCGGACGCGACAGGAACTTGAAAGCAAGTCCTGCCCACGCCAGCTGTACACCTCAACTATAACCAAATATGACACAACTCAGGGTGGTTGGCCACACACCCTCGCCGCCAGGAAAAAAGGAAAAAACCAAGAAGGGAGGAGGATACAGGAAAGTTGTAAGAAAGGAGATAGGACAGTGAAAGATAGAAAGGAGAACAGGAAAAGGCGACTGCCGATTTCCCCCGGTCGGGTTAGGCCGGAGGTGCCGTCTACGGGAAGCTGGGGCCAAAGTGGAGTGTTGAATCCACCGAGGGGCCTTAAGTGTCCAAACGCTCGGCATCGGCTCAACCACCAGGATCCCCTTTTCCCCGGGCACGGCGATGCCACGCACGGCTAAGCGCGGATGCTCGGGTCCGTGGTGACGCATTGCTCACCATCATCCCCCTGCGGGGATGTCCCTGCGGATGCTCGGGAT
Organism: Amblyomma mixtum; assembly: GCF_055824585.1. Taxonomy (NCBI): domain Eukaryota; kingdom Metazoa; phylum Arthropoda; class Arachnida; order Ixodida; family Ixodidae; genus Amblyomma; species Amblyomma mixtum. The sequence goes on from NC_143018.1 coordinate 150,602,008, forward strand.
ACCCCGTGGTGTCGCCACTCACCAACATCTGCATGCTGCAGACGCCCCACTGCGGGGATAATGTAGAGTGAATACAGCAAAATTGATCTTGTGCTACTTTATTTTATCCATGTTGATGGAGTAAATGCTTCCACACAAGGACTTTAAAGGGCGATGCCCTTTATCCCTTGTCTACTCCACCTAGGGGGATTCCCCTAAAACATCTGACCAACACTGTTCCCACTTCGAGTTATTGATCAATCCGATCTCGCCCTACCATAAGCTTGCCGTCCCGGTTAGCTCAGTTGGTAGAGCGACTGCTCCGATGAAGCGATGGTCCCGGGATCGATCCCCGGACCAGGGCGAAGTTTTATTTAACTGCGAAGCTTCTGTGAAAGCTGTATAGCTGTCCTTTGTAGCCGTATGGCTTCGCTCGGGTGGACGTCAGTGAGTGTGTACTGCCTTAGTATAGAAGACGAGTGTTGTGCCACGGGCAGTTCTTTACATTAACTACTTTCGATCCTCTTTTATTGCTTTCGTGTTTTGTTAATTAAAAATCCATTCATTTCAATAGTTTTATACATTTTTAACAAGAATTCACCATAGTTGGAATTTAAATGGTGTGCATCGCCCTTTAAAGTCCTTGTGTGGAAGCATTTACTCCATCAACATGGATAAAATAAAGTAGCACAAGATCAATTTTGCTGTATTCACTCAACATTATCCCCGCAGTGGGACGTCTGCAGCATGCAGATGTTGGTGAGTGGCGACACCACGGGGTATCCCGAGCATCCGCAGGGACATCCCCGCAGGGGGATGATGGTGAGCAATGCGTCACCACGGACCCGAGCATCCGCGCTTAGCCGTGCGTGGCATCGCCGTGCCCGGGGAAAAGGGGATCCTGGTGGTTGAGCCGATGCCGAGCGTTTGGACCCTTAAGGCCCCTCGGTGGAGGCAACACTTCACTTTGGCCCCAGCTTCCCGTAGACGGCACCTCCGGCCTAACCCGACCGGGGGAAATCGGCAGTCGCCTTTTCCTGTTCTCCTTTCTATCTTTCACTGTCCTATCTCATTTCTTACAACTTTATTGTATCCTCCTCCCTTCTTGGTTTTTTCCTTTTTTCCTGGCGGCGAGGGTGTGTGGCCAACTACCCTGAGTTGTGTCATATTTGGTTATAGTTGAGGTGTACAGCTGGCGTGGACAGGACTTGCTTTCAAGTTCCTGTCGCGTCCCCTTGTTGGACTCCATGGTGGGTGGCTGGCACCATGACCGAAGAAACTAAATTTTTTATGGCTCCCCCCCTTTCCAAACCTGATCGCTCTCTCAAAAGAAGGCGGAACGAGGCAACAGACTTTTTCGCGAAAAAGAAACCGTCATTCACAAAGTTCCACGTAATCCACAGCAACTGTGAAGAAAAACAAACACGAATCATATCCCCATTTCTTGTCACCAAATGCTTAACAGATACCTTAGGGCCTGGCTACAAGGTATCAAAAATGGCCAGCGGCGACCTACTCCTTGAACTACGCGAGAGCATCCAGAGCTCAAAACTTTCAAACATCGATTCCATAGGGGACATCTCTGTCTCCGTAACTCCCCACCGATCCCTCAACACAGTCAAAGGCGTGGTCTCAGAGGCTGACTTTATCCGCCTTAAAGAAACCGAAATGCTTCAAGGACTATCCTAACAAAATGTAATTGATGTCCACAGGATCAAAATCCGCAAGGATAACAAGGAAATAGACACCAAACACATGGTCCTCACATTTAACACCAGCAGCTTGCCCGAAACAATCGATGTCGGATACTTGAAAGTCAACGTCAGGCACTACATACCCAATCCCAGCCGCTGTTTCAACTGTCAGAGGTTTGGCTATGGCTCACAGAGCTGCCGCGGCCGCAAAACCTGCGCGCAATGCGCCTCAAAAGACCGCCAGTCTGAGGAATGCGACGCAGCACTACGCTGCGCAAACTGCGAAGGAGACCACGCTGCGTACTCCAGGGCGCGTCTGTCCTGGAAAAAGGAGAAAGAAATCATCACCATTAACACCAAAGAAAACATTTTATTCAAAGAAGCCAGAAGGCGTTTTGCACTTACCAACACATTCTCCTTCACAGCGAAACCAAACTTCGCTGATGTGGTGCGCAGGGGCGTAGCACCACACAGCACTCCGGCACCTGCCGCGGCCACTTCCACCGCGCCTGTGGCAGGGCCATCCACGCCCCAGGCAGAGACAGCGAAAGCTCCTCTGCCAACTACAAGCCAGGGACTGCCGGCCCACGGGTCCGCATCCCGCAGGACTTCCCCCCGTCGGTGGAGGCCTGGCTCAGGCAAAAAGCGAAAATCGTTAGCTTTTTGCCTGAGCCTGCCCACGTCATAATGATGTAAATAAAACTGACTTGACTTGACTTGACACCCACACACCCGCGGCATCTCCGTGGTCGTCCAGCACCTCTCGCGAGGTGATGGACCAAACTCCCAGCCCGCCTGCTTTACAGCGGCGGAACAGCTCTCTTGAGCGGAAAAATGGCAGGGCCACCATAACGGCCCCAGAAAGTAAGTAAACTCTGAATCGTTCCTATCCCAAACATAAATATGGCTTTTCTATGTCAGTGGAACTGTAGAGGAATGTTGAGGAACTACAGTGACATAAAAGATATTCTAGGGTCTATCTCGCCCGTAGCTTTATGTCTTCAGGAGACCAATCTTGGTCCTCAACATGCAAATATCCTGAAACATTATAAAACTTTTAGACGCGATCGTGAGCAGGCAAATAGACTTTCTGGGGGCGTCGCGATTATCGTAAAAAGCGGCGTTCCTGCTCGAGAAATCAAACTCAAAACAAAACTTGAAGCCGTTGCGGTCCGTATCGTCAACCATAAAACAATTTCTATCTGTTCTGTATATATTCCTCCACATTTTACATTAACAGTCCACGATTTACAAGAACTTATCAATCAACTTCCAAAACCGTATCTAGTAGTTGGGGACTCCAACGCTCACTCCCCTTTTTGGGGAAGCGAGCGCTGTGACTCTAGGGGTCAAATAATCGAAGATTTTATCCACACAAACAATGTATGTCTTTTAAATACAGGAAAAGCCACCTACTGCTCCCCTAACTCGGGGAAAATGACCTTTTTAGATTTGTCATTTAGCTCACCTTCTGTTTTTAATGATTTTAAATGGGATGTCATTGACAACTCATATGGCTGTGACCATCTCTCTATACTAATCACTTTAACTTCCTCACCAGAAATAATCCCAACAAAACCGCGACGCTGGAAGCTTCACCTTGCCGATTAGTCACTTTTTAGAGCAAAGGCAACTTTAGAAAATATAGTTTTAGAAAATCTCTCCATCGACCAGATAAATGAAAAGTTCACTAATTGTATCATAACTGCCGCACTCACAGCTATCCCTCAGTCGTCAGGAGTAGAGATGTGCAGGCCTGAAAAAAACACTGCAATTTTGGAAAAAAACCGGGTTTTTTTTCGTTTTTTTTTTCAGACGACAAAAAATGGAAAGAAACATCGAAAATTTCACAATGCAATTTCAAGGTTCTATGATTTCTTGCTTTCAGTTCAAGGTTTTTGTTTTTGCTTTGGAAACCATAACAGTTTGCATCGTTGAACGATTGGAGAGCAGTCGTCATCGCCGGTACCAGGTAGTGGTTTTAAAACTCAAGGCTGAAGTAGAACAAAATTACTGCAGATTCTACAGCGCGACACACACGGCATAAATAACATAGGTTGCTGTGCACGTAAGCGGTTCTAGCCAAATACAAGCCTAGCTTCTTGATTTCCAACGTAGCAGAGTACAGGACATCCGCAGGAATTTGATTCAGGACAGGGGTCTGGGACTCAGCGAAGCACGTGGCCCCATCTACCTGGTGGCAAGGCCTTTGCACCAACCAGCCGCTAACTCATCTGGCTTGCCGACTGCTGCAGATATCTTAATCAACCGCCAGCTGCGAACGAAACTGGTCACGTTTCGGAAACGTCCATACAAGGATTCGCAACAGGCTTTCAGGGGATCGCGTTCGAAAGCTCGTGTATGTGCAGTCGAACTTAACTGTGGACACAACTTAATCCATGCTGCTGCGCGTAGTGCCGCATCCTGCGGAAGTGACTCTGAATCCAATATGGAGTGACTTATAGATCAGTTTTCATGTTCCCTTTGTCGGTGCAATGGAACAAGAAGTTCGCTCCACAAATACAATATTTATATCTCCATATTCGCCTGGAGTGCAAATCATTATTTATCTTCTCGGTGCAATAGAACAAGAAGTTCGTTTCAGAATATGACATCTATAACTGCATATTCGACTGAACTTCGGAGCATTATTATTGATCGTTGTGCTGTTGCAAATAAATCTGTTTTTAACATGTTTTGCAAAATTTCCAATTTTTCATTTTTTCACGTAAAAAACCCTGAAAAGAATGGTTTTTTTCATGCCATTCAAAATTTCTTGAAATTGTGCATCTCTAGTCAGGAGTCGTGCGACAAAATCATAAAATATGGTGGACAAAAGACTGCAAGGAGCGCAAAAAAACTACAAAACAGAGCTTGGGGTAAATTTCGCAGGTATCCGACACATGAGAATCTCATCAATTTTAAAAAAGCAAGAGCTAAAGCTCGGTACGTCCGTCGTAGTGCCGAGAAAAAATCATGGCAGACTTACGTCTCTTCTATAAACAGTCACATCACATCTAAAAAAATGTGGGAACATGTGCGAAAATTAAATGGCAACTTTTCACCATTCACAATTCCTTTATTGACAACACCTGGCACACAAAGAAGCATAGGGGAACAGGCAGACATATTGGGGGAACATTTCGCTACAGTTTATGTTCATCACACTATACGTAGTCTTTTTTAAAATACAAAAACACAGCCGAAAAACAGACTTCTAACTAGTGGAGGTGCAAGCCAAAAATACAACAGTGTGATTACCCTCCAAGAAATAAATACAGTACTGTCTGCTGTTAAAAAAACCGCTCCAGGACCCGACCAAACCCACTACGAAATGTTGGCCCATCTCTCTCAACCTGCCGTAGAAGCACTTTTAAGGTTCTTTAACACAGTTTGGATATCGGGAAAAATACCTGAGGCCTGGAAAAAAGCTATTATTGTACCGCTTCTTAAACCTAGTAAACCCCCAACCTCTCCTAGCAGTTATAGACCCATAGCCCTGACCAGTTGCCTCGTAAAATCCTTCGAAAGTGTCCTAAATATACGACTAACCTTTGTTCTTAAATCCTGTGAACTTCTTGATATCCACCAGTGCGGTTTTAAAAAGGGATGCTCAACTACAGATCACCTAGTCCGTCTCGAAAATACAGTCAGACAAGCTTTTATACACAAACAACACTGTCTTGCAGTCTTTTTTGATTTAAAAAAAGCATATGATAATACCTGGAGGTTCGGAATTCTTCAGGACTTAGCTGAACTTGGCATCCATGGCAGAATGCTGAACTCCATTAAAGACTTTTTATCTAACCGCTCATTTATTGTCCGTCTAGGCTCAACCCTTTCGAGGAATTTTATTCAGGAAAATGGAGTGCCTCAAGGGTGTATTTTAACATGTTGGGGAGGAGGAATAACCGCAAACTTGACAGGACTGAAGATCGAGAAGAGGACAGGACGAGCGGTAACTAACAACTGAAGTTTATTGAAAAAAGACATGTTGCAGCAAAGGTTGCATCTGCGCATAGCGTACGGGAACTAAGATAGTGACACGTGGAACACACAAGATAATTAATGATATACATCGAAACGAACAAGAAACGAACAAAAAACAACAAAGAAATGCCCGTCACAGGTTTAACAGAAACCGGGTCTCTTTATCTAAAAGCGCCACGGAAGGCTCACTCACACACTCTCTTCTCGTTCTTCTCGATCTTCAGTCCTGTCAAGTTTGCGGTTATTCCTCCTCCCGAACATGTCTGACCAACTGGCCCAAAGCTTCCCCTTGTGTATTTTAAGCGCAACTCTTTTTATTGTAAAAATGAATTCTCTTAACAAAATAATACCAAGGTCCGTTATGTATTCACTTTATGTAGACGACCTACAGATAGCTTACACATCCTCCATCATATCAACATGTGAAAGACAAATACAGCTAAGAGCGTACGTTGTTGGGCTAGTCGGTCAATCATGGTGAATACAGCTACCAAATACAGCTAACAATAAATAAACTGACAACATGGGCAGACAAAAATGGTTTCCGATTTTAAGCTCAGAAAACAGTGGCCATTCCGTTTTCACTCAAACGAGGCTTACGGGCAGACCCCACCCTACACCTGAACGAAATAGAGAAAATGAAACCTGTAGAAAATGAACACAAATTTCTAGGCATAACATTTGACAGAAAACTCACTTTCCTGCCTCATATTAACACGTTAAAAAAGAAAACTTCCCGATCACTCAATATACTCAAAGTCCTTTCACATAAACACTGGGGTTCTGACAGGGCAGGCCTTCTAAAAATTTATCGCTCTGTGGTACGATCCTCATTAGACTATGGTAGCATAGTATATGGTTCAGCAAGGCCGTCGTACCTGAAACGACTGGACCCAGTGCACAATTTAGATTTACGTCTTGCAACTGGCGCTTACAGGACGTCACCCATAAAATAGTCTTTACGTTGAAACAAATGAACCATCTCATACAGATAGAAGAATTCCAGAAGAGGGCAAATACGGGCTGGTTGGTACATGTTTTACGAATTGCAAAAACAGCGCAATGAAAGACGAGACACAAGAGAAGGACAAAACACCAGCGCTGACTAACAACCAAATGGTTTATTGCTACAGGTGAGGCAGCATATAACTGAAATGGCACGAGTAAAAAAAAAACACAAAATAAGCATGAGAGAAAGATACCGCACAACCACACAATTTGACTAGAAGAAGCATACTTACATGCTCATACGTTCTAAAAATCCGTTCCCTACCAAAACATATCTGTTACGAAATAGTTACAAAGCGTCCATCCAGAACACTATTTAATGACAAACCGCGGACTACTAGGCCACTGCTCTTGCGTTTCGAAGAGATGTGCGAAAACCTCCGCATACTAGACACATTGCTCCGAGACTAGATCCACGGTACCTTTTTCCTTCAATCTGCGATTTCAGCCTTACAAAGTTCCGTAAAAAGAAACCCCACAGCAGCATATAATACAAGAATTTTTTGCACTCGAGGAGAAATACAGTACTTTTACACCTTTTTATACAGATGGCTCAAAAACAGATGTTTACGTTGGAAGCGCAGTGGTACAGGAGAATTGGAATCAAATAGTAAGGCTTCCGCAATGTGCATCAGTCTTCACTGCCGAATGTTACGCCGTCTGTGTAGCCACTCAGCAAATAGTAAACAAGAAACTCACAAACAGTATTATTTACACAGACTCACTAAGTTTACTTACTGCGCTCCACTCTAGAAATTCAATCACTCCACTACTTGGTATCATCATACATAACATAGTAATAGCCACAAGTCAAGGACAGAACATTAAACTCTGCTGGGTCCCGAGTCATCTCGGAATAAAAGGAAACGAGAGAGCAGATTTCTGCGCTGCTCAAGCTCGGGGCAAGGAAATAAAAAAGTAAACATGCCCTTTATAGATTGCGTGAACTTAATACAGTGTAAATTAAAAGAAAAATGGCAGTCATCTTAAAACAATGAGGTAAATAACAAACTACACTTAGTAAAGCCAGTTTTAGGTGAGTGGCAGTCCTGCACCCACCAGGAACGTTTCAAAGAAGTAATTATCTGTCGTCTTCGTATAGGGCACACACACATCTCACATATAATTTCCTACTAACAAAAGAAGACAAGCCACAATGTAAAGTTCAGGATTATGCCAAGACGAGTTAACAATAAACCATGTTTTATTTTCATGTAGAAAACTAGAAAGACTGAGGAAAGAGCATTTTACAGTTTTTTACAGCGAACACATACCATTCCATCCAACATTGCTTTTAGGAGAACATGCACTTGTCGACATTTAGCAGGTTTTTAAGTTGTTAAATAATGCAGGTGTTTTAAACAAATTGGAAATGTAATAAATAATGGTTATTTTTTTTTACAACTTGCGAATTTTTTCGAACCACACCTCAGCCACCCTCTCGTAGTGAGAAGACGGCAGAGGTCACTAATCTATCGGTTGGGGACCTCGAGATCCTTGTACAGCCAAGGATGGCTGCTGAGGTTGCCAACCCTTTTTAAAGCATTTACCATAAGTCTCTTTTAAAAATTTGTCTTATATTTTTACTATGTTGCACGAATTAACTTTTTAGGCCCTTTACACCGCCGTTCATTTAGAGTTTAGTATAAGAGCTGTTTAAAAGAATTTTCTATACCTTCAGCTTGGCGCATGATAGCCTTAGTCGCTTATGCGCCATTAAACCCAACCCAACTCAACCCAACTCAACACTCAACATTAGAGCAAGAATGTGAGTTTTTCAATTCAACTCCCTTTTTAAAATGGCGTTTCTTCCTCTCAACGTTCCCCAATCACCAACGAAAAAAAAATCCAATTTGCGCCATCCTCACGCATCGCCTCATCTGCTTCTGGTCACTGGTGCGGTAACGGTGGTGAGCGCCGTTTCTTTGGTTGCCACCGTCGATGGCTCGTTGCTCGCTTCTGGCATTTCACGGTGCCTGCTGACGTAGAAGATGCCAACGTAGAGGCAACATTCAACTGTTTTCTCAAGCACCATACTTGATCTTCCTTTGTTCGCGCCGGCACCCCCTGCTCATTCTCACAGCTTGTTTCAGTGCGGTTCGCGTGGTATGTTGCGACAATCAACGCTGAGCTGTGGAAGAGAGGAGTTCCAGCACCGAGCTGATGAGGGTACATTGTTCTTCCTCGATTATATACAGAAACCAAGCTTAAAGACATGGTGGAAGCAAATAGTGTCATTCCAGGTTACCGTCGGTGGTTTTCAACTTAATCTAGGCTTATTTTTTTCCGGACTGTTGTTGGTAACGCTGCATCAATTTATATACGAAGCAACAAAACGAGCTCACAGAGCACAAGCTGACGACTCCGCTGGGCTTGCAGACGGCAAAAAGAACGCGTGGCCTGGGGTCGCATGAGAGCAGCGCAGTTTCCCAAGCTGCCCGCAACGCCCGGTCCGCTGAACTGCTGTAAGAATGAGCCTGAATGGGGATGCATAAACATCGCATCCTGTTTGTGTTCCAAACTTTGCTTCTTCTATGCACCTCCCTCGTACAGAGGAGTGAATAAAATACTCCGCACATGTAGAACACTTCCTTACGGGTGTCCAGCAGACGGCATGAGTTAAAAAGGTCGGAATGGCCGGTTGGTCCGATCGTATTGCCGCGAATCTTTGTAGCGTTTGTTTGTCGTGCTTATTTGTTCATGCTTCAAGGCTACCGGCACGCCGCTTTATCGCTTCGTTTGTGACGCAAGACGCGCCTAGAATTATCTCGATGGATCGCATCCGGACGGAGCCGACTCTAGTTTGTGCCAGAATGTTCTAGTAACTTCTAAAGCTTTATCTCGAAGGGTCGCTATCAGCTTTAAAAAGAGCACGGCCGACAGCGGCGGTCATTCTGTCCGACGACCGCCGAGCACGCTTGTTGCTACGCCGCCGCCGAGTAATTCCGTTCTTTGCGGGTGCAAGTCAGCCCGAATAAAGAGTTTCGTTTCGAAGACATTCTCGCTGTGTTCCTGTTCGCCGGACTGCAGTAACCACTACGTGACATCTGGTGGAGGTGCGGGGTATCGATCCCCGTACCTCTTCCTTTGAATGGCCTTCGTCCACTCGTCCGGCGACAAGTTGCCGGTTGGAGCTGCAACTCCAAACTTCTTGAGAAGCAAAACTACTTTATTGAAGACGGGAACAAAAATAAAGGCAACAGGAGAAAAAGGCGGTTAAAAGAAGGGCTGTATAAAAGCGGCCGAGACTGAGACTCGGCGCGCTCGTCTGCTCTTTGTTGGCAGCAGTTTTTATCCCCTCGATAATTGGGCGGAGCTTTATTAAACCAGCTCTCGCCCAATTCCAGCCAATACTGCTGAAATGTCACTCTACATACAAGTGGGCGGAGCCCAGTGCTCGCCGGAGCCGGACTCTGGCGGACCGCGCACTTTTCCTGAAACATTCGCCCTTTACGAGGCGCCAGCAAAGTCTACTCCACCGCTTAACGTGACAGTCGGGGGTTTCAGAAGGCGCCGACCTTACTGACACCCACCCCTTGAGAGTAAACTCTTCTCAATGGGAAACGGTCGTCGGCCCCTTGGTCCCCGCTTCCCGCGGCCCACGACAGCGTCCGAAGCGCGCGACGCGCTGTCATCTTGTCAACCCCTCCCGACTTCAGCCGGACACGCTAGGGGGAAATTAGCTACTGGCGCCGTAGGCTTCTACCTTAACAGCATGCCATTTCGCTAATAGCGTGTGGGAACGACGCTAGTGTTTGTTGTGCGAGCACTGCTTCCGTAGCTGCAGCCGCATGTGCTAAACGTAAGTCCTGGGCACAGCTTGCATGCCTCGAGTTTTCGTGTGGCTTCCTTTCGCGAGACTGAGCGCACTGAATTGTCTCTCGTGCAGCACTACTACTACGACTTCGACCTCTTGGAGTCCTTCGACGGCTCTGTCCTCAAGGACCCGCTGATATCCATCGAGACCAAAGGAAAGGTGCCTCGCAAAGCGAAAGGTAAGAAGAGCCAGCCGAGATTCTGACTAGTTTAGAGCGAACGGATGGTCTTCGGCGCTTAATAAAAGGCATGCAACAGCGAAACCGCCTCGCTTGATGAAGGAAGCGAGACCAATTCCTGGAAGCCGATTCTTGCAGGGCCGGTTGTCACTGGTTGAGTACATCCGAGAGACGACCGCCTAGAAATAAGATGAGGAGTTAAGGCAGACGCTGGGGCGAGTTGGTAATCCATGAGTGTAGACAGCGCAAAAAAGATGGGGACGTAGAAAGAACACAAAGGCAATCGCAATTGAAAACATGACGACAGTCACATGAACTGCTGAGTGGAATTTCGCGGGCCACGCAATGAAGCCTCGGTTGAAAACAGCGTTCTTCTCTCGGTTCTTCCTGCATGCCCGTCTTTTTTGCGCTGACTGCACTCAGGGACCAGCCGCACAACAGCGCACTCGAACGCCGGCGCAGCAGCAGCGCAGGCCTCTCGTGCGTGAGGCATTACAGTTAGGAGCAGAATCGTGGTAGCGCTAGAAGTTATCCACCGCAATCTAAAAACAAAAAATCTTGGAGGACGGTTAAGCTTCGCGTTCAAGAGTGGTACGCGACAGCGTGTCGCAGCCTGCCAGGCCGTCCGCAGAACGCCATCGCCCGCTCGGCGCGACGCCTTGCCCGTCGAACAAATCGATCGGAGTCTCCAGGAAGCCTCTCGACAAACCCGATGCCATGGACGCCAGCATAGCTTCCGCGCCGCAAGAACGGGCAGCAAGCCGCAAGCTTCGTGGTGAACGCGCCTTGGGTGTGTGCGCCGTCGTTCGCCGCGTGGTTCCTGCGTCCCCGCACGGCCCCACTGCGCCCGAACGAGACCAGCGGGAGCCGCTCCCGTCGCGCGCTATCTGTTGGGGCAGTGGCGTACACTGCGTGGAGGAGGAGAAAGAGGGAGTGGTTTTAGTGGGCGCCGCCTGATGGCGCTACGTGCGCGCCAAGCCAAGAGGGAGAGTAGCGGAAGCCTACTGTGCTACTCCCTTAACTGCGACTTCTCTAATTTCCCTGCTCATAATTACTAGCGTACACCACAGTACACGTCTGTAAAGCACCCTTCTGAGACAACACCGCATTCACTAGACGCGCCTCTGTTCATTCCAAACCATCGAGCTGGCGTGGCGGAGTGGTTAGGGTGCTCGTCTCGCACTCCAGAGGCCCTGGTTCGATTCCCGAACTGGACCAATTTCCTACTGGTATTTATTTATTAATGCTTCTGCGATTTTACGCCCACGGCCAGTGCTGCCGACGGCGACAGCGGCTTTTCTGCGACACGGGGCCCATAACGCTATCGCTTTAAAATTTCAGGCCTCACTCCTTCCGAGGCCAATTTTGACCTCACATTGTGAGGTTGGGTTCGGGTGTGCACCTCAAAATACACATAAAAAACTGATCACACATTTGAGTGAGTATATCCAATTCAATCTCCAAAGTAATTACTGTTGTGTTATAGTTACTAGTTGTGGCATTTAGGTGCGTATAATTATTCAATACGCAGTAGAGATATACTACTCAATGTGCATTCAAGAGGAAAAACTGGTATTTTCTCATAAAAGCTCCGAGAATCTGTGGCTTGCACGTGGAAGAACCATCGCATACTGCTGTAGTTTGAGTTGTATTCGTGAAGCGTTTTTAGATAAGCACAGTTGTAAAACTTGCGCCGCGTATGCGGCCCTATTTTGTGGCCGCTTTAATCTACTAGAGACGCGAGCGCCATCTGTACGGTGGTGACAGTACCGCGTTCGGTTTTTCGGTTGAACTTTGGGCACGTGGTCATTTTTCTGCAGAACTGGCCTGCGCTGGCTCGCGCCTCGCATCGTCCGCGCCGGATGTTGCTACGTCTACCCGCACGTGTCTAAGTCTAAGTGCTGTCAAGTTCTAGTGCGCTCTACGCCTGGGGTACGAGAGAGCTTCGTGTTGATTTTTATTGCGAAAGCAATACTACGCTCATGAACGGCCTTTCGCGTAGTGGCGGCCGGTAGCCACTGGCACGCGATGATAAAATTGCGAGGCTAGAAAAGGAGATGGCGAAGCTCCGCCAATTAATTACGAATGCTAGGGGACAAGAATCGAAGTCCCCCGCACCAGCTAAGGAGACGCGAGCCCCGCCACCGTCGTCGGAGGCAGGGGTGGAAGCGATGGAAACGGAGGCTAGGACCCCAATCAAAAGACCACCTTCCCCGAGCGGACAGGAGAACAGTAAACGAGTAGCAGAAGCCTCGAAGTCTGATACGCGGCAGCACATTAGAGCCCCGAGTAAACTCAGGACTGACTTAAATGCAGTCACAGAAAGGGTAGACATCTTGGAGGATAAGGTGGACACCCTAACGGGCAGAATGGACGCACTCACGAATAGGGCGGACGCCTTATTCAACGCATTCAGGGCGTTCCAAAATCAGGTAACCATGTCATTCGAACGAGTGATGGAAACACTAAGCGAAATAGAGGCGCGCCTTCATCCGTTGCCTGGTCAGCAGTAGAGATGCAAATTTTCAAGAAATTTTGAATGGCATGAAAAAAGGGTTTTTTCAGGGCTTTTTCATGAAAAATTGGAAATTTTGCAAAACATGCAGATTTATCTGCAACAGCACAACGATCAATAATAATGCTCCGAAGTTCAGTCGAATATGCAGTTATAGATGTCATATTCTGAAACGAACTTCTTGTTCTATTGCACCGAGAAGATAAATAATGATTTGCACTCCAGGCGAATATGGAGATATAAATATTGTATTTGTGGAACGAACTTGTTCCATTGCACCGACAAAGGGAACATGAAAACTGATCTATAAGTCACTCCATATTGGATTCAGAGTCACTTCCGCAGGATGCTGCACTACGCGCAGCAGCATGGATTAAGTTGTGTCCACAGTTAAGTTCGACTCCACATACACGATGTTTCGAACGCGATCCCCTGAAAGCCTGTTGCGAATCCTTGTATGGACGTTTCCGAAACGTGACCAGTTTCGTTCGCAGCTGGCGGTTGATTATGGTATCTGCAGCAGTAGGCAAGCCAGATGAGTTAGCGGCTGGTTGGTGCAAAGGCCTTGCCACCAGATAGATGGGGCCACGTGCTTCGCTGAGTCCCAGACCCCTGTCCTGAATCAAATTCCTGCGGATGTCCTGTACTCTGCTACGTTGGAAATCAAGAAGCTAGGCTTGTATTTGGCTATAACCGCTTACGTGCACAGCAGTCTATGTTATTTATGCCGTGTGTGTCGCGCTGTAGAATTTGCAGTAATTTTGTTCTACTTCAGCCTTGAGTTTTAAAAGCACTACCTGGTACCGGCGATGACGACTGCTCTCAAATCGTTCAACCATGGTTTCCAAAGCAAAAACAAAAACCTTGAACTGAAAGCAAGAAATCATAGAACCTTGAAATTGCATTGTGAAATTTTCGATGTTTCTTTCCATTTTTTGTAGTCTGAAAAAAACGAAAAAGAACGGTTTTTTTCCAAAATTGCAGTGTTTTTTTTTCAGGCCTTCACATCTCTAGTCAGCAGCCAGTACAGATAATCGCGGCGCAACGTCGGCCCCTCGCCAACAAATTGAAGTGTGGCAGTGGTACTGCAGACGCTTCCGCCGTAAGCGGGGGAACTTGTAGCTCCACATACAAAACATAAAGCGTCCGCCAGACGTTATTGCGCTACAAGAAGCCAGCGGCGCAGTAAAAAATGACTGAGGCTTAGCTTAGGTTAAGCCTAGTCAGATGCGAAGCATATTGTCGCCGAGTTGCATATCAAGCACGCCGCTTGGCTAGACGTTCTTCACGCTCTTCATCAGTCTCTGTAGCACGGCGCAACTTTTGCTTCTCATTCCAACGAGCAGCCCTGTCTCCAGGAGGCATCTCTCTCCCGTGTACGCCTAGCAGAGGCAGGCGCACCCCCTTGTATACCGCCGCTCCAGCATCACGTGTTCACTACAGCGCACCTAGCGGCAGAAGCAGGAAACACATTGGTCGCGACGCCTCGCGCGACGGCGCGAGCTGGGGCCCCGTTTCTCCTATGTCGTTACGTCACGCATCACGTGGTCCTCCTTGGTCGCGACGCCTCGCGCGACGGCGCGAGCTGGGCCCCCGTTTCTCATCTGCTGTGACGTCACGCACCACGTGGTCATCCTTGGTCACGACGCCTCAAGGCGCCGCCACCGGCGGACCTACTACCAGTCCCTTCTCTAGAGCGGTGGGAGGCTATACTGGCCAGCTCAGACCCGTTGACGCAAGTCCGGGCCACTGAGTGGGCTCACAAGGTCGCCAAGAGCCATGGGCTCGAAGCCACCTAGTATAATGCCCACTAGGGCTCAGTGCTGACAATAAACGTTTTCCAATCCAAATCGCGTGACGGCGCGAGTTGGGCCCCCGTTTTTCATCTGCTGTGACGTCACGCATCACGTGGTATCACATGGAGGTCACGAAAGGTCAATGGTAACGACACCGCCGCGCTCGAGGAGCTGGGTTGGGCTATTTTAGTATGCTTCGCATAAAACTTCCGGGCTACAAAGCGTTCCTACCGTCGGGATATGACGCCAGTACCGTCACGAGCGCGTTCACCGCCACGCTGGTGCCGCGTAACGTCACGGCAATACAGTACAACATCAACTCCAAGGAGGACAGAGGGACGGATATTCCGGAACTACTGATTCGAAGCCTAAGGTTGGCAGCCAAAGCGCAGCTACTAGTGGTCGGAGACTTCAATGCCCCGCATCCGGAATGGGGATACGTTAAAGCCGGCCCAAAAGGCAACTTAGTATCGCAAGCGACCCAAAACCTGGGCCTTTCTGTATTAAACAACCCGCAGGAATGCACGAGGCTAGGCAATATTGTCAGTGTAGACACCATGAACTGGTGGGCGAGTTGGTCTGACATATCTAGTGAAGCAGCGCTACGGCACAGGGCCAAAGGGAAGAAAGGGACGAACACAGCGCTGAACTGACAACAAATGTTTATTCCGGATGCTAATAGCATATATATACTATTTTGCACCTTAGAAAAAACAAAGAAACAGAGAGCAGCAGAAGGTATCAATCCCAGTCACTATGCGCATGCAGCTGTATCGCGTGTACATCGATCATTTGAAATCAGGAAGTTGTGCTCTTTCACCGAGATGGCAACGGAAGGAGTGCTGATACAATTCGCACCCAGCTTCATGATCTCAGATGCCTCAATAATCTCTCGTGTAAGCTTATCCTTGTGTTTGGTAACAACTTGGCTGCTTTTGAATTCTGGGTAACATGAACAGTCACGACAGTGAATACCTATGTGGCGGGCCGCGTTCTTAACATTGTTTGCATGCTCTTTAAGTCTTTCATTTAGACACCGGCCAGTTTGGCCGATGTATGACCCACCACACTTCAACGGGACTGAGTACACCACGTTGTCTTGGCATGGCACATACTTCATCCTGTGATTTTTCTTGCAATTATGACCAGATTCCGATCTTTTATCCGGGCGATTAACTCTCGCACACAAGCCACTCAGTCTGACAGGAGCCGAAAAACAACATCTACTCCAGCCTTTTTGCCTATTCTGTTCAAATTGTGGGACACAACATGAACATAAGGTATTACTGCCAGATTTTTTTGTTTGGAATGGGGGACAGCTTTGCCCTCCTTCAGATTTTTCAATATCCCTTCTGCTACTGATGCCAGAATATGAAGGGGGTATTTTGCGTCTGTTAGCCTATCAACCTGATTGGAGAAACTAAATTCAAACTTGTGTGGGCAGGATTTTTGCATGGCATTTTATTATTTATTTTATTTTATTTATGTACATACTGCAGACCATGGTTAGGTCCAAGCAGGAAGGGCAGGTGCACAAAAAGCAAAATTATAGCAACAAAAATACAACAATACAGCAAAGATAATGTAGTAAAACAACAATACAGCAATGCAAGACAAAGCAGAAAAAATACATAATACGCAATATCAAAAAAGATGGCTGAGGAACGCGTCTGATTTTCAGGGTTGATTAGGTTCGGTTAATGAGTTCCAGTCGGATATGGTGCGTGGGAAAAAGGAAAACTTGAACGAGTTAGTCCGGGCAAAATATGGTTTTAAAAGAGCTTTGTGATAGTGTCGTGTATTCCGTGTTGGCATTGGGGAAAGATAAGCAGAAGGGTCAAGTCTGAGTTTATTGTTAAGAAGTAACGAAAGAAAATCTAAACGAAAATTTCGTCTTCTTACCTGTAGTTCTTCAATACCGTTAGCATGCATCAAGTCTGAGGGTGAGTCAGTGGGTAGATACTTTGAATATATGAATCTAATTGCTTTCCTTTGAATGTTCTCGAGCTTTCTTATGTTAGACTTAGTATACGGGTCCCAGATTATGCAAGCATATTCAAGCTTCGGTCTAATTAGAGTATTATAACCTAAGAGCTTAACGTTAGCGGGGGCGTTTCGAAGTTTATGCCTTATATAACAGAGCTTACGGAATGCGAGTGAACAGATGTTATCTATGTGAGAGTTCCAAGAAAGGTTATTAGTAAGTGTTACACCCAAGTACTTTACGGACGCTACTTGTTGCAATGGTGATGATTCTAATTTATATACATATTCTAGAGCGTTTATCTTGTTAGTTATGCGAAGAGAAATGCTTTTATCTGCGTTCAGTGTCATGTCCCAGCGCTTGCACCACTGTACAATATTAGTAAGCGTATTTTGTAGGTCACTCTGATCGTTTTCATTGCTAACATCGCGAAATAGGACACAGTCATGACGCCATGACGCCACAAGCATGACGCCACAATGCCTCTTTTAACAAGCTTCGAATGGGCTGAGCTGTACGGAAGGTAAGCCATGGGTCATTTACACTATCAGTGCTATTCCTAAAATTATCATAACATGAATCAAGCATACCCAGAATAGATTCGTCTTCCCCACGCGAAAAACTTGGGAAAAATTGCACGCTTGTTTGACGATCTGGGTACACATTTGACAAGCTCAGCAGCACAGCTTTGCGATCGGATATTCCGTTTATGACTTCACATTCTACGAAGTTGCGGATGGCACCACTTACAAAAAATAGATCTAAAATTGATCCCGCGGCTCCTTGCACTCGTAAAATTATTTACTATTTGCAGCAGGTCAAATGTGAACACAATGTCGAGCATTACAGTACCAGCGTTATGGGCAGAGTATGATGAAAAGGTGTGCCAGTCAATATTAGGCAAGTTGGAATCACCAGCCAGTATTAGTCTATCGTCTCTTTTTACATGGCATTGTAAATATGCTCTTAAGTTTTCCAGGACCGTAAAAACGGCCTGTAAAAAAACCAGAAAAAAAAGCGAACCCTGTTGATGAATGTTTTGCAAAATATGGCTTCAATGCCTTGAGCATCAGGCATCCTCAAAAATTGCAACAATGATTTCATTACCATTGCCACTCCTCCACCACTTCTGTCGCGGTCACTACGAAAAACTTTATAGTCTTTAGGTACAAATTCACTGTCAAATATTTTATTGCTTAGCCAGGTCTCGGTAAGCATGGCAACGTCCGCGTCATGTGAGAACAACATGCCTTCATGTTCTGCAGCTTTGTTTACGACGCTGCGACAGTTTATGTTAAGAATTTTGAAAACCAGACTGTTCCCTTGCTGGTGTCACTTTTGATTCCTCGGGATTTTATACTTGCATTATCCCATCCGAACATGTTACCCTCAATGTATAAGCTAGCCAAACATCAGCTTAACCTTGGCACCATTGCTCTTTTCCCGAGATGCTCTTTCCCATAACTTTTTTCTGACGTCACAAATTCTTTTTGAGAAGTCTTCAATAACCGAAAAATCTGTGCCTTTCAACTTTGGACATGCCTTCATTATTGAAGCCTTTTCTCGGTAGTAATTCAGTTTAATGATGACAGGGCGATTATTTGTTTATTTCATACCTATTCTGTGGCTCCTTTCTATACTGTTTATTGCCACTCCTAACTTCTCGTCAAAAATTTCCTTTGTTATTTTCTCCCTAAGCTCTGCTTCTTCATTCTCTTCTTTTATTATTCCGTAAATAAGCAGGTTGTTCCTACGGCTCCTGTTATCCAGGTCGTCTGTTTTATTTAACAGGCATGAAAAGGTGCCTTCCATTTTAGTTACAGTCGACTTCAGGTCCTGCAATTCCGATTTTAAAGTATTGATCGTTGCTACCTCATTTTCAGCACTTTTAATTCTATCTGTGGAGCTATCTATCTTTTCTTCAAAAGAACCCTGTTTTGCCAGAATGTCGTGCACACACGACGCCAGGGTGCTTTGGCCCAAGAGTAGCTGCTGCAGCATTTCCTTTTCTGTCATATCTGGGCCTGGATTTGATTCTATGTCACCACATTTTAACAGATCGTCTTGGAAAGAATAAACGTACCACAAACCATCTGTTATACACAGTGGGCAGGGCAGTAGCAACAGAAAACGGTGGCCGCTACGATAGCAACTCGCAGATAAATAGTTACCAACCTGCGCAATGAAGTAGAATAGGTTCCTGAGCATTGTGCTCGATGCGCTGCTGCCGAGCCCACTGGATGCAGGCGGCGATGAGGAGCTTCTTATATAGGCGACGATGTCCCTGTGATGTGACGTTCCCAGTGATGGCGCAGTCGCAGCAACGGTGGTGATAGGCACGCTGGGGTGGTTAATCTAGCAAAGGGCGGCACGTGCTCGAGTCTCGAAGCAAACATCACTTGCTTGATATGAAGGCTGGTTTGGTTTATGGTTTGGTTTATGGGGTTTAACGTCCCAAAGCGACTAAGGCTACGAGAGACGCCGTAGTGGAGGGCTCCGGAAATCTCGACCGCCTGGGGTTCTTTAACGTGCACTGACATCGCACAGTACACGGGCCTCGAATTTCTCCTCCAAAGAAATTCAGCCGCCGCGGCCGGGATCGAACCCGCGTCTTTCGGGCCAGCAGCCAAGCACCATAGCCACTGAGCCACCGCGGCGGCTGATATGAAGGCACTTGGAAGAAATGGTAGCCGAGGCATGACGGTTGTACGGGCAGCAAGACGGCCAAAACCTACGCAATAAAGCAAAATGGGTTCCTCAGCATTGTGCTCGATGCGTTGCTGCCGAGCCATCTTAGTCTGAAGAGGTCGAACCTAGAGGGCACGTCTCCACAGTTCGGACACTCGAACCCGTTCCATCGTATGGTGATCATGCTTGATATTGCCACGTATCATTGTAGTGTTTGTTCGTTCACGCTCAAGGCTGCAGGAAAGGGTTGTTATCACTTTTGTTCGTGGCGTGAGAAGCGACCAGACTAATCTCGATTGATCGCAGCCATGAAGGGCTGCATCTAGGTTTTTCTAGATTACTGTAGATGATCTTGTCCTGTTATCTGGAAGTTTCCTTGCCGCCCTTAAATTGAGCGATGCCGCGAGCGGCGGACATTCGTAGATCGACGACCGACGAGCACGTTTGTTGCTTACGCCGCCTCCGAGTCATTCAGTTATTTTGAGGGCGCAAGTCAGCCCAAATAAAGAGCTTCGTTTACAAAACTTGTTGGTGTCTTCCTGACCGCTGGACGGCCGTCACTGTAACGTGAAATCTGGTGGAGGTGCTGGGTAGCCTCCCATGTTCCGGACACCCCTACAAGTCGAGACGCCAGCCCTTTGAGTCATCTACCGCAGGACCTGAGTCCAGTGCACCGCGCAAGCCGACGCCTGCAAGGGGACGAACCTGAGTTCGGGATTCTGCCGGACCCTACCCGGAAGCGAAAGCCAGCAGCAACATCTACCATGAGCTTGCCCCAGACGATGACTCCAATCATTCTTCAGCAGCCCCGGGTGCCACCAACCTTCGACGCTTCGCCTGGCGCCGACCCCGAAGAATGGCTGGAGCAGTTCGACCGTGTGGCGATCTTCAACAACTGGGACGATGCCACGAAACTTAGGTACGTGTTCTTCGCCTTGGAGGGACCAGCAAAATTCTGGTTTGAGAATGAGGAAGCTAACCTCACGAACTGGGAAACCTTCAAGGAGCAGCTTCTAAAGACCTTCACGAACGTCGTGCGAAAGGAGAGAGCCCAGCAGCTGCTACAGTCTCGCATACAACACCCAAACGAGACCGTTGCTGTGTACACTGAGGAAATGAAGCGTCTCTTCCGGCGTACCGACGCAAACATGAAGGAAGACGAAAAAGTAAAGCTGCTCATGCGAGGAGTTAAAGAGCAGCTCTTTGCCGGCTTCGTCCGCAACCCACCGAAAACTGTCGCGGAATTTGTAGAAGAGGCATCCACGATGGAAAAAACTCTTGATACCCGAGCCCGCCAGTATGACCGCCAGCAGCGCGTTTTCTCAGCAAGCTGCCTGGACACCGCTAACAGCAATGACCTGCGGGAGGTTATACGTCAAGTTGTGCGAGAGGAGCTCCGACGATTGCTGCCAACGGGAACGCAGCCGCAACCTTCACCGCTCACTGACGTCATCCGGGACGAGGTTCAACAGGCCTTGGGTGCGACGCCGACACCCATGCAGCCTATGCAGCCCCCCAGCCATGACTTACGCCGCAGCTGTGCGCCGTCCTGCACCTCGACGACGGGACCCAAGCCCCTATCGCCCTCAGCCAGCTGCGTTCGACCGCCGCCCACTCGCCCCAACCCGCCCGTCCTACGAGCGACGCGCGCAGCCGAGGAAATGCGACGAGTGGAGAACTCCCGACCAGCGCCGCCCACTATGCTTCCACTGTGGCGAAGCCGGTCACGTCCTCCGGCACTGCCCATACAGAAGACTGGGCATCCGAGGGTTCTCTTACGACGCTCCACGTCCCCGACCCGGCCAGCGACCAGCGACTCAGGAAGGTGACAACAACCTGGGATGGCCCACTGATCCGCACCGCAGGTGGCAACCTGATTACGCCGTCAGGACGCTGCACCGCGAGAGTTACTGTAAATGGGAGAACCTATGCGACAACCTTCCTGATCCTACAGCAATGCTCGAGAGACGTGATTTTGGGAATGGACTTCCTGAACGAACATCGGGCGATCATCGACCTTCGATCTAAGTCGATCAAGCTTTCCACGGAAAAAGCCATACCTGTTGCGACGAGCGCGACTCATCACGTTGCCTTAAACGTCCTTGACGAAGTACTGAGCGTGCCGCCCCGATCAAGTATTCTCGTCGGCATAGGTACTGGAGACATCGAAAATGCCGAAGGTGTTATCGAGGGGAACACCCAGTTACTCCTGGATCGAGGATTGCGCGTCGCGAGGGGAGTCGCCGAAATCCGAAATGGCCGAGCCCAGGTGTTGCTAACCAACTTCACCGAAGAATACCGGCATCTAAACAAAGGTACGACGATCGCTTTCCTCGACGAGCTGGCAGACATCAGAGACGTATTTGCCCTACCCGACCAACCTGCAGAACTACCTGAACAAGGCCATCAACCCACGTTCGACATCAACCCGGCATTACCCCGGAGCAGACAAGACCAAATACGCAGTCTTCTTCAAAGGTACACCGATTGCTTCTCATCAGCATCGAATGTGCGACGAACCCGGCTTGCCAAGCACCGCATTGTCACAGACGAACACGCACGACCACTGCGACAGAGCCCCTACCACGTATCGCCGTTAGAACGCCAAGCTATCCGCAAGCAAGTTGAGGAAATGCTTCGTGACGACGTCATCCAGCCATCGAGGAGCCCCTGGGCAGCACCGGTCGTCCTAGTGAAAAATAAAGACGGCACCCTTCGCTTTTGCGTCGATTACCGCCGCCTGAACAACATTACGAAGAAGGATGTCTACCCCTTCCCCCGCATCGACGATACACTGGACCGGCTGTGCAACGCTAAGTACTTCTCATCGATGGACCTGAAGAGCGGCTACTGGCAAATTGAAGTCGACGAAAGAGATCGCGAGAAGACTGCGTTCATCACGCCAGACGGACTCTTCGAGTTCAAGGTGATGCCATTCGGCCTCTGCTCTGCCCCAGCGACGTTCCAGCGAGTAATGGATACGGTGCTCGCAGGCTTGAAATGGCAGATTTGCCTAGTCTACTTAGATGACGTTGTTGTCTTCTCCTCAAGCTTTGAAGACCACCTCAAAAGGCTTCGGATAGTGCTGGAAACGATCAAGTCTTCAGGCCTGACACTGAAACGAGAGAAGTGCCACTTCGCTTACGAGGAGCTGCTGTTCCTTGGTCACGTCGTAAGCAAGGATGGAGTTCGCCCAGACCCCAAGAAGACGGCTGCGATCGCAGAGTTTCCACAGCCTAATGACAAGAAGGCTATACGCAGATTCCTTGGATTATGCGCTTATTACCGGCGATTCGTCAAGAACTTTTCGCGCATCGCTGAACCTTTGACCCAACTTACCAAGGCTGACGTGCCTTTTAAATGGGAAAGGCCGCAAGAGGAAGCTTTCAACGAACTGAAGTGCCGCTTACAGTCCCCTCCTGTGCTCGGGCACTTTGATGAAAACGCCGAAACCGAAGTTCATACCGATGCAAGCAGTGTGGGCTTAGGAGCGGTCCTCGTTCAGAAAAATGGCAGACAGGAGAAGGTTATCGCGTACGCTAGCCGTTCACTGTCGAAAGCCGAGGCCAACTACTCGACCACCGAGAAAGAATGTCTCGCCATTATTTGGACCACGTCGAAATTTCACCCCTAGCTGTACGGACGACCATTCAAGGTTGTGAGCGATCACCATGCTCTGTGCTGGCTAGCCAATTTGAAAGATCCCTCCGGCCGCCTTGCTCGTTGGAGCCTGCGCCTTCAAGAATTCGACATAACTGTAGTCTACAAATCTGTCCGCAAGCATTCCGACGCAGACTGCTTGTCGCGAGCCCCCGTCGACGCAGCACCTGAGTTGCAAAGCCTGGTTGATTATCTGCAAGGCAAGACCACATCGCCTCCCCGAGGGTTCAAGCGCCAACTGTCGTCCTTCGTCCTTCACAATAATGTCCTTCTGAAGAACTTCGCGCCCAACAGGACAGTGGATCTTCTTGTCGTGCCCAAAAATCTCAGGCAAGAAATTATGCAGGCATGTCATGATGAGCCGACTGCAGGGCATCTCGGGATTGCTCGCACGTTGCACCGCATCCAGAAGTACTATTGGCCGCGGCTAGCTACCGACGTTTCCCATTACGTGAAAACGTGCCGTGAGTGTCAACGACGCAAAACGCCTCCGACTAGACCAGCCGGACTCCTGAACCCCATACCACCGCCAATTAAGCCCTTTCAGCAAATCGGGATGGACCTACTCGGCCCCTTTCCTACTTCATCATCAGGTAACAAGTGGATCATCGTGGCCACCGACTACATGACCCGCTACGCCGAAGCAAAAGCGTTGCCTAGTGGTACCGCAACAGAAGTTGCAAAATTTTTTGTCGAACAAATTCTCCTCCGACACGGCGCACCCGAAGTACTCATCACAGACAGAGGAACAGCATTTACAGCGGAACTGACGCAAGCCATTTTAAAGTACAGCCAGACAAGCCATCGGAGGACAACTGCCTATCATCCGCAAACCAACGGACTCACAGAGCGTCTGAACAAGACCATCGCAGACATGCTCTCCATGTACATCGACGCCGAACACAAGACGTGGGACTCTATTCTGCCCTACGTGATCTTCGCCTATAATACTGCCACCCAGGAGACAACCAGGTTTACTCCATTCCAGCTGGTATACGGCAGGAAGCCCACGACAACACTCGACGCAATGCTCTCGCACGTTTCCGACGAAGACAACCTCGACGTCGCCGCCTACCTTCATCGCGCCGAGGAAGCCCGAAGACTTGCACGGCTTCGCATTCAAGACCAGCAGCACACCGACGCCCGACGCTACAATCTGCGCCGACGAGACACGCATTACAAGCCAGGTGATCGGGTTTGGATATGGACGCCAGTTCGCCGCCGCGGATTGAGCGAAAAGTTGCTGCGACGCTACTTTGGCCCGTACAGGGTTCTCCGTCGCATCGGTGACCTCGACTATGAAGTCATCCCCGACGGCACGACAGCATCTCAGCGACGCCGCCCACGCCCGGAAGTCGTACATGTCGTACGCCTGAAGCCATATTATGAACGCTAAAGGACTCGAAGTTTCATTCTCCGTTTTTATTTTCATTTTAAAGAATCGAGACGATGCTTCTTTGGAAGGGGGGTAATGCCACGTATCATTGTAGTGTTTGTTCGTTCACGCTCAAGGCTGCAGGAAAGGGTTGTTATCACTTTTGTTCGTGGCGCGAGAAGCGACCAGACTAATCTCGATTGATCGCAGCCATGAAGGGCTGCATCTAGGTTTTTCTAGATTACTGTAGATGATCTTGTCCTGTTATCTGGAAGTTTCCTTGCCGCCTTTAAATTGAGCGATGCCGCGAGCGGCGGACATTCGTAGATCGACGACCGACGAGCACGTTTGTTGCTTACGCCGCCTCCGAGTGATTCAGTTATTTTGAGGGCGCAAGTCAGCCCAAATAAAGAGATTCGTTTACAAGACTTGTTGGTGTCTTCCTGACCGCTGGACGGCCGTCACTATAACGTGACAATATGTAACAGGTCCAAGAGGCGGCGACCGGTCACGGTGTGGGCGAGACGCGTGTGTTGGATAACGAGATGCGCCTCCCAAATTCCCGATAGGTGTTCACCACCCCCTACGCGAGGAGTCGCGCATTAGAAGTGGAGATCGGGAGGTCAAGGGCTCTCTTGAAAATTTTGCCTGTACAACCTCCAAGCAATCTTCATCATGTTTCCGTAAGGGGAGGTAGGGAGTCAAGTACAGTGCTCGACTAGTTACGAAGCCATACGCGAGCCGCATCGCATCCTTCCTTCGCAACCCTCCTCGCTTGTTGGAAACGCGGCGAACCATTCGGCCCACCTGGTCGCCGACTTTGCGGAGTTTGGCAAGAGTTGTGTCTGCCTTACGATGTTGATTAATAAAGAGAGCGAGTATTCGAAGCTCCTTCGCTTCACGGATGGAGCCGCTTGCGAGAGAAAGCTGAGCGGAGATTTTGCATTTCGGAGAAGATCGAATACGCACAATTTCAGACTTGGGCGGGGAGCACTGGAGGCCGCAGTGCGTGGCATAGTGGTCAACTATGCTCGCCGCTGCTTATAGGCATTCCTCCATCTCTCATGTGTTTCTCGTAGTGGCCCAGATGGTGATGTCATCGGCGTATAGCGCATGCTGAACACCGCCGACACCCGCCAGCTGCGCCGGGAGATGTGGCGGTAATGACAGATGTGCGCTGCATGCTTTGGCATTGACAACGTTGTGCCAGAAACTCTGCCACCTGCCAGGGTGGCAGGGTGGGCCGGGACTATAATTTAGATATAACGACAAGTGGGAATTTCTTACCACTTATGTGGGAGAACATCCCGTTCCTCTCGCTCGTAACGGCTCCCACAGCTGTGACAACGTCGCGAAGCGCAGACCTCGTCTTTGAGAACCAGGCTTTGGTCCAGCACGTCGAGCATATATCCATTTATTTCTCCCTCCACAAAGCTTCCTTCGTGACCATCAAGAACTGTTAGTGGAGTGTTTTTTGAAGAAGGAATGTGTGTGAAAAGTAACAAATTGTCTGTAATTGTACATACATGTCTTGCTCGAAATCTTTGCCTCAATCCATCGAAAACATGAAGCAGCTGATGAGCTGCGCTCAAATTTTGCATTAGGAAGAAACGTAATCGTCGGCAATTTCTTTCGACGTGTCTATCCTGACATGACGGAAGAGAAGAAAGTAGAGATTCTGATCCGTGGCGCTAAAGAGGCACTTTTTGTTGGTCTGACCCGCATTGCACTGAAGCCGTCGCTGAATTCACCAGCGAAGCAGCCACAATTGAGAAAACTTTAGAAGCACGAGCCCGCCATTTCCCTCGACAGCTCCAAGTAACCTCCACAAGCCACTCTGATGGCACAGCATTCGGAGGCAAGCTGAGGGATGCCATCCGCGAAATTGTACGGAAAGAGCTGCGTCGCCTGCTACCATCTTCCAACCAGCCCCAAGTAGCGACCCTTGAAAAAATTGTGCGCGAAGGAGTACAGCATGCGCTTGGCTCCCCGTCATCGACGCCCCCAGATGAAGCTCGTCTTGACCTACGTCGCTGCCGTACGCAGTTCACAGCCCCAGCGGCACACCCTAAGGCCATCTTTACGACATCAACCAGGCGTTCCCCACACCGCAGCTAGGCAGAAGCGGTAAGAGGAAGGTCTCCCAGCCCACGAAGGGGGAACGAAAGGCAGTCGCCTCTAGAGATGAGGTTGCTCACGAGCGAAACGCCGGAGATCCTGCAACGACCATTCCGCATGAAGACTCCGCCCCCGACACGCCGACGCCGCCTACAATGGCAACCTCGACCACGACGCGAAGTCTTCAAAACGACGCCGCCACCCAGGAAAGCTTCGACGACACGCCCTACCCACCCACGATTCACATAAATGACGAATCCGTGACCCGACGCCGAGGATGACGTGCAACGCAAGAGCCAGGACATCCGATTTAGAAGTGGTTCTCGACGGCCGGAAAGTTACCGCTCTAGTCGAGACAGGAGCCGATTACTCGATGATGAACGGCACATTCGATGCGCAGCTGAGGAAAGTGACGACCACTTGGGACGGCCCACAAATTCGCACCGCAGGGGGCCTCCTCATTACGCCACCAGGACGATGCACAGCGCGAGTGACTCTCAAGGGACATACCTATCCCGCGACCTTCGTAGTGCTACGCCAATGTTTCCGCGAAGTGATCTTGAGCATGGATTTCCTTAATGAGCATCAGGCGATCATTTACCTGCGATCCAAGCTCATCACGCTTCCCATGGACGTGGTCATCCCGTCGATGAGGACTCTGGAACACCACGCTGCACTTAGTGTCCTGGAGGAACAAGTGAGTGTCCCACCCCGCTCAAGCGTCATCGTCACCGCATTCGCCACGGAAGCCAATAACACTGAAGCCATCATCGAGGGGAACATGCAGTTGCTTCTAGACCGAGGAATCGGCATCGCACATTTCCGTAATGGCCCAGCTGAAGTACTGCTGACTAACTTCAGCGAAGAATACCGGCACGTTAACAGGGAAACGGCGATTGCTTTCCTCGACGAAACATCCGCCGTACGAGATTTCTTTGCCCTCTCCGACCAATTCGAAGAAGATTCGCCTGACCAAGAGAACTCGCCCTCTTTCGACATAAACCCAGCCATGCCCCGGAACAGACAAAACCAAATCCACAATCTGCTTCGAAGCTACAGCGAGTGCTTCTCGACATCGCCGAAGGTCCGACAAACGTTGATTGCCAAGCATCGCATTATAACCTAACAGCACGCCCGACATCTCCGCCAAAGACCCTACTGAGTGTCGCCGCGAGAACGACAAGCCATCCGGGACCAAGAGGAAGAAATGCTTCGTGACGACCTGTTGTTCTAGTGAGAAAGAAAGACGGCCCACTTGGATTCTGTGTTGATTACCGCCGCTTGAACAACATCACAAAGAAGGACGTCTACCCTATTCCTCGGATCGGCGGCACACTGGACCGGCTCTTCAGCGCTTATTTCTCATCGATGGACCTCAAAAGCAGCTACTGGAAAAATGAGGTCGATGAAAGAGATCGCGAGAAGACCGCATTCATCACTCCAGATGGCCTCTTCGAGTTCAAGGTGATGCCATTTTGAGTCTGTTCCGCACCAGCGACATTTCAGCGAGTAATGGATACAGTGCTGGCAGGCCTGAAGTGCCATATTTGTCAGGTATATTTAGATGACGTCGTTGTCCTCGCCTCGATCATTGAGGAACACCTGAAAAGGCTTCGAACAGTACTGGACACCGTCAGATCGTCCAGCCTAACCTTGAAAGCAGAGAAGTGCCACTTTGCCTACGAAGAGCTGCTGTTTCTAGGCCACATTGTTAGCAAGGAGGGAGTACGGCTAGACCCGCAGAAAACAGCTGCTATCGGAATGTTTCCGCCGCCGGCCGATAAGAAAGCTGTGCGCAGATTCCTCAGACTGTGCGCGTATTACCGACGATTTGTCAATAACTTTTCGCGCATCGCCGAGCCACTGACCCACCTGACAAAGGCAGACGTGCCAATTAAGTGGGAAGCGCCGCAAGTGATGATGATGATGATGATGTCCTCGGGCTGAATGGCACATACCCACGGCGGGGGATTGGCCAGGGTGCATAGCGGATACAAACGCACTCATGTACAGGGAATGGAGTATAATTAAATCTAAAAATTTGGACGCAGAGCTAGAATTTGTACAATACAAAAAATACGGAGAAAGAAAAGTTGTGAATTCACATTCTAGCAGAGAAATCTACCAGATGAAATTATATAATCCGCAAGTGGAAGCCTTCAAGGAACTTCGGCGTCGTTTACAGCCCCCGCCGATCCTGGCGCACTTTGATGAAAACGCCGAGACTGAGATTCATACCGACGCAAGTAGCGTGGGCCTAGGCGCTGTCCTCGTCCAGGAAACTAACGGACCGGAGAAAATAATCGCACACGCTAACCGTTCCCTGTCCAAGGCCGAGGCTAATAATCGACAACTGAGAAGGAGTGCCTTGCCATCATCTGGGCTACGACGAAATTCCGCGCCTACATGTGCGGACGACCGTTCACGGTGGTCAGCGATGACCACGCACTGTGCTGGCTTGCCAGTTTGAAGGACCCCTCCGGCCGCCTCGCTGTGGAGCCTGCGCCTCCAGGAGTTTGACGTCACCCTGATTTAAAAGTCCGGACGCAAGCACTCTGACGCGACTACCTGTAACGAGCCCCTGTAAATGCACCGCCGCCGGACGACGATGAGGACGCCTTCCTGAGACCCATCAGCTCCAGCTGTTTTGCACAGCAGCAATGCTCAGACCCCGGCCTAAAACGCCTCATCGAGTACTTGTAAGGCAAGGTTTCTTCACCCCCCGCCTCTTTCAAGCGAGGATTGTCTTCGTTCTTTTTACAGAACGATGTCCTTGAAGAAGAACCTCGCAGCGAACAGAAGAGCCACCTGCAAGTCTGCGCGGAGAAGTTCTTCAGGCCTCACACGACGAGCCGACAGCTGGACATGTCGGGTTTTCTCGCTCCCTGCTCCGCATTCAAGACAAGTATTACACTCTCTGACTGTCTGCCGATGTCGCAGGTTTTGTGAAAGGCTGCCGAGGTTCTCAGCGACGAAAGACACCGACAACCCAACCAGCAGGATTTCTGAACCCCCCTCAAGGCCATTTCAGCAGATCGGCACGGACCTGCTTGGCCCCTTCCTAAAGTCAACGTCTCGAAATAAGTGAATCGTCATAGCGGCCGACTATCTGACCCGCTACGCCGAGGCAAAAGCGCTACCGAACGAAACAGCAGCAGAAGACGCCAATTTTTTCCGTGGAGTGCATTCTTCTGCGACACGGCGCCCCCGATGTGTTCATCACGGACAGAGGAACAGCGTTCACGGCGGAACTGACGCAAGCCATCCTGCGCTATTGCCAAACCAGCCGCCGGAGGACAACAGGATAGCATTCGCAGTCCAACGGAGTGACCGAACGCCTGAACAAAACCATCGCCGATATGCTCGCCATGTATGTCTGTGCCGAACACAAGACCTGGGACGTTATCCTGCCTTCCATTCTTTTCGTCTATAACACCGCAGTCCAGGAGTGCAGGAGACCACCCAGATGAGGCCTTTTAGGCTCGTCCATTGCAGGGAGGCCACGATGACGCTAGACGCCATGCTGCCCAACGTTATCGAAGAAGATGACGTCGACGTCGCCACCTACCTGCAATGCGCAGAAGCCCGAAGAGTTGCCCGATTACGGATCAAAGACCAGCAGCGTACCGACGCCAGACGCTGCAGCCTACGAAGACGCAACGCGGAATACAAGCCAGGAGACCGAGTCTGGGTTTGGACTCCCATTCGCCGCCGCGGATTGAGTGAAAAGCTTTTGCGACGCTATTTCGGCCCGTGCAAGGTTCTTCGTCGGCTAGGTGAACTGGTCTGCGAAGTCGTCCCATACCAAATCACTGCATCGCAGCGCCGCCGCGTACGATCAGATGTTGTCCATGTTGCCTGTCCAAAGCATAATATGCGCGCTAAAGGACGCTGTGCTTCTACATTCAGTGTTTATTTTTCCACAATCCGTTTTTAATTGCTTGTTGCCGCATTATGTTCAGAAGCATCGAGGCGATGCTTCTTTGAGAGGGGAGTAATGCCGCGAATCTTTGTAGTGTTTGTTAATTCTTCAAAGCTGCCGGTGCGGCGCTTTATCGCTTTGTTTGTGATGCAAGACGCGCCCAGATTTGCCTCGACTGATCACATCGAGGCGGAGCCGATTCTACGTTGTTTCAGAACGTCCTAGTAACTTTCCAAGCTTTATATCTAAAGTTCGGTACAGCTTTAAAAAGAGCACAGCAGAGATAGGCGGTGTTAAGATCGGGGTACACGAGCCTGAGAAGAATTATTTCCAGACGTCAGTCATCGTGAAGCAAGATGCGGCGAAGGCTAAGCACCAGCGGAAGCAGCGGTGACGGCAGCGGCGTCCAGTGGCCGAGTCTACCCTCGCGTCGCCGGACGACGGAGCGGTGCTCGTAAGACCAAGCTGTTGCTGTTAATCGAAAGACTGCTGTTTCCTCGACAGAAGCCTCGTACTTCGGACATCCGGCGGGGGTCACCTGCAGGGAGGGAACGAGCAGAAGACTTGCCGCAGTGATCTAAGGAACACATCAGTGTTTGATGACTGTCTCTTCCCCTTCCCATCTTTCGAGCTGAGAGAGAGCCTAGCACCGCCCCTGCCGTGGGTGGTATCACCAAAGTCCACAACTGCCCATCCGATTGGACAGCGTTCATCGAACTTTATTCCCCAGTCAGGGATCTGGGGAGTACCAACCCTATTTAACGGGTCGTTTTTGTGTGTGTGTGTGTGATCAGAGCACTCCCATCTCGATTGTAAATATGTGAAATAAACATTTTGTACAGTTTCCTCCATAATGGATCGTCCTTCGGAGCCGGGACCTGCGGGCCTGAACGACCCACCCAACTCCAGGGCCCCTCCGTCCTCAACAGCTTGTTGCTACGCCAACGCATTCAGTTCTTCGCGGGTCGACCCAATCTCTCCGGACCAACGTTGCTAGAAATCCAGCAACGTTGCTCCGGACTGCAGTCACCACTGCGTGATAGCATTGAAACCAGCGTTGTGCCTTACATAGCTCAGCATTGGGTTGAGCAGCGTGGAACCCCTCTAAGCTTTTCTTCCTAATTTTACAACTGTGTTTTTATTCTGGTAGAAGTTATGCACCTTCACAGATGCAGGCTACTGCGGTTACTTAAACTGTGGTTACTTAAGAGGTAAGTGTGCTTATTCTGTGTGTTTTGGCATTAGATATACCTGCAGCAAGGGGGTTGCGCAGTCACATTCCCACGTTTAAGAGTTTCTGCAAAAGAAACGCTGTTTAAACATGGATGCCACTTAACTTGTTTCCTTGTTCTCAATGGTCTCTGAAAATTTTGAGCTTTTGCTCTGCAGAAGGATAATTATGAAAAGAAAAACCACTCATAACCCCGCCTTCCTCGTGAAATTTCAAACCAGAAGAGGCACACGAGGGTACATTTTTTGCTTGGTATGCAACTACTTTTTTCGAATCTTGACAACTTCTTAAAAGCAGCGTGAAATAAGAAAATGAATCCCTCAAGGTTAAGCAAACATCGCAGTTTCGCCTTTATTGCTGGCCAAAGATAACCGAACAGAGACCAGCGCAACCGCTTGCCTCTTCCCTTAGTGGAGCGAAACCCTATTCCAGTTATCGGAACGCCTGAAGGTGTCATTTATCCGAACGTCTTTGTATAGTCATTTTCCGAGTGAAAATGTACGCAGTCAAAGCTGAAGTAGGGTAACAAATGAACGCGGGAAAAATGCTCCATTGGCCGCGCGTTGATAGCTGCGCTGATCGGGAATTCGTTTTTGGGCCCTCGCCGCTTCTAAAATTTGGTGTTAGCCCTTCTTTGCGCCCTTTGACAAAAGAGAGCACAAAGAACGAAGGACGGCATTTCAAACGAGGGACCGCCCGCCAAGCTGGCAACATTCCGCACTTTGAAAACGCTGTTCGCTGCTCCAAGACTTGAAGCAGCACGCACTGGTCGTTCTGGGACCCACAGACAAAACAAGCTTCTTCGTAATCGACCAAAAATGAGAAACCTCGCTCCCGGCTCCTCCGCCACTCTCGCTCCCGTGCGCCTCTCCACCAGGGTAAGGGCAACGCCGCAGGAGAGAAGTGGTTGGGCTAGTGATGCAAAACTATCGATAGTACTATCGATACTATCGATAGTTGGTTCACTATCGAACTATCGATGATAAAAAAGACTATCGATAGTACTATCGATAGTTCACTATCCATAGTACTATCGATAGTTAGTACTTTAGATAATAGTATCGACAGTACTTTCGATAGTTCTATTGATAGTACAATCGATAGCCGTATCGATAATATTTGTTATATATAGTTTTATCGATTCTATAAAATCAACCACGCGTACCCACTGCATCCTAAACTTGTCTTCCCGAGCGTGTGGTATGGAGGCGATGGTATGAGTACCTGACAAGACTCGCCGGTTTTCGTGGCCTACGCGTCACCGAGCCCTGCCGACGTTCCATACGTAAAGCTGCTGGGTGAAATGTTAGCGTGCGAATGTCCTAGTTGCGAAGCATGTGTGCGAAAAGCATTTCTGCAGGGGTTACGTCAGCAAGACGACGTCTGCTGTGCACGACGGTGTCGTGTAAGCCAGCACAGCTTGTGCTGTTTGTTCTTTCATCGGATGCAGTTGCAGGCATTTTTTCCGAACTGTCGCTGTGCATGTTAAAGAACCACAGCTGGTCGAAATTTACTCGGAGAAAACAGCGCGAAAGGGACGGAAGACAAAGATGAAGGAAACCACACGGACGAGCGCTGGAGTGGTTTCCTTCATCTTTGTCTTCCGTCCCTTTTGCGCTGTTTTTTCCACCCAAAATGAACGTATACCAACTCGCCCAACTTTCCATTCTATTACTCGGAGACCTCCACTACGGCATCCCTCATAGCTTGAGTCTTTTAGGAACGTTAATTCTCATGAGACCGTGAAACGAATCAGGTATCGCAAATGTTTTGGTTATACCGCTGGCCAGCAAATGCATAATAATATCAATATTGTTACTATCCATAGTGTTACTCGCGATAGTAGCGCTATCGATAGCAAGACTATCGATAGCGGTACTATCGCGAGTAATACTACCGATAGTAGAATTGATAGTATTACTATCGATAGTAGACTATCGATATTACTATCGATATTCTATCGATAGTAGCACTATCGATAGTTTTTTACGCTATCGATTGTTTCAAAAAAACTATCGATACTGTCGATAGTCAATTTTCCGATAGTTTTGCATCACTAGGTTGCGCCCATTGTAGCAGCCCATCCCGCCGTTTAGCAAGTTTCTGGCGGCTGGAAGAGGACGAGAAGGAGGGCTTCGCGAACCGCAGCGAATGCACCAAGTTTTACTTGGCAAATCCAGCGACCCTCTTCCCCGGTATTGTAGATAAGACGATCTCAGCCGGTGGCGTCTCTCAGCAACGGCCCCACGCGGCTGAAAAGTGCTTCCTCCCACGTGACTGCAGAGTGTGGTTCATGCGTCCAACCTGAGTGAATGACGACGGTGTTCTCTGCGCGCGCAGTGTTCCAGGTGTTCCTGCCGTGCCTGGGCAACGTGACGGGAACCGCTTCGTTCGGAATCGGTCTGCGGATCCAGAACGAGAGGGGCCGATACCTGAGCGGCACACCCATCCGGCTGCGGCTGCAGAAGCAGTGCGCTGACAACCGTGAGTAGTCTCTTTAATGCCACATCCTGTGTAGAGGAATTCGTGGGGGATTCCTCCCTTGCATGCGGGGCCCTCGGTGTCGCCTGAAGCCTGGTTGGGATTTGCAGTGTTGAAGGGTGTGGATAGAATACCAGCTCCTAAACACCACTCCTTCTCAGCGTGAAAAGTTTGAGTTTGGAAAATATTTATTTTGAAGTGTCTCTACTAGAGCACTGCACGGGCCTCAATCTGAAGCCCAAGCCCGGCCTGGGCCCGAGACCTGAAGCCCGAGCCCGGCCCAGGCCTACGGCTTCAAGCCTGGGCCCGGCCCAGGCCCGCTATATTATCGCTCTAGCGAGCCCGGCCCGACCCGTGAATCCCGGAGTGAAGCCCAGCCCGGGCCCGGCACGGCCCGTTTCACAGTAACGCTTCAGCTATACTGCTCCTTCTGATCAAGTAGACTGCTACTGGACCGATAAGAAACTGGCCGACAAAGGTTCTGAAACCACTGTTCGGCTTGCAGAAAGTTGGTTCTTTTTCACCCAGAAGGAAGTGATTAAGAGTAGTGCTCGCCAGGCCCGTCTTCTGGACAGTGATCTCGTGTAGGTGCGCAAAAATAAACTCGGAAGTTCCGAGAGCCAAATAAAAAGGGCTGCATACGAGCGTAATAGACTACTTTGCATTGCCCCATGATTTTAATCAGTTATATTTTGCCGCCCGCGAAGTATAAACATTAAAGCTGCCTAGCAAGCAGTGGGATGACATTTTTTTAATGAACGCGATCTCACAGGTTGAACTCATAGCCGAACTGGTCGCCTTTCAGCAGAAACGAAAAGCTAGAAGGCTTGAGTGTTTCACGGTGTGTGTTTGAAGACTATAAGCGTCCTAAACTTATATGTTCTTCCCGAATGCATTTTAATAGTGTATAGGTATGTTTTTGGATGACGAACGATCAATGGCCAATTAAGGCCGGTTGAATTTTACTCATAATGATGGAGCAGAAATAACGCGCGAACCATGTGATAACTTACAGGGGAAAACACTTGCCATGATAACCAAGCTGAAGAAGCGAGGAGGGATAGATGTGCTTATGAGAAGAGATTTACAAACTCTCGCGAGCTTCTGCGGCTATTTCATTTACGAGATGTTCCGCTCAGCTGATTAAAAAGAAAACCAAACGCGCTTTAGTTTGTGAATTTGCTCTCATGAGAAAAATATAGCTATAAAATAAAAGCTATGTTTTTGGGGCTTAAGGGCCTAAGGGGAGTCAGACTGACTGTGAGAGATACCAAAGCAAAGGGCTCCGGATCATTTCGACCGCCTGGTTTTCTTCAGTGAGCAATGATACTACAAAGTACATGGCTGTCATGCTTGCCGCATAACTGGAAATGCGGCCGCCGAGGCTAGCAGCAAACCCTGATTCCCCGGCTCAGTAGTCAAGAAACTTCACCACTAAGCCACCGCGGCGTGGAAATAGGGAAACGAATAAGTCAATGAATGAAGCTTAGCTTTTTTTCATCGCGCACTACAACCCATAGCTCAACCGTGTCCCTGCTGCAATGCCGCAGTTGTGTACTTCACTCTGCAATAGTGAATGAATAGTCGGACACCAGCCGGACACCAGCCCGGCAAAACAAATCATGTCCTGGCCCGGCACGGCCCGCAGGCCGGGCCCGGCCCGGGCTTTTGGGCCGGCCCGAGCCCGTGCAGTGCACTAGACTCTCTACATACACTTCAGGAAGGAGGCCAAAAGGCCTGGTGCCTGACGATGGCCTTCCTCCCTGGGGTAAGCAAATTGCATTCAGCATATGTACACACAAAATAAACAAATAAAATAATTGTAGCGGTCACCATGACACTTGTTGGAATGTTAAAAACAAAACAAGAACTGTACAGCAATCTAACAGTATCTTCAAATTTGTTGAGAAGCATGCTGTTAGATTACAGGGAGGAAAAAAAATATAATCATGTTAACTGTTACCAATTTACGGGATATATCAACAGTGCAATCAGTTTTCTCGTGTATATTTTTCGACTTTTGCATTGATAGTGGTGGTCATGAAATTTTGTGTTTTCATTCGAAAAGGTAGTCGTTTGGTATCTAATTGTTTTGAGCACGTAATTTGTTCTTGCTTTTGATGCTCTCATTGTCATGTGCCGAAGGTGATATGGGTTTTTTGGTAGCTGCGGTGTTACAAAAAACTGAGGTTCAAGATGAATTCCGTTATGTGCCTCCAGCGCTAGCCGAAGAGTTCTTAACTGAGAAATTGTCAAGACTGTCAAATTGTCAAAACAAAGCTCCCGTAGGCAGGAGAATTAAAGTACAGGTATCGCCGCCAGAGCGCAGTTTCGCAAGTAAAAAGGAGTAAAAAGACACTCAGGCTGACAAAGGTGCCGACAAACGGGTTTGACCGATGCCAAGTTTTATTTTGAAGCCACTCATGGCGAAGATAGAAAAACCTGAATAATGGCCAGCTGGGCTTCGTGGGGTGCTTCGCAGCCGTGCCTTCTGCGTGCTGTCCATTTACAGGGGCGGAGACCTCCAAGTGCTCCTCGAACGAGGAAAAAGAGCTGCGTATGTTCAACGTGCCTCCATGCTATAGCAAACGCACCGCTCGGCGAGTTCGCTTCGTCAACGTGTCCAGACGCTCCGCTGCATAACCATTACTGCAGCATACGCACGTACCAGTCGCTGCTCATCAGTCGTGACGGTGGCTGGGCGACTTCTCGGTGCTTTTTTGCCAGACCCGCAGCCTCAGAACGCTGTGTGGAGTTGAGGTCCCTGATTGGAGTTCTTCCTCGTCGGCATCCATCGTAATGTTGGTGCAAGCGTAAACGAAGTGACGTCCGGCCGGCTTTCACTTCGGCCGCTGCCAGGCGGGAGCGCAGCGCTCGCCGGCTGCAGCCACGGAGTCCTCGTTTCCGTTTCTACCGCTTGACGTCCCTCTTGCCCTATTTCGTCATCAGAGTGCCCCTAGTTTGAATCATAGCGGTGGGAATTCAAATCTCTCAGCAATAAATGCACCTTTCGCTTCGGACAAGCGGCATCAAAGCCATAATCTGCCCAACTATCGTATTTTACTAAAAAAATTTATAGCGTTGCGTCCCTTTAACTGTAAGGGGCGTTGAATGAAGTTGATACCTGTAAAGGACGCTGCTTCAAGAATATCCCCAGCAAAATTATTTTATTGTTTATTTGTTTCTTGGGGTTTAACGTCCCAAAGCGACTCAGCCTATGAGGGACGCCGTAGTGGAGGGCTCCAGAAATTTCGACCACCTGAGGTTCCTTAACGTGCACTGACATCGCACAGCACACGGGCCTCTAGAATTTCGCCCCCGTCGAAATTCGGCCGCCGTGGCCGTGTTCGAACCCGCGTCTTCCGGGTCAGCAGCCAAGCGCCGTAGCCACTGAGCCACCGCGGAGGGGCAAAATTAAGGCGAAAGCCTTTAAAGCCCCATACTGTCGTTAGCAGCCGTCTCGGCAGATTTGTCCGCGTTTCGGCGTCACTGCTTAAAAAGAAACTGCGTCGAGGCGGCGAATCGAACCAGGGCCTTTGGCATTTGAAGCGGAGGCGCTACCACTCCGCCACGAAGGCTGAGGGTTTGAGCACGAATAGAGGCGCATCTAGTGAATGCATGGCTTTCATAAACCAAATAAAAGGAATAAAAAATGGAAATAAGAACATAAAAATAAAAACCATAAATCTAACAAAAGAACAAAAAAGATAATAAAATATGCAAAATAAACAATAATAACAAATAAAAAATAAAACAATAAAAGGAAACAACAAAATGAAATGAAAAAAAAAAACATAAAATATGAAAAATATAAAATATAAATAAAAACAAACAGTGCTCCAGGAAAAGCTTTCGCCTTGCAGCACTTTAGAGAGCCAAAGTGCCCCCTGAATTTTCTTATTGCATTTGTTAGAAAGTGATTAGTTATTCAAATTTTAGCAAATTCGCGCTTTTCCCTTTAATTTCACAGAACCTTGAAGGCAGTCGCGATTTTAATGGGCGATTACGCAGCCATTTTAAAATGCTACCCAAAAGGCACTTCACATGTTTTACCAGCAAGTTTCACACATTCGACACCTTTAAGCTTGCCGATTTGTAAAACAAACGCAGTTGTACTTTAAAGCCGCCCCCCCCCCCCCCCACATCATTTAAACGGGTGTTACATAAGGGGTGGTATTACAGCTGATTATAAGAAAACAAACGGCGAAGATTAGTTAACATTGAAAGTGATCAGTTCCACAAACTTTAAAAGACGATTAAAAAGCGAAGGCGACGATGTCGTAAGGTAGGCCGTTCCAGTCTGTATACAGCTGCTCGAAAAAGAAGGAAGCAGAAAACGTAGTAGTGTGTGATGGTAGGCGCGCAACTTCAAGTGGATGACTGGCACGGTGAGATATGCTCCTAACCCAAATTTAGACGCAGACATCACAGACGCAGAGGTCTGGTACGCAATTGGAAAACTGCGGACCACATCTGCGGCAGGGCCAGACAAAGTAACAAATAAGACTCTCAGGAACTTAGACGCAACGTCGATCGCGGCGGTTACTATGAACAAACACTGGCATGCAGGCAACATACCACAAGAGTGGAAACACGCGAAATTCAATTTTATTCCTAAAGCGGGTAAGAAAGTCAGCTCTGAGAATCTGCGCCCAACTTCATTAACATCATGCCTAGGCAAACTCATGGAGCATGTCATCCTCAACAGGCTCCAAAACTATGCGGAGGACTTGAACCTCCTACCTGAAACAATGTTAGGGTTCAGGGCCCAACTATCCACCCAGGACATACTCCTGCAGCTTAACAAGGACATAATTGAAGCTGACGAGGGAACAGGAACGAAAGCAATATTGGGTTTAGACCTTGTTAAAGCTTACGACAATGTCACCCACAAAGCCATTTTGACAAACTTCTCAGAAATCAATCCCGGAGAAAGGACGTACAACTACATCCGATCGTTCCTCACTAACAGAACAGCAGCGATAACGGTCGGAACAATAGAGTCTGCCCCAATCACACTAGGAAGTAAAGGAACGCCTTGAACATTCGACTTAAAGAGCACAACAATGGCAGTGCCTCAGGGGTTAGGGAACACCTCCAAGAATGCAATAATTGCCGGCCTATCTTTGTGGCAACAGAGGTTCTACTCCGTCACCCTGAATCAGGGAGGTGATGGAAGCTTTCCACATTGCCTCGCACGGTAATTGCGTGAGTAAGCCGTCAGTATCGCTCACGAAAAAGGAAATAGGTTATCTGCGTAAATTTTGAGTTTGTTCAGTCATAACATCGAATCTTAACTGTTTTTATCTGTACCTACCTGTGATATATTTTCATATTTAAGTGTTTGTTGCCTTCCCATTAAATTAGTTGTGAAAAAAGCGCTTGTCCTGTGGTTTCTTCACCGTGTCTTTTGTTTGTCCGCGCCCACAAATTTTCATTATGAACAACCTACAACTAGCCCAGCTTTCCATTCTGTTGAAAGGAACGCCACAGGGCTCCGTCCTGTCCCCTTTACTTTTTAACCTCTCCCTCATCAAAATTCCCCCCAAACTGGCACAAATACCAGACGTTCTGTACACACGTTCTGTAGAGATGACATCACACTTTGGGTAACCAAAGGATGAGAAGGCTACATCACACTTTGGGTAACCAAAGGATGCGAAGGGTACATAGAAGACACACTCGAAGCAACAGTGGACATCATTGAGGCATGCGCATGGGAATCCGGCCTCACTTGTTCTGAGCAAAAATCTGAACTCTTCGTGATCCGTCGTCGTAAACAGAGGTAGGCGTAACACGACTCCCCCCCCCCCCCCCCCCCGCAAATAAACGTCTATGTTAATGGACGATCTGTCAAAGAGGTACAAACCATGAGCATACTGGGGTTGCATTTACAAACAAATGGAAAGAATACTGACACACTCACTACGCTAAAACGCACGGTAGAAGCGACGGCGCGATTAATCCGCCGCATAGCTAATCGCAGACAAGGGGTGAGGGAAAGAGATTTATGCCAACTAGTGCAGGCCTTTGCGCTAAGCAGGATACTCTATGCCACCCCTTATCTCAAATTAGCGAAAGCAGAAAGGGACAAATTGGATAGCATGATACGGCACGCCTATAAGGCTGCGTTAGGACTCCCACTAAATACCTCAACCGAAAGGCTTATGAGGTTAGGGATACATAACACCTACAAAGAACTGAAAGAAGCCCATTTAATGGCTCAAACAGCGAGATTAGCCAATTCGAGGACTGGCAGGAGTATTCTTACCAGGCTCGGAATTAACTTTCAACCTACGAATAAAGATGCTAAAGTAGACTTACCCCGCGACTATAGGCCGGCCCTACTAATCAAACCACTTCCCAAAAACATGCACCCCTTACACCATGAGGGTAGAAGACAAGCACGAGCCAAAGCCTTACATAATAAATACGGACAGTGCGCTAGAACACTTTATGTAGATGCGGCAGAATACAAACATTCCAATGCCTTTGCAATTGTGGCTGTGAACGAGAATGGTGACCACATCGTCTCGGCAACAATCAAAACGAAATCCTCTGAAACGGCAGAAGAGGCGGCTTATAGCGCTCGCCCTAGCGCATACCCAAGAGAGCATCATCCTCAGCGATTCCAAAATGGGTATCAATAATTTCGCAAAAGGGCGAATTACAACCACCTCCCTTAGAATCCTTAACGCAACCAAATTACCACCAAATTATTCCGAACTGATATAGGTCCCAGCTTATTCGGGGAATCCGGGGAACGAGGCCGCCCACACTAAAGCCCGAGGTTTCGTCGACCTGGCTGTGAATGAGTCTGCCTCCCTGAATTTCACGAAGGACTCGATGATCACATATCATGATCTCTCCAATCATTTTAAACTAGAGAGGAGAATTTTCCCGCCTCCGGACAAAAGCCTGACTAAAGAACAAGAGGTTACGTGGTGTCGCCTACAGACGAGATCGATACGCACCCCATCACTCCTCGCGCACATTTATCCAGATCTTTACAACCCAAACTGTAAACACTGTGGCCAGCGAGCCACCTACGATCACATCCTGTGGGACTGCAAAATAGAGCCTCCTCAGGGTGATCTAGTTACCGCTCCTTCTCTCGAGCGGTGGGAGACCGTGCTGGCTAGCTCTGACCCCAGAACGCAAGTTTTGGCGGTGGAGTGGGCTGACAAAGTCGTCTAGGGCTGCGTACTTTCGACCACTTAACGCGACCTCTTACCAAGCTCTTTCCGGCAAATAAAATGTTTTACAATCAATATGCGTGCTTCGGGTGTGATATACGGTCCTTGACTGAGCAGAGAATAAAAAAAAGCTTGTGATAAAGGGCAAGGCATGGCGTGCGGAGACGTTAATTAGGGGGGTGCAAGTAAAGATTTTGCTTTCAATGACGAAACACTCACGTCGCATGAATATGCGGCATGAATGAATCGTTTTGAACTGCTTCCAGTGCAGTGATTAGGTACACTTGATGTGGGCTCCAGATGGATGCATATTCCAATCTGGATCATAGAATTGATTTTTACGCGAGCAATTTTACATAAGATGGAGCAAGACGGAAATGGCGCTTAAGAAAACCTGATGAGGATGATGTAGATGAAGAATTTTGTTGCGAAACAACACTACGCTAGTCGCCGAGCCATTTCGCGGAGCTCTGGAAAGGCCAAGCTGCGCATGCGCGAGGAGCGGGTGACGTCACATGGCGCACAGCTGGCGCACCGGGGCCGCCGCCGCAGCCGCCGCCGCGCGCTCTCCATCGCCTCGCCGACAGGCTCCCTCTCTCTCTCCCTCTGATGCGCAGTAGCGATTGCACATCGCCATCTGTAACGGCGTTTACATGAGCCCGACAGCGGCGGGTCGAGTCAGGGGATGGAGTTGACCTAGGTCAGCCCAGCT
The DNA here is from genome assembly GCF_055824585.1 of Amblyomma mixtum. Lineage (NCBI taxonomy): Eukaryota > Metazoa > Arthropoda > Arachnida > Ixodida > Ixodidae > Amblyomma > Amblyomma mixtum. The sequence continues at coordinate 150,644,352 of NC_143018.1, forward strand.
CGACGACTGCGTGTTTACATGAACTCGATTTTAGTGATTCGATACCGCTTCAACTCCAGCGTCGCCAAGCGTCAAACAGCGCAAACGAGAGACGGCAGTGGCAGCCTCCAAGATGGCGGCTCAGCACCGCTGTCTCGGAGGCGCGACGGCGCAGGCGAAAAACAGGTTCGCATCTATCCTCTCCCCTCCCGCTAAGCGAGTTAACCTACCACCCGCAGGCGAGTTAACTTGACTCGCTCTGCGGCTTATTTTACTCGACCCGACAGCGTTGACATGAACCCAACAACAGGTTTTCTACTCGACAAGCAAGCTCGACTCGACTCTATCGAGTTCATGTAACAAGCCTTGTGTGGTTTGTGGTGTATATAAAATTGGCAGTGGCTTAGCTCCGCTACCCTACTGAAAAATCGAGTATGAATTTTGCTGTGAAGGTATGCTGTGCACCACTAGCACAGCACCAAGGACACGCTCTGCCGACACTGACAGGTCCTGTGCACGCCACTCTCGCATTAAAACCAAGACACTGGACCAGAAGAAGGCACACTGTCGCCGGACTTACAACCGATTTATTTTTTTGCTCATCCACGCATACTCAAGAGCCATCTTGTCGCGCAAGCGCACATGCAAACGTAAAAATCAAGTCCGGTCGTCATTCCATCGCCGATGAAAGCCACCACTCTTTCTATGCGATAAGGGCAGACTTATGCAGGACCACTAATTCTTTATGATTAAATATTCTTGAAGCAGTTCTCTCTCGCGCCTGGATTTCCCCGTGCCGATAATGCGGTTAAACAGCGGCGAACATTTGTTGCACTCGTTCACATGCACCCCGCCGCGGTTGCTCAGTGGTTACGGCGCTCGGCTGCTGGGCGCTGAAAGCACCGTGTTGGCAGGCAATTTTTCAGCCTCTGGGATCATCTCAGTCTTTTTTGTCGCTTCTCTTGGGGGTCGGCGTTCCTGGCCTGGTGTGCAGACGCGTGTGCGTATGGGCTCCGGCCATTTCTGCTTTTTTGACCGACTTTTGACCTTCCGCCGAATCTTATTGTCTCCCGAAGTTCACGAAGGTGCTCGGCACCTGCCCAGCCCGATTTCGGGACCGGCACTCCGTTTTTGTGACCTGCATGGACACTTGTTTCCACCGAGTCCAGCGCCAGCCTCGCTAAGCCTACCGCCGCTGGCGATAGGCTCTGCTTCGCAGCCGGGCCCAGTGCTTCGCCAAGCATGGACGTCGTCACCGTGGAGGGGGAGGATCTAGCCCCTCAAGATTATATACCCACGGACTGGACCTACGTAGCCCGCTGCTAAGAACGCGGCTCCGCCGCTTCTTCATCGAAACGCACTCCCAAGCCACCGCTGACTGAGACGCCTTCCGCGTCCGCCCAGCATACCGCGTCCCAGCAGCTACCTCCCTCCACGTCTTGTAAGCTACCTCGAGGTGCACCGTCACTGCCACGTCACCCTCTTGACGACTTTAAAGTCATCATTCGCCCTCGCGGGGGCCTCAATCTGCGTTCCTGGAGCGAGAACGCTCTTCGCAGAGCAATCACCTCAAGCCTTTCTTTTGACTTACTCCGATACCGCAGAGGACCGCCTTCGGGTGAATTTCGTTCACAACACCCTCACCTTTAGCACCCCGAACCGGGACCGCGCCATCACTTACACGAAGCTACAGGAAATCATCCTGGGTCCGACAAGCTACCCAGTTGCCACCTATTTGGCCCCACCAGGCGCATACGTCCGAGGTATCATTCACCACCAGTATGTGGATGAGACCCAGGAGGAAATCATGGAGTACTTGATACCCCAGAATCCAGAACACTGCATTCTCTACGCCCGCCGTTTAGGCCAGACCCAATCTATTGTCATCACTTTCGCAGGGACAAAGGTCCCCCGCCAAGTCTCCTACGCAGGAAGTGCTGTGCGCTGCTACATCTTCAAGAACAAGGTGGAAGCCTGCCTTAACTGTCGCAAAACGGGACACCGAGAGGACGTTTGCCTGTCTCCCAAGCTCTCCAAGTGTCCTCACTGCGGAGTTTGCGACCCTGACGAAACCCATGAATGCACCCCCACTTGTATAGTTTGTTCTGGTCCTCACCAGACTGGTTGCTCCAAGTGTAAACGCCGCTACAAAGTGCCTGCTGCCGTACTGAAACGCCAGCTACAAGCTGACTCAGACAGTGCCTCCACCTCCCATCGTTCCCGATCCCGGACCCGTCGCCAAGGGTCTGGAAACACCTCGGCCAAAATGGATTCTAACCGCTCCTCCTCCTCTTACCGGCGCTCCAGCCGGAATCGCTCCCAGTCCTTCCCACCCCTGGACTCCAAGTCGTCTCCTCACCGAGAGCCCTCCACAAAAAACCAAGTGAGCTGGGCAGCTGCGGCTTCTCACTCTCAGCAATCTCAGTCTCGTGATTCAGGGCTGCAAGCCCTGCGCGACGCGATAACAGCCCTTAAAGCTAGCAATCATAGACTCCAACAACAAAACGCTTCCTTAAAGCGTCCACCCTTTGCACACGATCCACCACCTCAAACAAATGCCACTCTACCACTTCAACCTGTTCCTACCATCTCACCTCAGGCGCCCCCATCTACTCCCCCGCAACCCAAAGATACTACCCCTAGTCCTCCCTCTAAGCGGAAAGCTACCTCCCGCTCAGAACGCTACGTTAATTTTGCCGACCTTGAGGATTTTGAGGCTCGCCTAGAGGAAAAATTAGAGGCTAAAATTGATGCTAAGCTCGAAGCGAAATTTGCTGAGTTCTCCCAACAAATCCAACAGCAAATGATCCAATTCCAACAACAAATGCAGCAGCAAATCCAACAACAACTTAACACCCTCATGCAACAGATCCAAACACGCGTCACAGGCCTTGAAGTTAGGGGAGACGCAACGGCCGCCCTCCACACGACGCGCGTTAAACCATACGGTCGCTTGCCGCACGCTCCCACCACCCTACCCATTTTAGCTTCACCCACACTTCACCATGGCGCCCCGCCACCTACTTAATGTGTGGCAATGGAACTGCAGAGGGTTTCGCCGCAAGCGAGGCAACCTGCAGCAGTATGTCCAAAGTTCCGACATCCCCCCTGATATCATCGCCCTTCAGGAAACTCATGGCCCCGTGAAACTACCTGGCTATAAACCATACTCCCCCCTAGATGTCACCACTCCCGACACCGCTATTTTGGTTCAACGCAACCTGACGGCCTTTTTGGTTCAACGCAACCTGACACTCCTTAGACGACGTTGGGGTAGACTGCGTCTTGCTCGAACTCCTCCCTCGTAAAAGGGGCGACCAAAGCCTCTTCATTCTTAACCTTTATAGCCCTCCAAGAGACAGAAGACGCAACTTCACCACCCTTCTTTCTCTGGTCAACAGGTTTGCGCACCATTCTGGTCTCCTCATTGTAGGAGATTTCAATGCCCACCACCCCGCTTGGGGTTACCGCACCGCCAACCGAAAGCGTAACACTCTGTGGTTGCGAGCACAGGAACTGGGCTTCACCCTTGTTACTGACCCTCACACTCCCACCCGCGTAGGAAACAGCGTGTCTGTTGACACTTCACCTGATCTGACATTCTGCAAAAACGTACGGTTCGATCAGTGGCTGAACACTGGGAATACCCTCGGCAGCGACCACTACCTCCTCGCGACCACCCTCAGCATGTCCCCGTTCCGCCGGAGAGGTCGCCCGACCCTAATCACGGATTGGGACAAGTTTCGTTCCCTACGTGCTCAGAACGCCCCTACCCGGATTAATAACCTGGACGAGTGGATCTCCAAACTGCAGGCAGATGTCTCTGCTACTACTCAAGAATCACCTATCACGGCTGATCAATCCAATACAGACAGCCGTCTCCTTCACCTATGGCAGGCCCGCGAAAGCCTTCAAAACCATTGGAAAAAACAGCGCCACAATAGAACGCTTCGGCGCAGAGTAGCTCAGATAGACAAACAGATTGAGGCGCACACTATCGCAATGACTACCCAGAAATGGGGTCAAGTTTGTGACAACATGCGTGGACAGCTCGGGCTAACTCCCACCTGGCACCTTCTCCGTTACCTTTTAGACCCAGACGGTTGCAAAACATCCAAACGAGACACCATTTCCCGCATAGTCCATCAACACCCCTGCTCAGACCAAGATCTTCTCGATGAACTTCGTGTACGCTATCTCAATACTACTTCCCCAGACCCTCTCCCCCCCTACATGGGCGGTGCCAACCCTGCCCTCGATCAGGAGATTTCGGAAGCTGAGGTAAGATTCGCTCTCACTCAGCTCCGTCCTAACTCTGCCCCGGGACCGGACGGCATTTCCAACAAAACTCTCCGTAATTTAGATGACCCGTCCATTGAGGCCCTCACTGCCTTTATGAATGATTGCTGGAGAGAGGGTAAAATCCCCGCAGCATGGAAACATGCACGCGTGACTTTCATACCGAAGCCAGGCAAACAACTAGCTCTCGAAAACCTCCGCCCCATCTCCCTCACTTCCTGTGCTGGGAAACTGATGGGGCACGTCATTCTCAACCGTCTCAATAATTACGTTGAAGATAACCATCTCCTACCTCGCACCATGTTTGGCTTCCGCTCAAATCTCTCTACGCAAGACATTATGATCCAGCTCTCACGAGAGATACTGTGCCCCTCTACCAGAGCGGGCACAAAGGCTATTCTAGGGCTTGATTTAACTAAAGCATTTGACAGCGTTTCGCACCGAGCTATTCTCACTAACCTCTCCCTGTTAAATCCTGGTCACCGTGCCTACGAGTATATACGTACTTTCCTCTCTGGTCGTACAGCTGAACTTAGCTTTAGCTCTCTCCTCTCAGACCCTATAAACCTCGGTAGCAATGGCACCCCCCAGGGATCCGTTCTCTCGCCATTTCTTTTCAATGTCGCCTTGCTCACGCTACCTTCTAAATTAGACGCTATCCCCCGGCTATCCCATACCTTATACGCAGACGACATTACCCTCTGGGTTTCAACAGCCAACGATGCTGAGGTCGAATGCGCACTTCAACAAGCGGTCGATGTCATTGAGCGCCATGTAGCTGCAGCCGACCTCTCGTGCTCCCCTCAGAAATCCGAGCTGCTGCTCATCCGAGGTCAACCCGGCCTCCACGGCCATCCTCCCATCTGCATTACTGCTAGTGGTCAGCCCATACGCGAAGTATCCACCATTAGGGTATTGGGGCTCCTCATCCAGAGCACTCGGAAAAACACCGACACTCTAGCTAAACTTAGTCTCTGTATCGCAGACCATTCGTCTAATTCGTCGCATTGCTAATAAACATAGAGGCATGCGAGAGGCTGACCTCCGACGTCTTGTTCAGGCGTTTGTTATCAGTCGCCTCACATATACCCTCCCTTACCTCTACCTTAGCTGCCAGGAACAGGACCGCGTTGACTGCCTTATTCGACAGGCTTACAAGGCGGCTCTTCATCTCCCCCACCGGACCCCCACGTATAAACTACTGGCATTAGGGGTCTACAACACTGTGACGGAGCTCTCGGAAGCTCATCTCACTTCTCAGTACGAGCGTCTCACTCACACCTCCACGGGACGTCACATACTCGACAAGCTTGGAATACGCTTCGAAACAACCGCACCCGACAGGGTCCAGCTTCCACACCATATCCACAGTAACCTTATCGTTACCCCTCTTCCTAAAAATATGCACCCAGAGTATCATGTCGCTCGCCGCAAGCACAGGGCTAAGTCTCTGCACAAAAAACATTTAACAGATCAGACAGCAGTCTATGTCGACGCCGCTGAATACCCCGACCGCGAAGCTTTTTCGCTCGCGGTTGTAAACTACTGTGGACGGCCGCTAGTTGCGTGCTCCATTCCCGTCAGATCGCCTGAAGAGGCCGAGGAGGCGGCCATAGCCTTGGCGATGGTCTCCACCTCTGCAGAAACCATCTTCAGCGACTCTAAATCGGCGATTCGTAGTTTCGCCAAAGGCCGGGTCTCCCCTGTCACCCTCTCTCTCCTCCACTCCACCAAACTTCAACTCCGCCCGATCCAATTGATTTGGGTCCCTGCGCACTCGTCGCATCCAGGCAACGAGGCGGCCCACAATTATGCCCGAGGATTCGTCGACCGGGTTGTGGTATCGCCCGTCCTGCGGACGGCGAGAGATCGTATGGTCACATTTCATGACATAACCATGCACTACCGCTTAGGTAGACTTCTATATCCCCCCGCACATAATTCTCTCACCAAACCCCAAGAAGTTGCGTGGAGGCAACTCCAAACGAACACCTTCCCCAACCCCGCGATATATGCCCGCATATACCCTGGGGTCTACTCCCCTTCCTGTCAAATGTGTGGCCAACATGCCACTCTATCCCACATACTCTGGGCTTGCCCTCGGGACTACCCCCCTAGAGGCTTGCAGCTCTCGAATCCAGACCAGTGGGAGGCCGCATTGCTCAGCTCCGACTCGGACACACAGATCCGGGTTGTGACAAGAGCCCTAGAAGTCGCCGAACGCCACGGGCTCATGGCCACTTGATGGGGCTATAACCCCACACCGTCAGATACATCTGTCGACGAAAATAAAGTTTATCCTCCTCCTTGTCGCTTCTCTTGGGCTCTGGGAACGGGTCGGATCGGAACCTTCATTTTTCTTTTTCACCAACGGCCAGCGACAAAGAGGGCACAAAACCTTTTTATTGCGAAAGCAATATTGCTAGCACTTTTCTGCCGTCGGCGGAGGTCGTTCCTTCGCTGTCACGTGGCACGACTACGTGACAGCGTGACGTCACGACCAGAGGAGAGCAGGGGCCCCAACTCGTCTCTTTGGCGTAGTCGTTCCTTCGCTCGGCGCGGCGGCTACCACGTGACGGCCTCCTCCGCCCGCTGCGTGAGGGCGCTCGCTAGGAGAGGATACAAGGGGCGCCGCAGGCGCGCTCCGCTTAGTCATGTCTGAGGAGTTGTACAAGGCGTCGCTGGAGCGACGTGCTGCGCGCAAACGCCGGCGCCGTGCCGAGGAGACAGATGAAGAAAGAGAAAGGCAAGAGCGGTTGGCTAAGCAACGCGCCTATGCCGCAGAATGGCGAGCCCGGCGGCGTTCTACAAGTTCTTTCAGTCGCAACAACAAGGCATCGCGCCGAACGGGTGGTGGCGTTCCTCCCTTCCTTTACGGTGCGGTTAGGGTGTCCACCAAGATGACAGAGAATTACTGCGCCATTAACTTTCCTTAAAAATCCGGTAGCCACGCGTGACCTGTAGACGCGGCGCACTGCGTTCCTTCAGTTGGAGGCGCTGCGCGCTTTCGCTACCTACCAGGCTTAACCAAAGCTAAGCCCCCGCCAATTTTTTCGTGACATTCGTGCAACACAGGTTTGGAGATTCACATGGAAAAGGTGACTAAGACCCAGGAGCATACTTTTAACACACGTGTCCGTCAGATAAAACGAGTTTTAATGGTCTTGTCTGAGGGTGTCTTTGGTAAAAACCTTAGAGCAGGCACTAACAACCTTTAAAATCTGGTTCGCAGCAGAAGTTAGCTGGTCAACTCATGATAAATTTCGGATGATCAGCATATCTAAAAAATTGGCAGAGGCTTAGCTTGGTTAAGCCCGGAAGGTTGCGAAAGCAAATTACGAGCGACTTTAGCGACTAAAGTAGTGAAAGGCTGCACGGAACGCCGGAATTAGCTTGAAGTGCTAGTGAGGTGTCCACTCAACCACACAGTTGGTAAGGCGCCTTTCCTTTCCTCCAAATCAACGCAGTCTTAAACGCTGTCTATGTCAGAGCGCATCAATGAACGCCGGAATTAGCTTAGTGTTATTGAGATGTCCACTAAACACAGAGTTGGTAAGGCGCCTTTCCTTTCCTCCAAATCAACGCAGTCTACAACGCTGTCTATGTCAGAGCGCATCAATGAACGCCCGAATTAGCTTAAAGTGCTATTGAGGTGTCCACTAAACCACAGAGTTGGTAAGGCGCCTTTCCTCTCCTCCAAATCAACGCAGTACACAACGCTGTCTATGTCATAGCGCATCAATGAACGCCGGAATTAGCTTAAAGTGCTATTGAGATGTCCACTAAACCACACAGTTGGTAAGGCGCCTTTCCTCTCCTCCAAATCAACGCAGTACACAACGCTGTCTATGTCATAGCGCTTCAATGAACGCCGGAATTACCTTAAAGCGCTATTGAGGTGTCCACTAAACCACAGAGTTGGTAAGGCGCCTTTCCTTTCCTCCAAATCAACGCAGTCTACAACGCTGTCTATGTCAGAGCGCATCAATGAACGCCCGAATTAGCTTAAAGTGCTATTGAGGTGTCCACTAAACCACAGAGTTGGTAAGGCGCTTTTCCTTTCCTCCAAATCAACGCAGTCTACCACGCTGTCTATGTCAGAGCGCATCAATGAACGCCGGAATTAGCTTAAAGTGATATTGAGGTGTCCACTAACCCACAGAGTTTGTAAGGCGCCTTTGCTTTCCTCCAAATCAACGCAGTCTACAACGCTGTCTATGTCAAGCGCATCAAAGAACGCCGGATTTAGCTTAAAGTGCTATTGAGATGTCCACTAAAACACAGAATTGGTAAGGCGCCTTTCCTTTCCTCCAAATCAACGCAGTCTACAACGCTGTCTATGTCAGAGCGCATCAATGAACGCCGGAATTAGCTTAGTGTTATTGAGATGTCCACTAAACACAGAGTTGGTAAGGCGCCTTTCCTTTCCTCCAAATCAACGCAGTCTACAACGCTGTCTATGTCAGAGCGCATCAATGAACGCCGGAATTAGCTTAGTGTTATTGAGATGTCCACTAAACCACAGAGTTGGTAAGGCGCCTTTCCTTTCCTCCAAATCAACGCAGTCTACAACGCTGTCTATGTCAGAGCGCATCAATGAACGCCGGAATTACCTTAAAGTGCTATTGAGGTGTCCACTAAACCACAGATTTGGTAAGGCGCCTTTCCTTTCCTCCAAATCAACGCAGTCTACAACGCTGTCTATGTCAGAGCGCATCAATGAACGCCGGAATTAGCTTAATGTGCTATTGAGATGTCCACTAAACCACAGAGTTGGTAAGGCGCCTTTCCTTTCCTCCAAATCAACGCAGTCTACAAAGCTTTCTATGTCAGAGCGCATCAATGAACGCCGGGATTATTTTAAAGTGCTATTGAGGTGTCCACTAAACCACGGAGTTAGTAAGGCGCCTGGCCTTTCCTCCAAATCAACGCAGTCTACAACGCTGTCTATGTCAGAGCGCATCAATGAACGCCGGAATTACCTTAAAGTGCTATTGAGGTCCACTAAACCACAGATTTGGTAAGGCGCCTTTCCTTTCCTCCAAATCAACGCAGTCTACAACGCTGTCTATGTCAGAGCGCAACAATGAACGCCGAAATTAGCTTAAAGTGCTATTGAGATGTCCACTACACCACAGAGTTGGTAAGGCGCCTTTCCTTTCCTCCAAATCAACGCAGTCTACAACGCTGTCTATGTCAGAGCGCATCAATGAACGCCGGAATTAGCTTAAAGTGCTACTGAGGTGTCCACTAAACCACAGGGTTGGTAAGGCGCCTTTCCTTTCCTCCAAATCAACGCAGTCTACAACGCTGTCTATGTCAGAGCGCATCAATGAACGCCGGAATTAGCTTAAAGTGCTATTGAGATGTCCACTAAACCACACAGTTGGTTAGGCGCCTTTCCTCTCCTCCAAATCAACGCAGTACACAACGCTGTCTATGTCAGAGCGCTTCCATGAACGCCGGAATTACCTTAAAGCGCTATTGAGGTGTCCACTAAACCACAGAGTTGGTAAGGCGCCTTTCCTTTCCTCCAAATCAACGCAGTCTACAATGCTGTCTATGTCAGAGCGCATCAATGAACGCCCGAATTAGCTTAAAGTGCTATTGAGGTGTCCACTAAACCACAGAGTTGGTAAGGCGCTTTTCCTTTCCTCCAAATCAACGCAGTCTACCACGCTGTCTATGTCAGAGCGCATCAATGAACGCCGGAATTAGCTTAAAGTTATATTGAGGTGTCCACTAACCCACAGAGTTTGTAAGGCGCCTTTGCTTTCCTCCAAATCAACGCAGTCTACAATGCTGTCTATGTCAGAGCACATCAATGAACGCCCGAATTAGCTTCAAGTGCTATTGAGGTGTCCACTAAACCACAGAGTTGGTAAGGCGCCTATCCTTTCCTCCAAATCAACGCAGTCTACCACACTGTCTATGTCAGAGGGCATCAATGAACGCCGGAATTAGCTTAAAGTGCTATTGAGGTGTCCACTAAACCACAGAGTTGGTAAGGCGCCTTTCCTTTCCTCCAAATCAATGCAGTCTACCACACTGTCTATGTCAGAGGGCATCAATGAACGCCGGAATTAGCTTAAAGTGCTATTGAGGTGTCCACTAAACCACAGAGTTGGTAAGGCGCCTTTCGTTTTCTCTAAATCAAGCCAGTCTACAACGCTGTCTATGTCAGAGCGCATCAATGAACGCCGGAATTACCGTAAAGTGCTATTGAGGTGTCCACTAAACCACAGAGTTGGTAAGGCGCCTTTCCTTTCCTCCAAATCAACGCAGTCTACAACGCTGTCTATGTCAGAGCACATCAATGAACGCCGGAATTAGCTTAAAGTGCTATTGAGGTGTCCACTAAACCACAGAGTTGGTAAGGCGCCTTTCCTTTTCTCTAAATCAAGGCAGTCTACAACGCTGTCTATGTCAGAGCGCATCAATGAACGCCGGAATTACCTTAAAGTGCTATTGAGGTGTCCACTAAACCACAGAGTTGGTAAGGCGCCTTTCCTTTCCTCCAAATCAACGCAGTCTACAACGCTGTCTATGTCAGAGCGCATCAATGAACGCCGGAATTACCTTAAAGTGCTATTGAGGTGTCCACTAAACCACAGAGTTGGTAAGGCGCCTTTCCTCCAAATCAACGCAGTCTACAACGCTGTCTATGTCAGAGCACATCAATGAACGCCGGAATTAGCTTAAAGTGCTATTGAGGTGTCCACTAAACCACAGAGTTGGTAAGGCGCCTTTCCTTTTCTCTAAATCAAGGCAGTCTACAACGCTGTCTATGTCAGAGCGCATCAATGAACGCCGGAATTACCTTAAAGTGCTATTGAGGTGTCCACTAAACCACAGAGTTGGTAAGGCGCCTTTCCTCTCCTCCAAATCAACGCAGTACACAACGCTGTCTATGTCATAGCGCTTCAATGAACGCCGGAATTACCTTAAAGCGCTATTGAGGTGTCCACTAAACCACAGAGTTGGTAAGGCGCCTTTCCTTTCCTCCAAATCAACGCAGTCTACAACGCTGTCTATGTCAGAGCGCATCAATGAACGCCCGAATTAGCTTAAAGTGCTATTGAGGTGTCCACTAAACCACAGAGTTGGTAAGGCGCTTTTCCTTTCCTCCAAATCAACGCAGTCTACCACGCTGTCTATGTCAGAGCGCATCAATGAACGCCGGAATTAGCTTAAAGTGATATTGAGGTGTCCACTAACCCACAGAGTTTGTAAGGCGCCTTTGCTTTCCTCCAAATCAACACAGTCTACAACGCTGTCTATGTCAAGCGCATCAATGAACGCCGGAATTAGCTTAAAGTGCTATTGAGATGTCCACTAAACCACAGAATTGGTAAGGCGCCTTTCCTTTCCTCCAAATCAACGCAGTCTACAACGCTGTCTATGTCAAGCGCATCAATGAACGCCGGAATTAGCTTAGTGTTATTGAGATGTCCACTAAACACAGAGTTGGTAAGGCGCCTTTCCTTTCCTCCAAATCAACGCAGTCTACAACGCTGTCTATGTCAGAGCGCATCAATGAACGCCGAAATTAGCTTAGTGTTATTGAGATGTCCACTAAACCACAGAGTTGGTAAGGCGCCTTTCCTTTCCTCCAAATCAACGCAGTCTACAACGCTGTCTATGTCAGAGCGCATCAATGAACGCCGGAATTAGCTTAGTGTTATTGAGATGTCCACTAAACCACAGAGTTGGTAAGGCGCCTTTCCTTTCCTCCAAATCAACGCAGTCTACAACGCTGTCTATGTCAGAGCGCATCAATGAACGCCGGAATTACCTTAAAGTGCTATTGAGGTGTCCACTAAACCACAGAATTGGTAAGGCGCCTTTCCTTTCCTCCAAATCAACGCAGTCTACAACGCTGTCTATGTCAGAGCGCATCAATGAACGCCGGAATTAGCTTAGTGTTATTGAGATGTCCACTAAACCACAGAGTTGGTAAGGCGCCTTTCCTTTCCTCCAAATCAACGCAGTCTACAACGCTGTCTATGTCAGAGCGCATCAATGAACGCCGGAATTACCTTAAAGTGCTATTGAGGTGTCCACTAAACCACAGATTTGGTAAGGCGCCTTTCCTTTCCTCCAAATCAACGCAGTCTACAACGCTGTCTATGTCAGAGCGCATCAATGAACGCCGGAATTAGCTTAATGTGCTATTGAGATGTCCACTAAACCACAGAGTTGGTAAGGCGCCTTTCATTTCCTCCAAATCAACGCAGTCTACAAAGCTTTCTATGTCAGAGCGCATCAATGAACGCCGGGATTATTTTAAAGTGCTATTGAGGTGTCCACTAAACCACGGAGTTAGTAAGGCGCCTGGCCTTTCCTCCAAATCAACGCAGTCTACAACGCTGTCTATGTCAGAGCGCATCAATGAACGCCGGAATTAGCTTAGTGTTATTGAGATGTCCACTAAACCACAGAGTTGGTAAGGCGCCTTTCCTTTCCTCCAAATCAACGCAGTCTACCACACTGTCTATGTCAGAGGGCATCAATGAACGCCGGAATTAGCTTAAAGTGCTATTGAGGTGTCCACTAAACCACAGAGTTGGTAAGGCGCCTTTCGTTTTCTCTAAATCAAGCCAGTCTACAACGCTGTCTATGTCAGAGCGCATCAATGAACGCCGGAATTACCGTAAAGTGCTATTGAGGTGTCCACTAAACCACAGAGTTGGTAAGGCGCCTTTCCTTTCCTCCAAATCAACGCAGTCTACAACGCTGTCTATGTCAGAGCACATCAATGAACGCCGGAATTAGCTTAAAGTGCTATTGAGGTGTCCACTAAACCACAGAGTTGGTAAGGCGCCTTTCCTTTTCTCTAAATCAAGGCAGTCTACAACGCTGTCTATGTCAGAGCGCATCAATGAACGCCGGAATTACCTTAAAGTGCTATTGAGGTGTCCACTAAACCACAGAGTTGGTAAGGCGCCTTTCCTTTCCTCCAAATCAACGCAGTCTACAACGCTGTCTATGTCAGAGCGCATCAATGAACGCCGGAATTACCTTAAAGTGCTATTGAGGTGTCCACTAAACCACAGAGTTGGTAAGGCGCCTTTCCTCCAAATCAACGCAGTCTACAACGCTGTCTATGTCAGAGCACATCAATGAACGCCGGAATTAGCTTAAAGTGCTATTGAGGTGTCCACTAAACCACAGAGTTGGTAAGGCGCCTTTCCTTTTCTCTAAATCAAGGCAGTCTACAACGCTGTCTATGTCAGAGCGCATCAATGAACGCCGGAATTACCTTAAAGTGCTATTGAGGTGTCCACTAAACCACAGAGTTGGTAAGGCGCTTTTCCTCTCCTCCAAATCAACGCAGTACACAACGCTGTCTATGTCATAGCGCTTCAATGAACGCCGGAATTACCTTAAAGCGCTATTGAGGTGTCCACTAAACCACAGAGTTGGTAAGGCGCCTTTCCTTTCCTCCAAATCAACGCAGTCTACAACGCTGTCTATGTCAGAGCGCATCAATGAACGCCCGAATTAGCTTAAAGTGCTATTGAGGTGTCCACTAAACCACAGAGTTGGTAAGGCGCTTTTCCTTTCCTCCAAATCAACGCAGTCTACCACGCTGTCTATGTCAGAGCGCATCAATGAACGCCGGAATTAGCTTAAAGTGATATTGAGGTGTCCACTAACCCACAGAGTTTGTAAGGCGCCTTTGCTTTCCTCCAAATCAACACAGTCTACAACGCTGTCTATGTCAAGCGCATCAATGAACGCCGGAATTAGCTTAAAGTGCTATTGAGATGTCCACTAAACCACAGAATTGGTAAGGCGCCTTTCCTTTCCTCCAAATCAACGCAGTCTACAACGCTGTCTATGTCAAGCGCATCAATGAACGCCGGAATTAGCTTAGTGTTATTGAGATGTCCACTAAACACAGAGTTGGTAAGGCGCCTTTCCTTTCCTCCAAATCAACGCAGTCTACAACGCTGTCTATGTCAGAGCGCATCAATGAACGCCGGAATTAGCTTAGTGTTATTGAGATGTCCACTAAACCACAGAGTTGGTAAGGCGCCTTTCCTTTCCTCCAAATCAACGCAGTCTACAACGCTGTCTATGTCAGAGCGCATCAATGAACGCCGGAATTACCTTAAAGTGCTATTGAGGTGTCCACTAAACCACAGATTTGGTAAGGCGCCTTTCCTTTCCTCCAAATCAACGCAGTCTACAACGCTGTCTATGTCAGAGCGCATCAATGAACGCCGGAATTAGCTTAATGTGCTATTGAGATGTCCACTAAACCACAGAGTTGGTAAGGCGCCTTTCATTTCCTCCAAATAAACGCAGTCTACAAAGCTTTCTATGTCAGAGCGCATCAATGAACGCCGGGATTATTTTAAAGTGCTATTGAGGTGTCCACTAAACCAAGGAGTTAGTAAGGCGCCTGGCCTTTCCTCCAAATCAACGCAGTCTACAACGCTGTCTATGTCAGAGCGCATCAATGAACGCCGGAATTACCTTAAAGTGCTATTGAGGTCCACTAAACCACAGATTTGGTAAGGCGCCTTTCCTTTCCTCCAAATCAACGCAGTCTACAACGCTGTCTATGTCAGAGCGCAACAATGAACGCCGAAATTAGCTTAAAGTGCTATTGAGATGTCCACTACACCACAGAGTTGGTAAGGCGCCTTTCCTTTCCTCCAAATCAACGCAGTCTACAACGCTGTCTATGTCAGAGCGCATCAATGAACGCCGGAATTAGCTTAAAGTGCTACTGAGGTGTCCACTAAACCACAGGGTTGGTAAGGCGCCTTTCCTTTCCTCCAAATCAACGCAGTCTACAACGCTGTCTATGTCAGAGCGCATCAATGAACGCCGGAATTAGCTTAAAGTGCTATTGAGATGTCCACTAAACCACACAGTTGGTAAGGCGCCTTTCCTCTCCTCCAAATCAACGCAGTACACAACGCTGTCTATGTCAGAGCGCTTCAATGAACGCCGGAATTACCTTAAAGCGCTATTGAGGTGTCCACTAAACCACAGAGTTGGTAAGGCGCCTTTCCTTTCCTCCAAATCAACGCAGTCTACAACGCTGTCTATGTCAGAGTGCATCAATGAACGCCCGAATTAGCTTAAAGTGCTATTGAGGTGTCCACTAAACCACAGAGTTGGTAAGGCGCTTTTCCTTTCCTCCAAATCAACGCAGTCTACCACGCTGTCTATGTCAGAGCGCATAAATGAACGCCGGAATTAGCTTAGTGTTATTGAGATGTCCACTAAACACAGAGTTGGTAAGGCGCCTTTCCTTTCCTCCAAATCAACGCAGTCTACAACGCTGTCTATGTCAGAGGGCATCAATGAACGCCGGAATTAGCTTAAAGTGCTATTGAGGTGTCCACTAAACCACAGAGTTGGTAAGGCGCCTTTCGTTTTCTCTAAATCAAGCCAGTCTACAACGCTGTCTATGTCAGAGCGCATCAATGAACGCCGGAATTAGCTTAAAGTGCTACTGAGGTGTCCACTAAACCACAGGGTTGGTAAGGCGCCTTTCCTTTCCTCCAAATCAACGCAGTCTACAACGCTGTCTATGTCAGAGCGCATCAATGAACGCCGGAATTAGCTTAAAGTGCTACTGAGGTGTCCACTAAACCACAGGGTTGGTAAGGCGCCTTTCCTTTCCTCCAAATCAACGCAGTCTACAACGCTGTCTATGTCAGAGCGCATCAATGAACGCCGGAATTACCGTAAAGTGCTATTGAGGTGTCCACTAAACCACAGAGTTGGTAAGGCGCCTTTCGTTTTCTCTAAATCAAGCCAGTCTACAACGCTGTCTATGTCAGAGCGCATCAATGAACGCCGGAATTAGCTTAAAGTGCTACTGAGGTGTCCACTAAACCACAGGGTTGGTAAGGCGCCTTTCCTTTCCTCCAAATCAACGCAGTCTACAACGCTGTCTATGTCAGAGCGCATCAATGAACGCCGGAATTAGCTTAAAGTGCTATTGAGATGTCCACTAAACCACACAGTTGGTAAGGCGCCTTTCCTCTCCTCCAAATCAACGCAGTACACAACGCTGTCTATGTCAGAGCGCTTCAATGAACGCCGGAATTACCTTAAAGCGCTATTGAGGTGTCCACTAAACCACAGAGTTGGTAAGGCGCCTTTCCTTTCCTCCAAATCAACGCAGTCTACAACGCTGTCCATGTCAGAGCGCATCAATGAACGCCCGAATTAGCTTAAAGTGCTATTGAGGTGTCCACTAAACCACAGAGTTGGTAAGGCGCTTTTCCTTTCCTCCAAATCAACGCAGTCTACAACGCTGTCTATGTCAGAGTGCATCAATGAACGCCCGAATTAGCTTAGTGTTATTGAGATGTCCACTAAACACAGAGTTGGTAAGGCGCCTTTCCTTTCCTCCAAATCAACGCAGTCTACAACGCTGTCTATGTCAGAGGGCATCAATGAACGCCGGAATTAGCTTAAAGTGCTATTGAGGTGTCCACTAAACCACAGAGTTGGTAAGGCGCCTTTCCTTTCCTCCAAATCAACGCAGTCTACCACACTGTCTATGTCAGAGGGCATCAATGAACGCCGGAATTAGCTTAAAGTGCTATTGAGGTGTCCACTAAACCACAGAGTTGGTAAGGCGCCTTTCCTTTCCTCCAAATCAACGCAGTCTACCACACTGTCTATGTCAGAGGGCATCAATGAACGCCGGAATTAGCTTAAAGTGCTATTGAGGTGTCCACTAAACCACAGAGTTGGTAAGGCGCCTTTCGTTTTCTCTAAATCAAGCCAGTCTACAACGCTGTCTATGTCAGAGCGCATCAATGAACGCCGGAATTACCGTAAAGTGCTATTGAGGTGTCCACTAAACCACAGAGTTGGTAAGGCGCCTTTCCTTTCCTCCAAATCAACGCAGTCTACAACGCTGTCTATGTCAGAGCACATCAATGAACGCCGGAATTAGCTTAAAGTGCTATTGAGGTGTCCACTAAACCACAGAGTTGGTAAGGCGCCTTTCCTTTTCTCTAAATCAAGGCAGTCTACAACGCTGTCTATGTCAGAGCGCATCAATGAACGCCGGAATTACCTTAAAGTGCTATTGAGGTGTCCACTAAACCACAGAGTTGGTAAGGCGCCTTTCCTTTCCTCCAAATCAACGCAGTCTACAACGCTGTCTATGTCAGAGCGCATCAATGAACGCCGGAATTACCTTAAAGTGCTATTGAGGTGTCCACTAAACCACAGAGTTGGTAAGGCGCCTTTCCTCCAAATCAACGCAGTCTACAACGCTGTCTATGTCAGAGCACATCAATGAACGCCGGAATTAGCTTAAAGTGCTATTGAGGTGTCCACTAAACCACAGAGTTGGTAAGGCGCCTTTCCTTTTCTCTAAATCAAGGCAGTCTACAACGCTGTCTATGTCAGAGCGCATCAATGAACGCCGGAATTACCTTAAAGTGCTATTGAGGTGTCCACTAAACCACAGAGTTGGTAAGGCGCCTTTCCTCTCCTCCAAATCAACGCAGTACACAACGCTGTCTATGTCATAGCGCTTCAATGAACGCCGGAATTACCTTAAAGCGCTATTGAGGTGTCCACTAAACCACAGAGTTGGTAAGGCGCCTTTCCTTTCCTCCAAATCAACGCAGTCTACAACGCTTTCTATGTCAGAGCGCATCAATGAACGCCCGAATTAGCTTAAAGTGCTATTGAGGTGTCCACTAAACCACAGAGTTGGTAAGGCGCTTTTCCTTTCCTCCAAATCAACCCAGTCTACCACGCTGTCTATGTCAGAGCGCATCAATGAACGCCGGAATTAGCTTAAAGTGATATTGAGGTGTCCACTAACCCACAGAGTTTGTAAGGCGCCTTTGCTTTCCTCCAAATCAACACAGTCTACAACGCTGTCTATGTCAAGCGCATCAATGAACGCCGGAATTAGCTTAAAGTGCTATTGAGATGTCCACTAAACCACAGAATTGGTAAGGCGCCTTTCCTTTCCTCCAAATCAACGCAGTCTACAACGCTGTCTATGTCAAGCGCATCAATGAACGCCGGAATTAGCTTAGTGTTATTGAGATGTCCACTAAACACAGAGTTGGTAAGGCGCCTTTCCTTTCCTCCAAATCAACGCAGTCTACAACGCTGTCTATGTCAGAGCGCATCAATGAACGCCGGAATTAGCTTAGTGTTATTGAGATGTCCACTAAACCACAGAGTTGGTAAGGCGCCTTTCCTTTCCTCCAAATCAACGCAGTCTACAACGCTGTCTATGTCAGAGCGCATCAATGAACGCCGGAATTACCTTAAAGTGCTATTGAGGTGTCCACTAAACCACAGATTTGGTAAGGCGCCTTTCCTTTCCTCCAAATCAACGCAGTCTACAACGCTGTCTATGTCAGAGCGCATCAATGAACGCCGGAATTAGCTTAATGTGCTATTGAGATGTCCACTAAACCACAGAGTTGGTAAGGCGCCTTTCATTTCCTCCAAATCAACGCATTCTACAAAGCTTTCTATGTCAGAGCGCATCAATGAACGCCGGGATTATTTTAAAGTGCTATTGAGGTGTCCACTAAACCACGGAGTTAGTAAGGCGCCTGGCCTTTCCTCCAAATCAACGCAGTCTACAACGCTGTCTATGTCAAAGCGCATCAATGAACGCCGGAATTACCTTAAAGTGCTATTGAGGTCCACTAAACCACAGATTTGGTAAGGCGCCTTTCCTTTCCTCCAAATCAACGCAGTCTACAACGCTGTCTATGTCAGAGCGCAACAATGAACGCCGAAATTAGCTTAAAGTGCTATTGAGATGTCCACTACACCACAGAGTTGGTAAGGCGCCTTTCCTTTCCTCCAAATCAACGCAGTCTACAACGCTGTCTATGTCAGAGCGCATCAATGAACGCCGGAATTAGCTTAAAGTGCTACTGAGGTGTCCACTAAACCACACAGTTGGTAAGGCGCCTTTCCTCTCCTCCAAATCAACGCAGTACACAACGCTGTCTATGTCAGAGCGCTTCAATGAACGCCGGAATTACCTTAAAGCGCTATTGAGGTGTCCACTAAACCACAGAGTTGGTAAGGCGCCTTTCCTTTCCTCCAAATCAACGCAGTCTACAACGCTGTCTATGTCAGAGTGCATCAATGAACGCCCGAATTAGCTTAAAGTGCTATTGAGGTGTCCACTAAACCACAGAGTTGGTAAGGCGCTTTTCCTTTCCTCCAAATCAACGCAGTCTACCACGCTGTCTATGTCAGAGCGCATCAATGAACGCCGGAATTAGCTTAAAGTTATATTGAGGTGTCCACTAACCCACAGAGTTTGTAAGGCGCCTTTGCTTTCCTCCAAATCAACGCAGTCTGCAATGCTGTCTATGTCAGAGCACATCAATGAACGCCCGAATTAGCTTAAAGTGCTATTGAGGTGTCCACTAAACCACAGAGTTGGTAAGGCGCCTATCCTTTCCTCCAAATCAACGCAGTCTACCACACTGTCTATGTCAGAGGGCATCAATGAACGCCGGAATTAGCTTAAAGTGCTATTGAGGTGTCCACTAAACCACAGAGTTGGTAAGGCGCCTTTCCTTTCCTCCAAATCAACGCAGTCTACAACGCTGTCTATGTCAGAGCACATCAATGAACGCCGGAATTAGCTTAAAGTGCTATTGAGGTGTCCACTAAACCACAGAGTTGGTAAGGCGCCTTTCCTTTTCTCTAAATCAAGGCAGTCTACAACGCTGTCTATGTCAGAGCGCATCAATGAACGCCGGAATTACCTTAAAGTGCTATTGAGGTGTCCACTAAACTACAGAGTTGGTAAGGCGCCTTTCCTTTCCTCCAAATCAACGCAGTCTACAACGCTGTCTATGTCAGAGCGCATCAATGAACGCCGGAATTACC
Organism: Amblyomma mixtum; assembly: GCF_055824585.1. Lineage (NCBI taxonomy): Eukaryota > Metazoa > Arthropoda > Arachnida > Ixodida > Ixodidae > Amblyomma > Amblyomma mixtum. The sequence goes on from NC_143018.1 coordinate 150,664,506, forward strand.
TTAAAGTGCTATTGAGGTGTCCACTAAACCACAGAGTTGGTAAGGCGCCTTTCCTCCAAATCAACGCAGTCTACAACGCTGTCTATGTCAGAGCACATCAATGAACGCCGGAATTAGCTTAAAGTGCTATTGAGGTGTCCACTAAACCACAGAGTTGGTAAGGCGCCTTTCCTTTTCTCTAAATCAAGGCAGTCTACAACGCTGTCTATGTCAGAGCGCATCAATGAACGCCGGAATTACCTTAAAGTGCTATTGAGGTGTCCACTAAACCACAGAGTTGGTAAGGCGCCTTTCCTCTCCTCCAAATCAACGCAGTACACAACGCTGTCTATGTCATAGCGCTTCAATGAACGCCGGAATTACCTTAAAGCGCTATTGAGGTGTCCACTAAACCACAGAGTTGGTAAGGCGCCTTTCCTTTCCTCCAAATCAACGCAGTCTACAACGCTGTCTATGTAAGAGCGCATCAATGAACGCCCGAATTAGCTTAAAGTGCTATTGAGGTGTCCACTAAACCACAGAGTGGGTAAGGCGCTTTTCCTTTCCTCCAAATCAACCCAGTCTACCACGCTGTCTATGTCAGAGCGCATCAATGAACGCCGGAATTAGCTTAAAGTGATATTGAGGTGTCCACTAACCCACAGAGTTTGTAAGGCGCCTTTGCTTTCCTCCAAATCAACACAGTCTACAACGCTGTCTATGTCAAGCGCATCAATGAACGCCGGAATTAGCTTAAAGTGCTATTGAGATGTCCACTAAACCACAGAATTGGTAAGGCGCCTTTCCTTTCCTCCAAATCAACGCAGTCTACAACGCTGTCTATGTCAAGCGCATCAATGAACGCCGGAATTAGCTTAGTGTTATTGAGATGTCCACTAAACACAGAGTTGGTAAGGCGCCTTTCCTTTCCTCCAAATCAACGCAGTCTACAACGCTGTCTATGTCAGAGCGCATCAATGAACGCCGGAATTAGCTTAGTGTTATTGAGATGTCCACTAAACCACAGAGTTGGTAAGGCGCCTTTCCTTTCCTCCAAATCAACGCAGTCTACAACGCTGTCTATGTCAGAGCGCATCAATGAACGCCGGAATTACCTTAAAGTGCTATTGAGGTGTCCACTAAACCACAGAGTTGGTAAGGCGCCTTTCATTTCCTCCAAATCAACGCAGTCTACAAAGCTTTCTATGTCAGAGCGCATCAATGAACGCCGGGATTATTTTAAAGTGCTATTGAGGTGTCCACTAAACCACGGAGTTAGTAAGGCGCCTGGCCTTTCCTCCAAATCAACGCAGTCTACAACGCTGTCTATGTCAAAGCGCATCAATGAACGCCGGAATTACCTTAAAGTGCTATTGAGGTCCACTAAACCACAGATTTGGTAAGGCGCCTTTCCTTTCCTCCAAATCAACGCAGTCTACAACGCTGTCTATGTCAGAGCGCAACAATGAACGCCGAAATTAGCTTAAAGTGCTATTGAGATGTCCACTACACCACAGAGTTGGTAAGGCGCCTTTCCTTTCCTCCAAATCAACGCAGTCTACAACGCTGTCTATGTCAGAGCGCATCAATGAACGCCGGAATTAGCTTAAAGTGCTACTGAGGTGTCCACTAAACCACAGGGTTGGTAAGGCGCCTTTCCTTTCCTCCAAATCAACGCAGTCTACAACGCTGTCTATGTCAGAGCGCATCAATGAACGCCGGAATTAGCTTAAAGTGCTATTGAGATGTCCACTAAACCACACAGTTGGTAAGGCGCCTTTCCTCTCCTCCAAATCAACGCAGTACACAACGCTGTCTATGTCAGAGCGCTTCAATGAACGCCGGAATTACCTTAAAGCGCTATTGAGGTGTCCACTAAACCACAGAGTTGGTAAGGCGCCTTTCCTTTCCTCCAAATCAACGCAGTCTACAACGCTGTCTATGTCAGAGTGCATCAATGAACGCCCGAATTAGCTTAAAGTGCTATTGAGGTGTCCACTAAACCACAGAGTTGGTAAGGCGCTTTTCCTTTCCTCCAAATCAACGCAGTCTACCACGCTGTCTATGTCAGAGCGCATCAATGAACGCCGGAATTAGCTTAAAGTTATATTGAGGTGTCCACTAACCCACAGAGTTTGTAAGGCGCCTTTGCTTTCCTCCAAATCAACGCAGTCTGCAATGCTGTCTATGTCAGAGCACATCAATGAACGCCCGAATTAGCTTAAAGTGCTATTGAGGTGTCCACTAAACCACAGAGTTGGTAAGGCGCCTATCCTTTCCTCCAAATCAACGCAGTCTACCACACTGTCTATGTCAGAGGGCATCAATGAACGCCGGAATTAGCTTAAAGTGCTATTGAGGTGTCCACTAAACCACAGAGTTGGTAAGGCGCCTTTCCTTTCCTCCAAATCAACGCAGTCTACCACACTGTCTATGTCAGAGGGCATCAATGAACGCCGGAATTAGCTTAAAGTGCTATTGAGGTGTCCACTAAACCACAGAGTTGGTAAGGCGCCTTTCCTTTTCTCTAAATCAAGCCAGTCTACAACGCTGTCTATGTCAGAGCGCATCAATGAACGCCGGAATTACCGTAAAGTGCTATTGAGGTGTCCACTAAACCACAGAGTTGGTAAGGCGCCTTTCCTTTCCTCCAAATCAACGCAGTCTACAACGCTGTCTATGTCAGAGCACATCAATGAACGCCGGAATTAGCTTAAAGTGCTATTGAGGTGTCCACTAAACCACAGAGTTGGTAAGGCGCCTTTCCTTTTCTCTAAATCAAGGCAGTCTACAACGCTGTCTATGTCAGAGCGCATCAATGAACGCCGGAATTACCTTAAAGTGCTATTGAGGTGTCCACTAAACCACAGAGTTGGTAAGGCGCCTTTCCTTTCCTCCAAATCAACGCAGTCTACAACGCTGTCTATGTCAGAGCGCATCAATGAACGCCGGAATTACCTTAAAGTGCTATTGAGGTGTCCACTAAACCACAGAGTTGGTAAGGCGCCTTTCCTCCAAATCAAGGCAGTCTACAACGCTGTCTATGTCAGAGCGCATCAATGAACGCCGGAATTACCTTAAAGTGCTATTGAGGTGTCCACTAAACCACAGAGTTGGTAAGGCGCCTTTCCTTTCCTCCAAATCAACGCAGTCTACAACGCTGTCTATGTCAGAGCACATCAATGAACGCCGGAATTAGCTTAAAGTGCTATTCAGGTGTCCACTAACCCACAGAGTTGGTAAGGCGCCTTTCCTTTCCTCCAAATCAATGCAGTCTACCACGCTGTCTATGTCAGAGCGCATCAATGAACGCCGGAATTAGCTTAAAGTGCTATTGAGGCGTCCAGTAACCCACAGAGTTGGTAAGGCGCCTTTCCTTTCCTCCAAATTAATGCAGTCTACAACGCTGTCCACAGCGCCGTGGTTACCCTGGGACCGCGCCTACGAGCCGAGCTGGGGGCCCTTTTTTTCGCAGCTGCTATGACGTCACCACAGCGAGCGCCTCCTCGCGGCTGCGGTGCGCAGCAGATGCGCGGCGCGCCGTGGTTACCCTGGGACCGCGCCGACGAGCCGAGCTGGTCTCCAGTTTTTCCTCCGCTCGGTGTGACGTCACTGCGGGGGTCGTCTAAAGGTCAAACGTGGTTACCGCCGGGACCACGCTGACGGCTCAAAACCTAGCGTAGTATTGCTTTCGCAATAAAATATTAAGTGCTTCCCGGAGCCAAACTTTACCAACGACAGGCTACGCAGCCTTGGAACCAAAACATAGCTCTTGTTTTATTGCAACATAGCGTGCTGTACAATAGTTGACCTTGAGAAGCTCCAGGAAGGACTCGAGTGCAATTCCACACTTGTTGCAACAACCTCCTTACTCTCGATTAATTCGCGCACTGCTTCTAATAAAATTCAGGAGGGCGCTTTGTTGACCTAAAGTGAGGTAAGGCGGAAGCTTTAAGCGCGGTGTTGTTGCTTGTGTCACTGATATGTGGTTCAGATGTTAAGCTTCGTCTCTAAGGTTTGGTTTGGTTTATGGGGTTTAACGTCCCAAAGCAACTGAGGCTATGAGAGACGCCGTAGTGGAGGGCTCCGGAAATTTCGACCACCTGGGGTTCTTTAACGTGCACTGACATCGCACAGTACACGGGCCTCTAGAATTTCTCCTCCAAAGAAATTCTGCCGCCGCGGCCGGGATCGAACCCGCGTCTTTTTGGTCAGCAGCCGAGCACCATAACCGCTTAGCCACCGCGGCGGCGCTCTTCGTCTCTAAGAGTGGAACGTGACATCGTCTTGCAACGCTGCCAGGGAGTCCACAGAACGCCATCGCCCATTCGCCTTGCTCGTCGGTAAATTTGTTTTTGAGGAAAAGAAATGTAACTGTCTCACAGATCTCGGTGGGCACCTGAACCTCGCCGTAAGGAAAGGGAGGAAGGTGAAAATGAAGGAAGACACCCTATTCACTAGACGCGCCTTTGTTCATTCTGAATCATCTAGCTGGCATGGCGGAGTGGTGAGCGTGCTCGTCTCGCACTCCGGAGACCCTGGTTCGATTCCCCAGCTCGACCAATTTCCTACTCGGTTTTATTTATTTATTCATTTAAATTTATGATGATAATAATAATAATAATAATAATGTTTATTTGATCACCACGTTGTACATGATGATCCAGGGGACCGAAGTAAAAGCTGTCTTTAAACAGCTTGACAGAGCAACGGCCCCCCTTTTGGCAGCATACAAAGTGGCGCAAAAACAAAATATACAAGGTAAAGGGAAAACTACGTGGGATGAGCAACACCGCACTATAAGACAGTATAGAAACATGTTACAAAACAGATGCACATGGCACATATATTTAAAGCAGTACAAAACCATAAACACATGGCAAAAAGAAATAAGGAATTCTAATATTTAACACAATGCAATTACATGCTAAAGACACTTTAATAGAAAACATATGAATACGAGCCAGGAACACCAACAGGTCCAAGGCGGCTGTTTTCGTTGCATGAAGAATTACACGAAATGTTTACAAAGAAAGTAAGTTAGAAGTCTCTGAAATGTTACACATTGGGGTGTTATATTCTGTTTTAGTAGATCATTAAGAAGTCGTGCAAGACGGTTTTCTAAAGTTTGCAGACCGTACGTTCTTCGGAAAGTATTATTTTGCCACATGTCATTATTTCTTGTTTCATAAGTTTGTTCGCGCCTTTTCAGGCCTGAAATATTTTGAATAAAAGATGTTTTATTCAAAAATTCCTGTTTAAGTGTTCGGTTAAACCGGTTTGTTACTGGTATAATTTTGTGTTCTAAAAATATTTCTCGTGTGTGATGTAACCTTGGTAATCTCTTAACAATTCGCATTGCCTTTTCTTGCAATACAAGTAATTTGCTCAGATTTTCCTTTGTCGTAGTACCCCAGATAAGGCTACAGTAGTTAAATCGAGAATGGAATAAAGAGTGATAAACTAACATCATAACACAAGACGGCAAGATTTCACGGTTGCGATGGAGTATACCAATTATTTGTGACAACTTAGAAGTTATGTGGGCTATGTGATCGTCCCAGGACATTTGCTGATTAAAGACAACCCCAAGGGTTCTGAAATGTGGCACTATTTCCAGTGGACAAGATCGCAAACATAATTGTTTTGTCAGGTGAACTTGTTTATTCTTGGCCCGGAAGATAACTGCTTTTGTTTTGTTTACATTAATTTGTAATGCATTATTTTGTGTCCACTAGTCTAGATGTTCGAGCATGCAGTTTGCTGTATCTATTAACACATTAGCATTTTCACCAGCCAAGAACATGCTGGTATCGTCTGCGTATATAATAAATTTTGTGAAGAGAAATACATTGACGATGTCATTAATATAAAGATTGAAAAGAAAAGGACCGAGTATACTCCCTTGCGGTACACCGCAACGAACAGGGAGAGTTTCAGACATGAAGCCATTTACACTAACAGCCTGCCGGCGATATTGAAGATATGACAACTATCGATGCTGCGTGCCCGCGGAAGCCGTAGCGTTCAAGCTTCTGGAGAAGTAATTGATGATTTATAAGGTCAAACGCCTTTGTGAAATCAATGAATATTCCTAAAACTATCATATTCTGTTCAAAATGTTTTACTATATATTCCATCTGATCTAGTGTGCAAATTCTGTGGAAAGTGCTTTCTAAATCCATATTGTGATTTGGTAAGTATGTGGTGTCTGGATTCAGATGCCGCAAAGCGTTTATGAAGCGCTTTTTCAAGTACCTTTGAGAATATTGGAAGAATTGATATCGGGCGGTAATAAGGGGTATTCAAAATTCCGCAACCGCGCTTTTCCTCATAACAATGTGTCCCAAACAAGATGGCTGACCATGCGTTTCCAACTGAAACAAAGCAAGAAAGACTGGTTTTTTGTTTGATTCTTCCAAAACACGTTTCTTACATTCTATGCACAACTTTTAGCGCCTGTCCTGTAGCCCACGTAGTTCCTTTATAGCGAAGTCGGCCATCTTGTTTGGGGCAACATAGTTATGTGGGAAAGCGCATTTTCGAAATTTTGAATATCCCCTATTGCCTAGCTGGTTCCTATCACCCTTCTTAAAAAGTACAGAACAGCGGGCAACTTGCATTTCGTGAGGAAAAACAGCATTTGCAATACATAGATTAATTATATGGGTTATGTAGGGCAGGATCAGTACTTGGAGGATCACTATATCATCCCTTTAATTGGTTGCATGGTTGTTAGCCAATGTACAATTGGCCCCCTTTGAAATTCACGCACTGTGACGTCACGACCGTTTCGACCAATTGAAAAGCGTGACATTTCTGTCGACAACTCCTGCTTACAACGATGAGGCATTAAAAGTTGGTCATGGGGAACTGGATGAAACAATGGCCAACAAAGAAAGCAGCGTTGGCGCTACGAAATCCGCAGCTCTCCACAAGCTCTGCACTGCACAAAGAACCGGCGGTGCAGGTCCACAAATGGACTGTCTTCGCAATGAAGACTGGGAAGGGTTAACGCTGTTCTGCTCTGCTTCGGCCGCAGAAGCCCTTGTCCGCCCTTCTGACAGCAGGTGACGACGTCCACGCAGGTCCAGACCCGGAGTGTGACCGCAAGTGCGCCAATGGGGGCCGCTGCAACGCCGAGAAGATCTGCGAGTGTCCCAAGCGATACATGGGCCGCTACTGCCGGACAGGCAAGTGCTCTTTCTCCTCACAGCGGTGGCCCCCCTTCGTGTGGGCGGAAAAATGAGACGTGCAAGCCTCGCACCTGTCCTTGACGCTGGTGAGGCTGAGAAATGAATCCGGGTTTCTTTGCCAAAGAAATTTGTCGAGCTGTACATGTGATAAAAAATGCTGCAATATCTGCTTCGCCTCTTGAAGGTGTCACCTAAACGCAGACATCCGAGTCTGAGGATCATTTGTAGCCATTTATTAAAAGTACCGTAAGTGAGATCGACTTATCGGGGATTACGCTACGCCCTATAGACTACCAAGAAAGCATGTGGCGACATCTGAACAGCACGCTTACGGCCAAGTTTCTGGCAAGTCCATTTCTCCTGGTTGTCGTGAAACAGCGCGCAGTGAAGAGGACGTCAGTCGCTTATGCTTGGTCCTTTCGTCGTGTGCCTTTTTGCGCGTGCGACGATGAATCGCGACCGACTGGCCGACGCTTGACGTTACTGTACGCCCTCGCGACCGTGCTGTTATATAGCGTCAGGGCCGGCCTGCTAGGTTTTTTGTGTAAATCATTGTCTCTCGAGTGTGCCATCGCCTGAAGCACTCTGCTTTTTATGGCACCTCCTGCCTAACCCCGTGCAATGTGTGGCTCAATGGCCGCGATACTTTCAAGTATACGAAGGAGCAGAACCAACTCGCACCATTGGTCAGCGCGATAATTCGCTACGCAACGCCCCACCTATAGGAACTTCTAGTTTCCATTACTGGTCTCTGCATTGCGAAAATGTGAAAGCTAAGAAAACCTTAATTGCTGCAAAATTAATCTAAGCGAAATACGATAACTTCTGAACGTCTTAGATCGGCAACGCTTAGCATAAACACTGAGGCGCATGAAATAAAAATTCAAAACCGTTTCATCGGTTACCAGCTAAGTAGTTGGGCCTCCTTTGCCGCTAGGATTAGGTATTGCACTGAGTTATTTGCCAGCAGTCTAGGTGGCGGCCACTTTAATAAATATGTCGAAGATGGCAGAATTTCAGTAACAAGCAGATATTACTACCAGTCACGTGATGCGCCGGACATTCAACGAATGCGAGCGCACTGCAGCCACGGCTGCGAGATAGTTCTCCGTTTCCGGTCAAGCGTGGCCTGTCCGTGCTCGGGGCAGATTTGCAATGCTCCCTGGGTCCGACGAAATTCTTGTACGCTGCTTTCCCTTTGAATGCATTGCGCTTAGTGAGCAGCAGGCTAGGTATGCTCGGCTTTTCTGTATTTCCTAAAATCAATATAGCTCAAGTCCTAATACTTGCATGTGTTGATGCCACATTGGCACGTTTCAGAAAGTGTCCCAATAATAATCATTGCCCACCTCTATTTCTGTCCGTACGGAAGAAATACGTTTCCATTTTTCTTTTATTTTGCGTGCTTACTCGATGCAAAGCATGCATCATCGGACCCAATAGCCGATGACTAGTAGCTGGGCTCAAGCATTAGTGCAGCGCACAGCAAAGTGTTGATGTCGCTAAGCCTGAAAGGAGTGTCGGGGGGAGGAGGGAGCTCTGATCCCGGTCGCCTGCCCAGCAGCGCTGTGCTATCCACAGTGCATGAATGGCGGCACCTGCGTCGCCCCGGGGAAGTGCGACTGCGCCGTCGGATACCAGGGGCCCCACTGCGAGGGAGGTGAGTGCCGCTCTTCTCTTCTATCCACCCTGCTATCCACCCGCGGTAATACGCATGACGAGCACAAACGATCGAAAACAGTAGCAGCGTGGCCACTTCCAGACAGCGCCTTCGATGCGAAAATAATCGCTCTGGTCTTGTTTCATTTCGCGTTGATAGCACTCAACATATTTATTTACTGGATGGGCAATACATGGTACTGCCCGTGGGGCAGGACAAAAGGAGATAATTAGTCTCCTGACGACGCCGTGGCCCCACTGGGCGCAACAGCAGCGGTTACAGAATACATGTATACAGTACACATACAAATGGATATAACAATCATCACCGTACAAAAATGCACATGAAGCAAGTTCAAAAGGAAAGAAATACATGTTACTGTTGACACTTTGTACACAAATATAGAAACCACAACACAATAACTTTGCAACTAGAAATCATTATTCAAACGTGTTTGGCTTGCTATTTCGAGTGAACAGAAGTTGTATTCTGCGTTTGAAATTTCTCAGACTTCTACATGATTTTGCTATTTCGAGAATATATACCCGCGAAAGCAGAAGACTGGACAGCCGCCACCATAGGTCAGTTGGTCGGGCACCGATACACCGAGGTCGTGGGTTGGGTTCCAACTGCCGGCACGTGGTTTCTTGCACAGGACAAGTTTAAAACAGACAAGGCAGAGGAGGAACACACACACAACACTGCTTTTTACGATGGATCACAATCAACTCGCATAATCCTCAGTTCTTCTGCACAACACTGCTGGACTTACAGCTGATTGTGATTGAATGGCCGCATGTGACGCAGCAAAGTCCGGCGGAGGGCAAGTCCTTACAAGACGTGCGCCCAAATCTCTGGCGGGAAACAGGAGCTTGTAAAACCCACTACGTGATTGGCCGGAGGGCGTCTGAGGCAGCACCGAAGCAGTTAGTTAATTAAAAGACTAGCGCATAAAACTGGGACAAAGAGAAAGAGACAGGACGAGCGCTCTGTGTTTGTCCCAGTTTTATGCGCTAGTCTTTTAATTAACTATGACACACCAACTAGCCCAGCTTTCCGCTTTGAGAGCACCGAAGCAACTCAGCCTTGCACTGCCGCCACTGTTCCCCCCTCTGTTTCACGTCGCTAGTGTGATCAGCGATCCTTCAGCTTTTATCGCCGAAAAACAGGGCCAGTTCTTGTGACCGTCTTTCCATCATTTTGTTCTGAGTCCGGCGACGTCGTGTGTGCGCCTCCTTTGTCTCGTCCTGCATTCGGATTTCGCTCGTTTCACCTTCCGTGCACTGTCAACCGGTATTCTGCGCTCTTGTTTCTTCTTTTACTTCAACGATTGAGCGTAAAGTGATTGCGCTGTTAATTTCCCATTGATCAACTACCTTAAAGAGTAATAAAAACTAGAAACACGTCTGTTCCTTAGTTTCGCTTGCTGTTGGCTTCCTTCATGTGTTCTGCTGCGCCCTGTGTTGGTCGCCGTCATTAAACCCCACTTGGTGGCGGTGCCCCGATCCTCACCTCTGACGTCACCCTGAGCCACCTGCCCTGAGTGGCAGCAGCGACCGAGATGTCGAGAATCGGCTGTCGGCCTGTTATTATTATTATTAGTTATTTATTCAGTACTGCCAGCTGCCTTTTGGAGGGCAAGACAGGGGTGGTACAACGATACATCGTTTCTACATTGCAACGCAAAGGAACAAGTGAGCACGGAATGAGCATAAACACGCAGCGTTTATTGAAAAAAAAAAGGAGGCGTGAAATGAGCACACAGTATACGCTCGTAAATGTCGTCTTTCGTTCGACACCGTGGCGCTACGGGTCGTGATGAACGCGTGAGCCGGCACAACAGACGGGACGACGCTGAACAGCGCGCGGCATTCCACTTACGCAGGGAAGGTAAGGGCGCAGAAAGGACGATCACGAGAGAAGAGACAGGACGGCACGAACGCAAACTGTTACAAGCAGGCTAGTCGTAGTCCCCTATGCCCACAAGACTGCTCACAACTTCAACAAAGTAGGGAATAAACACGGCGTGCGGTTGGTGTTTTCAGCGCCCTGTAAGCTCAGCCGCCTATGTGCTCGAGTCGGCCAAACCTCCACCAAGAAGCGCAATGCCTGCAGTGTAAAACACAAAAACCCTTATGTGGACTGCCAGACAGCCGTGGTGTATCAGATTCCATTATCATGTGGTAAGATATACGTAGGGCAGACTGGCCGCTCCTGAACATAAAGGGTCAATTCGGGAACCAGATCTACGACACCCGCCAAAACATTGCCTGGCTAGCCGTTACCGAAAGAAACGAAGATCCTGCGCAAGTGCAGAGATAAAACAGCACAAGAACTTGTAGAAGCCTAATACATTGATAAAAGAGGTGCAGACTGTATCAGTGATACGTCAATCAAACTTTACGGTAGTGAAAAGCGTTTTCTCGAAGGCACCATACCATGATTCGCCCCCTGCGTGTTTTCGTCGCTCTTTTGCGATTCATGAGTGAAGCCAACAGCGACAGAAACCAAGGGACAGAGGGGATTTTAATTTATTTATTTATTTTGTGCTCTTGTTCGATTTAGAATATTACTGAATATGTTATCGCAAAAATCTAATTGATTAGAAAAGCAGAAGAAAAAACAACCACATCCCGCGGGTGGGATCCGAACCCACGACCTCCGAATTACGCGTCCGGTGCTCTACCGCTGAGCTACGGCGACGGCTGTGGGGGGTATTTATGTTTACAAATAACCTAACCTTAAGAGCATGGTAGAGAGAGGGTGCGGTAGATGGTCCTTGGCGATCACAAAATGAACAAGGGAGGGGAAAACCTCAGGTTGCTAGAGCCAACGTTTCGACAAGGGGACTTGTCTTCGTCTGGGCAAAGCGTTCATCATCGGCAGGGATTATATAGGGCCTTCGCTCCGAGGAGGAAGGCCCCGGGGGTGGGGAAGGAAAGTGGTGTGGGAGGGGATGCGTGTCAGGAAGGGGAGGGAGGTGAATCATCATTCGCTAGGCTGCAATAGTCCAACAACCTATATCCGGGGGGTATGCAATGAACAAAAGGCTTTGAAGGGGCTGCGACGGGAACTCAGATAAAAGGATTAGTCAGCGTGGTACAGGGAAATGAGAACAAGGGAAAAAAAAAGGAAAAGGGGGGGGGGGGCTGGCACTGGAATGAGAAAGGAAGGGGGGCATTTCCAAGGAAGGACAAGGCAGGGGGGGGGGGGGGGGGGAAATGGCTCGTGTTCAGAGAAAGCCAAAAAGTGGGGGCGGAGGGGTTAACAGGAGTGTCATGGTTTCCGAGAACTGGTAGCAGGGGATTAGGAGAAAAAAAAAAAAAGGTGAACAAAGGAAGAGGGTGACAAGGCCGGAAATGGGGTGGAAGATATGACTTGGGAAGGGTGCAAGGAGCGACCATATACTTATGTGAGGTTCTAGGAAATAGTCTGACCACGTGCTAGACATTTGTTAATTTAAAATTATGCTGACCCTGGAATGTACCTGAGAGATTCCAGGTTTCCTCTGGACATGTTGATCCCTGTTGGTTGCAGTGTTTTAAATTTGTGGATTAGGAATGCTTCTCTGTATTTTTTGTCCCTAGTCGATTTGAAGCCTGACTGAAGAATGAACAATTTGAGTTCGTCGAATTTGTGATGGCGTTGATTAAAATGGGTCGACACTGCCTTCTGTTCATTCCGTGTTGTGTCAGCCCGGTGCCCGTTTAATCTGGCACTCATTGTTTGTCCGGTTTCTCCGATATATTGTTTCTGGCAGTAGGAGCACTGGAGCATGTAGATAATATTGGACGATGTGCAGTCAAAACTGGTCTTTATATCGAAACTGAAATCGCTTGCCATGCTTTTAACCGTAGTGTCCCTTTGTAAATGTTTGCATGTCTTGCATCTGGGTCGAGAGCATGAAGTTACTGTCGGTGGTGGTTTCTTACCGAGCCTAGCATGCACCAGGATGTCCCTCAGGTTTGTGTTGCGTCTGTATGTTACCCTTGGTGCGTCGGGAAATATTTTCTTGAGACGGTCGTTACCAGTTAAAATGGGGTGGTATTTCCGCAGGATATTGTTTATGTTTGGAAGCGCGTTTGAGTATTTCGTTATAAGTGCAGGAGGTCGTTGACTGTTAGCTTTTGTTCATTTTTTAAGAACTACATCTCGTTTCAAAGTGGTTGCTCGTTGGAACGCATTATTAAGGGTTGTCTGTGGATGGTTTCTGGTGATTAGTGTGTTTTTTAGCGAGTGGAGGTGTTTCAGGTAGTCATCGTCGTCGCTACATATTCTTCTTAGTCTCGTTGCCTGTCCTACGAATATACCTTGTTTGCAGTGTCTTGGATGATGGCTAGTGAAATCTAAGTATTGTTGTCGGTCAGTAGGCTTCCTGTAAAGTGTGGTTTTGAGCTTGCTATTTTCTAAATGGACAGTGGTGTCAAGGAAATTGACTTGCGTTTTCGAGGAGTTGAAGGTGAATTTAATGCTGGAGTGGAATGAATTGAAATGTGTGACGAATGCCTTCAGGGTCTCAGCCCCATGCTCCCATATCATGAAAATATCGTCTATGTACCGCAGGTATATGAGTGGTTTTTTTAGAAATGAATTTAGAAGTTTAGATTCTAGTAGCCCCATAAAAATGTTCGCGTAGGTTGGTGCGAAGGGAGTGCCCATGCTTGTTCCAAATACTTGAAGGTAGTAAGAAGAATTGAATTCAAAGTAGTTGAGTGTTAGTACCAATTCAAGTAGCGTGAGATACACTTCAGTTTCGTGCGGGTGAGGACTTTGAGTTAGAATTTTTAAGAGTGCGTCGATACCTTCATTAATGGGAATATTTTTGTACAAAGCGGCGACGTCAAGTGTGACAAGTATGCTATCTGCTGGGATAATGGAAGCGTCATTCAGAGACTCTATTATGCGGAAAAAGTGCGGTGTATCCTCGACAAAGGAAGGGAGGTGGGTGGGAATATCTGCAAGATAGTTGTTCAGGAAAATTGATAAGTTCTCTGTGGGCGTGTTATTGTTTGAAACGATAGGTCTGCCGGGGATATCTGCGGTAAACAAGTCTTCTGCGGAAACCTTATGGATTTTGGGAAGTAGGTAAAAGCGTCCTGCCTGTTTGTTTAGCGGATTTAAGAAGTGGTAATCGGACTGCGTGATTAGTTCTCTTGATAGTAAGTTTGCCAGTTTGTTCAGAATCAATTTGCAGAACTCTGAAGTGGGATCTGAATCTAATTTCCTATAATGACAAGGGTTGTTAAGTTGCCTAAAAGCTTCTTTTTTGTATTTTTCGGCTGGCAGGATAACTATGCTACCTCCTTTGTCTGCAGGTTTAATGACTATATCGGTTCTAGAAGCTAAGTGGTTCAGAGTAGCCTGTTCCGTTGGGAAGAGTGTTCATCAGCGCCACCCACGTTCTTAAGCGGCGGACGTAGCACGTCCTGAGTTACCGCTGATGTGACGTAGAACGTCATCGAACGGGAAATTACACATTACACATGACGTGCTTGATGACACGATCCCCCACCTCACTACAGCTATTCTGGCGGTTGACCTCACAAAGGCATTTGACAGGATTCGGCACGATGCCATTTTGCGAGAACTGCAGGCACTACAGGTAGGCTCAAATACCTACAACTACGTTCGCGCCTTTCTCTCGGGCCGCACTGCCTCCCTGCACATAGCAGAGCTGAGCACACCACCTTATACACTCGGCGAACTTGGAACCCCCCAAGGCGCGGTCCTCTCCCCTCTTCTCTTTAATATTGCTTTCATCCTCCTAGCTCATAAACTCGCTCTCATCCCACACCTAAGGCATACCTTGTACGCTGATGATATTACCGCATGGAGCACTCATGGATCTGATGGAGAAATTGAGGAAACTCTTCAATTAGCAGCTGACACCATCTCTGCTCATGCGTCATCTATTGGGCTCGAATGCTCCCCCTCTAAATCCGCACTTCTCCTCATAAGACCGAAATCTGCCGCTAACTCGCCCATTCAAATCGCTTTACAAGGAACCCCTATCCCCGTCACCCCCACCCTCCGTATCCTTGGCCTTTACTTGCAGGATTCAGGACGCAACGATCATACCCATAAAACACTCAAGTCCTCCACGCAATCTGTGTTGCAACTTCTACGCCGCGTATCCTCCCTGCACAAAGGTTTAGACGAAGCGGACAGCATGAAAGTAGTGCATGCTTTTACACTTAGCCGCATTTTATACGCCACCCCATATCTTAAGCTCAACCGCATGGAAACAGAGCGAGTGAACGCCATGATTCGTCTAGCAACCAAGGCAGCCTTAAACTTACCCCGCAGCACTAGCACAGCCAAGCTCCTTGAACTATATGCATAGCACCATTCAGGAACTAGTAGACGCGCACCTCCAGACTAAGTATCTGAGACTTGCCGCGAGCGCAATTGGCAGGCATATCCTCGCTTCCCTTCGCATCAACATTCCCGCTAATCAGACATCCCTTATAGCTATTCCTCGACACATTCATACCCCCCTCGTTGTGAAACCCCTTCCCCGGAACGTTCATCCCCAGTACCACATCCCTCGCCGCATGGCTCGCGCTGAGGGCCTACACAAGTATTATGGACAAGCCCAGGACGCCATTTGGGTAGACGCCGCGTGCACAACTCATGAAGCTGTAGCTGTCGGTTACAATCCAGCCCTAGCACAGCCCCTCACACACCGCCTTCCCTCGGGCTGTACGCCTGAGGAGGCAGAGGAAACCGCCATCGCCCTAGCCTTGTACATTCCAATGCAAACTACATCTTTAGCGATTACAAAACGGCTCTGTTCAACTTCGCGAGAGGCAGGATTCACGCAGGGTAGAGCTCCAGTGGGTGCCGGCTCACTCTGGGAATCCAGGAAACGAGGCTGCCGATAAATTGGCCCGAGGTTTGATTTGCCGGGCTCAGGACGGCCTCGATCCAGGTTTCTCGAGAGAACGGGCGCACACCTTTGCAGAGCTCACGCAAATGCCCCGCTTGGACCGTCGGACTTACCCTCCTCCACACCCCTCCCTTACCCATTCCCAACAGATCCTCTGGAGACGCCTCCAGACCCGCTCTCTCTCATCCCCTCAGCTGCTATCCCACTACTGTGGCACCTCCCCTGCATGCACCCTGTGCGGCGACCCTCACGCCACACTCTCCCACATCCTTTTCGGCTGCCCTGCTGATCCTCCCCCGCAGGGACAGCCCGCGTTATCAAGTTGGGAAGACTGGGAGGTCGTGCTCTCGTCTCCGGACCCGCCATCGCAGCTTGCTGCGGTGCTTCGGGGTGCCGACGTCATGGACAAACACCACATGAACGTTCCGACGTAGAGTGGGACCGTGTGGTGGTCCAGGGACCCAAGGGGGGTCTAAACACACTTGCCATAATAAAGTTTTTCTCTCTCTCGAACGGGAAGGGTGGAAGCTGTGTGAGAACAATCTTATGCTTCCTATGGAGTCAAGGCTGCCAGAACCGAGGCCCTCGCTAAGCAATTAAGCAAACAAGGGAAGGGGAATGAGGGGCTCGTTATAAATATGAGTAAAGCCAACAGCCACAGAAACCAAGGGACAGAGGGGATTTTAATTTATTTATTTATTTTGTGCTGTTGTTCGATTCATGTCACATACCGATTTGAGCCTGTACTGAAGAGAAAGATTAAATATGTAAGCCTGCCTCAACTTCCAACAAACATCAGTCGAAGTTTGCGCTCGTACCGTCCTGTCTCTTCTCTCGTGATCGTTCTTTTTGCGCACTTACCTTCCCTTCGTCACGAACCCACTCGCCCAACAACGTATCCTGCTGAAATACATTTCTTCTACATCGAGCTCTTCGGTGTTTACGCTACAGTTTGCCAAGAACCAGCTCTCATTCCAGGTATTGTAAGTACCTCCTGCCGTGCAAGACTCTTGGGATCCTATCTGAAGAAAGGCTTCATCCCAGACGATATTAATGCCTTGTTTGGCCTCCTTCAGTTGGTCATGCCAAGCGCATGTGCAAGATCCTACGCTCAGAATCAGGTTCGGATGTTTCGAGATATGCTTCGAATGCTCTGCTTCTCCCGCGACGCAGAAAGGTTGGTGTACCCTGTACCCACTGTGCTCGCGACGTACGGTGAAATGGTGAACACACTCGTGAATATCGTCTTTCGTTCGGCACTGTGGCGCCACGAGTTGTGGTGAACGCGTGAGCCGGCGCAACCTTCACCCATGACAATAATACTTTGCAGTTTTTAGACCTTAATCTAACCTTCCTTCATGAACATGTTTGATGGTGGTTCTCTCCCCGCTCAAAAAAGCAACTCTTGCCCAATGAGGACCCTTTTGCCAGACTACGGAATACTGGTGGAGGCATACACTCAACCAAGTGCTTCCTCGCCTCAAGAAGAACAAGAGACAGCGGAACAACCTGGTGTGCCTCGGAGGAGCCGAAGTTTCGGAGAAGGTGGCCTCACTGCAGCAGAAAGGTCCCAAATTCAGCTTGGAACCGACTGTAGAACCCCATCAATGGATACCTATGCAAGGTCAGCGAACAAGACTGCTTCTAAAAAAGACCCAACAGACAGCGTCTACGCCTTCTTTAGAAGTAACGATCTCCAACTTGTCGAAGCTGATAAAGAAGGTGGCTTGGTCGTTTTGCCTTCGGTACTTTTTGGCGAAAAAGCAACAACGGCTGTGTTCAGGAACTTCAAACGAGTGACTGCAAGCACTACAGGTGTAAAGAAAAAAAAACAATCGCATTATGTGAAAGTCTTCATCTCGATAAGTTGCCACGCGCTATCAGCAGCAGTAGCAAAGACGGTCTGTCAGTGTTCTCTGCTGCTAAGACGCATAAGACCGCAGTGCCCTTCAGAGCAATTGTAAGCGAAAGAGGTACGTGGCAACACGAAATCAGTTTATTCCCACATAAGCACCTAAACATGTTAAAAATTGAGGACCCTTTTGCCACAAAGAACTCCAAAGAAATTATTTCGCTCCTACGGACCAATGAGACCATTGGGTTTGGGTTCTCAGTGGATGTAGAGGACTTAATCTACACTATACTACATCAGCCTCTTTTCGAGTCTGTGCGCAGCTGTATTGAAGCGAACGGTACAGTAGGCTTTCAAAACACATCAGGCATCTCGGTTGACAGCTTCTTAGCTCTTTTAGAACATTACTTGAATTCTACCTTTATCACATTCGACAACCAGACCTTTCTGCAAAGACAGGGAGTGTGAATAGGTTTGGTTTATTGGGGTTTAACGTCCTAAAGCGACTCAGGCTACGAGGGACACCGTAGTGAAGGGCTCCTCCAGAATTTCGCCTTCATCGAAATTCGGCCGTACTTTCGAGTCAGCAGCCGAGCGCCGCTGAGCCACTGCGGCGGGAGTGTGCGTATCACGAGTTTTAATTAAGTAGCATACTTTTAAGCAGCACTGACTGCACCTTATCTGGTGTTCTAAACCGTGATGACATCGTCGATGTCTTTAGATATGTTGACGGCTTTCTTGTGTTGTTGAAGCAAAAGAGTGATTGTGTGTATGACGATGCTATTGCTGACATTTTACATTGTTTCAAATGTAGTGCTTCAGGTTTAACCTTCACCCATGAACTCCCTGTCAATAATACTTTTCAGTTTTTAGACCTTAATCTAACCTTCCTTCATGAACATGATTGATGGTGGTTCTGTCCCCGCTCAAAAAAGCAACTCTTGCCCAATGAGTCCGCCCACTCGAAAACCGTTAACAGGGCTATTGCTGTAGAAATTATTGCAGATGCCCTAGCCAAATCCTGCACATATGCCTTGCAGTATAGCTTCGACCGGCAGATATCAAGGTTGAGGGAAGCTGGCTTCCCTGACCAAGTCTTAAATTCAGTGGTTAAAGGCGCCCCCTGAACCAAAGACTGATACGGATAATGTTACAAACAGGCTAGTCGTAGTCCCCTATGCCCACAAGACTGCTCACAACTTGAAGAAAGTAGGCAATAAACACGGCGTCCGCCTGGTGTTTTCAGCGCCCTGTCAGCTTAGCCGCCTATGTGCTCGAATCGGCCAAACTTCCACCAAGAAGAAACGCAATGCCTGCAGTGTAAAACACAAAACCCTTATGTGGACTGCCAGACAGGCGTGGTGTATCAGATTCCCCTATCATATGGGAAGATATACGTAGGGCAGAATGGCCGCTCCATCAACATCCGCTTGGCTGAACATAAAGGGTCAATCCGGGAACTAGGTCAACGTCACCTGCCAAAACGTTGCCTGGCTCAAAAATGCAAGCCGTTACTGAAAGAAACGAAGATCCTGCGCAAGTGCAGAGATAAAACAGCACGAGAACTTGTAGAAGAATATTACATTGATAAAAGAGGTGCAGACTGTATCAGTGATACGAGGGTCGTTCAATAAAGATTTCCCCTGACCCACTTCCTTTCGACGGAGAGCAACGAAACTTTGCAGATTTATTAGTCCTTCTGTACATAGGTGCCACCCAGGGACACACACTTCTCCCATTTTTTATGCATCTGTAAACATCTTGCTTGTAGAAGTCAACACGTAGCTCCAAAAACCATGTTGTGACTTCGGAAATCAGAGTCTCATCATCTGGAAAATGCTTGCTCTTCAAATATGACTTCATTGTTCGAAAGAGGAGGCAGTCCGATGGTGCGAGGTCGGGTGAATAAGGGGGATGCGGTAGAATTTCAAAGCCGCAGCAGCGTGCTTCCATCTGGGCAACATGAGAGTTGTGAACTGAGGCATTGTCTTTCAGAAGGCAGACACCTTTGGTGAGCACGCCACGTCTCTTGCTTTTGATGGACTCCCGAAATTTCCGCCGCAGTGAAGCATAGTATGCCCCAGTAATCGTGGCACCATTTGCTAGGAAATCCATCAAGACTACTCCATGCTGGTCCCAAAAGACTTTGAGCATGACCTTGCCCGCCGAGGGCTGGGCGCGTGCCTTCTTTGTAGGCGGTGAGTCCAAATGCTTCGATTGCACCGACTGGACATTAGTCTCCGGATCATAGAAATGGACTCAGCTTTCATACTGTGCAATCAGTCTGTTGAAAAAGTCCTCCTGGTTTCCATGGCACATGGTCAAAAGAGCCTGGGAGCATTCGACTCGTTCCTGCTTTCGGAAAGGTGTGAGCAGCCGTGGAACCCAGCGAGAGGATATCTTACGCATGCGAAGATGGTTCTGAATGATTTTTTCCATAGACCCCACACTAATCTTGATATTTTGGGCTAGGTCTCGAGCGGTTACGCGGCGATTTTCTAAAATGGCGGCCTCTACTTGCTGAATGGTGTGTTCATCGATAATGGAATGAGGTCGCCCTGCAATCGGAGCTGTTTCCACCAAAGTCCGACCACATTTGAATTGACGATGCCAGTTCTTTACTACACCATATGATGGGGAATCCTCCCCATAAACTTGTTTTGTCTCATCGAAAATATCCCTTGGAGTGCGGCCTTACAAGTACAGGAACTTGATGACTGCTTTGTATTCCACTGCATCCATTATCACACCGCACACCACTTCAGCACCTGTGAAAGGAAGACCGTTATTAGTTAAGAGTTGCATATTAGCACGTGACCTATAGGGACTTGAGTCATTACACATGCGCAGGTTCAGCATCCTGCAATAAGCAGAAGTGTGTCAGGGGAAATCTTTATTGAACGCCCCTCGTACGTCAATCAAACTTTACGATAGTGAAAAGCGTTTTCTCGAAGGCACCCTACTATGATTTGCCCCCCTGCGTGTTTTCGTCGCTCTTTTGCGATTCATGCCACATACCGATTTGAGCTTGCACTGAAGTAAAAGATTAAATATGTTAGCCTGCCTCAACTTCCAGTAAACATCAATGGAAGTTCGCGCTCGTCCCGTCCTGTCTCTTCTCTCGTGATCGTCCTTTTTGCGCACTTACCTTCCCTTCGTCACGAACCAACTCGCACAACAACGTGTCCTGCTGTGTTCTACTCACGCGAAGCCGCCGGGAATTAGAACCACAAGTCGGCAGGCAGCCATTTGCTGAGGTATTCGGCCGCTCGCAAACATCGTGCTGAGCATCGTGTGCGCTCAGCAGGAAAGCTCCGCTAGTTACATGGACGACGTCGTGGGCGTACGCAAAGACATCAGCCCGGCAGAGAAAGAAGACGAGATCCGGCACGCCTTGAAGGGGACCGATGACGGCGTCAGCCTGCTCATCGCCGAGTCCCACTACCTTCGCGACGGTCCTCTGCCACAGCTCTGACGAGCAACGAAAGTCGCGTGTTGTGGTTCGCCACCCGACTGGCGCGTCGTTCGCAGGACTGCCAACCGAACCCTCTCTGGCGATCTCAAGAAGTATGAGGTCGCCCGTCAGTTGTGTCTGCCGCATCGTTCCTTGCGCCGCATCTCAGGCACGAAATACAGGCCTCCCTTCCGGCCAGCTCCCCTCACTGCACCCCGCCTGCAACATGCATTTGCTTTGTTTGCGTCCCTGCACCACCCGCAAACGTCGGCACTTCAGTTCAGCCGGCATCAGGCGTCCTTCACCTCGTCGCCGCTCCATTTCTCGCCTCTGCCGAGCCGGAAAACTAACCGCCGCAGTTGACGAGCTGCGTTCACATGAAAGCGCTCGTCTTTTCCTCTCGAAGGTTATTGCCGCTATCCATCTGTATAAATTTCTCCACCTTATATTTTCTTTTCTATTACAGTAAGCTGATTCTGAAGTTCTTTCGATGCCTGTAGTATCTGTCGTGAGTCAGAAACTTTGTCGCTCCCTTCGTACAGTGGCGCCCTTTCGCGGCCTGTCGCTGCGTACCGCCAACGCTCTTCTGCGTCGCCCGAGTTGTAACTGCCCAAGCTCTGTGTAACGTCGTCCTCCCCAGTTTTTCTCACGAAGTCGGCTGGGGTCTCCTGTCCCTGACTGACTGCGCCCGTCTTCATGTCGAACTCTCCGTACCGTCTCCACCCAATGACGAGACGGGTCCTCGTGCTGCTACCAAGCTCCTCCCCGTCCCTACTCCGCCCGTCTGTTCCTCCCTCGGCCGCCGATGCCACCTGTGTCTGTGCCTTGTCTCCCGCCTCCACCACGTATCGCTCTAGTTCGCCACCTGCGAAATGGTCCCTCCTCCCGCCACACTGCTTCGTGGGAAGTGCGTGGAACTCCTCCTTGGCCTTGACACATAGCTGCCATGACCTTCCCGCCGCTTCGGCGTGACATCTTCAACCGGTCTGTTGGCAGCGTCCTCTTCCAGCCGCGCCGCTGCGAGAAGCTAGTTGACCTTTTCCGCTCCTCTTTCGACACGCGGCATTGGGCAGACAGCCGTTACATGGAAAGTCATCCTATTCGCAAGCAGCGCCCGTGTATCCAGACAACGGACCTCTTGGGGCCCGCGGACTAGCGGTCACGTGGGGTCTAGCTTCCGGTGTACGAGGTCCGCGGACCGAATCGCGCGAGGAATGCGAGAACATTTTTTTCTGGCGGCGGACCACGGACTTCTTTGCCTACTGGCTCACTTCAAGTCTGGCAACCACGTCACACTTGTCTCTTCAGGCTCTAGTTCACTATACTTCAGGCAGTCGATTCACGACAGCTATCATTCTGTGCGCCAAGGCGAGCACTGTCCACATGTCAGCGTAGTCGCACGATGCTACGTTTTACTTTTATGCAAAGCATACTACTTTAGCTACCACTTCAGCCCTTCACCGTGGTTATGCGCCTCCAAATCACGTGATACATGACATCACACCACGTGACACGATGACGTCACGACAGTGGAGAAACGGGGGCCCACCCCGCGCCATCGCTGTGGTTGTGCGCCTCCAAATCACGTGATACATGACGTCACACCACGTGACACGACGTCACGACAGTGGAGAAACGGGGGCCCACCTCGCGCCGTCGCTGTGGTTGTGCGCCTCCAAATTACGCGACACGATGATGCTTCGCATTCTCCAGGCTTGACCAAGTTAAGCCTCAGCCATTTTTTAGGTTCAGTACAGCTTTATGCCCCTTTTGCACTTGGGCATGAAAGCGAGCGAAATCCGCCGCCGCCGAAATGCTGCCTCGTACGCACCTCGCAGCCGCCACGGCACAGCTTGCGGCGTACACAGATATGGTTAGAAAATAACATAAATTGACGCTGTCTACGCACCGCTAAACTGAGTATTTTGTGGGGCATTACACCAATTCTCAATATCCTACGTTTAGTTCACCCATAGTCCTTCAATTGAAGGACTATCGTTCAGCGCATGCAGCACACACAACGATAAGCCCAGCCTAGTGGCGGCATCTAGTTGTTAAGACAGGAATCATTTCTGTCAACAAACCTACGCCTCTCTTAAGCCTAGAAGCGGCAGAATCGTCACTGTAAATAAAAAATGAAGCAAAATTTTTATTTGTAAGTTTTCTTATCGATGAGGTGAGACCAAGCGAAAGATCGGTGCCCCGTTTATGGCCAATGAACGCAATGAAGAAGGCAGTAACAACGACGAGTAGAGTCCGAAGTGAGCGGTCCTGCTTCAAAGCGCGCCGCCATGTTTGTTGACGTGGGAATGCAACTTCCTTCTCGCCGCGGCCCAAATCGGTCGCGGACTGGTCGGGCTTTCCACTAGGCATTCAGGCGGAATCGCTGCCGCGGCGGCCACTTCCGCTTGCCCTCGCCGCCGTATGCCGAAGCGTGAACGCGCCATGAAACGAGCCGGATCAGAGAGCTTTTCAGTTGGCCCGCCTGCTCCTTTGGTCCGTCGTGTGGAGGCTGTCGCCGGGCCGCCCTGGGCGGGCCACGACCCCACGTGACCGGTTCGCGGGCCAGACCGTGGCCCGCCGTCTACAGAGCAGCGCCGTGCGACAGTGGGCTGCGCTTTTCCGGAGGGCCGCCATCTTCCCGCTCGACAAGAGACTGCACGGTGCCATGAGTCGTCGGGGGCTCATTGCGGCTGTGAAGGGTGACAGCCTTACCACACCAACAAGCATCAAGAGTGACAGTGGCACCGGCCGGAGAAGAAAATGCGGCAGTAGGCGGAGAATTCGGCAGGCGCTAAGAGGAGGGCGAGGGAGACTGGAAAGAAGGATCGCCCGAATGAAGGGGAAAGAGAGTAAGGGGGGGTGACGAGGAAGGCCCGAATGAAGGGGAAAGAGAGTAAGGGGGGTGACGAGGAAGGCCCGATACGTCACCGCTGGGAGTCGCTCCTTCGAGGCCCGAAGCGCGAAGACATCGGAGGCAGCGAACTAACAAGGCCCTTTGCTCCTTCTTATGAAGGCTCCGGCGGCAACGTAGCGGCGCCAGTATATGCGTTCTCTTTCAACTGAGTCAAACGGTGTCCCTCCGTCCCGTGCGGACCCGCGCAATATGTGGGGTCGCCGCATGCGGTGTCATGACATGCCGCACCGCAGTGTTGTCCTTGTGGAGGATGGGTCCATTCGGATCTGCGTCGCCGCTTTAACGAAATTGGATGTGTATCCGCTCCACCCACTGGCGCAAGCAGAACACTGGGCCAGTTGGTGTAGCGACATATTCAGGAAAACTTTTTGCGCAGAATAACAAGACGGGAGGGAGAGACACGCACACACACACGAGCGCAAACTTGCAACTGTGTTCTCAGAAACGATACACCGCCTTAAGAATCGGAAAGGTCGCAAGCGTACAATATCCAGGCCAACACGTGTGGGAAAAAACAGCGAGCACATGGGTACAGCAAATATTGCATTAGTGACAGGCACAAGCAAAGTCACAGCGGAACTCAGCGGAAATGCCCAGAAACCAGGAACAAGAAAAGCGGCAATCGGGGATAGTTTCACGCATGATAGTTGGCACGCATGCAAAGCTTGATAACTTAACGGGGGCCGAAAAAACAACATCCACTCCGTCTCTTTTACCAACACTTTCCAAATTATGCGATAACTATGTGAAATTATGTGAAAACTATCTCCGATTGCCCGAAAAACCATGAGTGCAAATTCGTGAAGTGTCAAAAGAAAAGCGGGTTATCGATCGCAGAGAAAATCAAGTTCTTTTTTTGAGAAAGGCTGCCGATGCCTTACTCACGCAGCTTTCCATAATAGATATATCGAGGGCCTCCACAATTTCCCGGGCCAGCCTATCGGAAGCTCTTCCGATAACCACCGTAAAACGGGGGGGAGGGCGGCACTGCTGTTTCTTCTTCTTATTCCTGTCAATGCAGTGTTGGCATTTAAGGCAATGCAATGACTGGTTCGAGCCGCCTTTTGAGGCCATGGAATTGGCATGCTCTCTGAGCCTGTACGCAGACCCACAGCTGAGTGGAACCTTGTACACCACACCAACAGTGCAGGGCACAAACTGAGTTTGGTGTTTGGTGACGCATTTGTTCTTCTTTGCTCTCTTACCCTGGCACCTGGTGGCCATGGCGCACAGGCGGGACAATTTCAAAGGAGCTGTAAAAACAACATCAACTCCGAACTCGTGCCACCCTTTTGACATTGTGCGATAGCTTGTGCACATATGGGAGGACTTGAAGAGGCCTTTTTTCTCTTGCCAGCGTGAGGTGAGGAACATCCGACGGCCCTCCTCTCAAGCCTCCTGAATTGTCTAAGCAGTGACACCGCTTCAGAAACTAATACTGAACTCGGGAATCCAGCTCGCTCCAAACGTTCAATCTGGTAATCGAAACTGGGTCTAAAAATTTCAGGTCTAAAAATTGTTTTTTTACTAAATGACTATATGGTGCGTTCTTTACTATATGCCGCGTTCGAAGAAAGCTTTGTTACCATTTGAATCATCTCATTCTAAGCTCGTAAAACATAGTATTGCGTCTTCTTGTCTAAGAAGACGCCCAAAACTGCCGCACTTCAGAACCACGCAAGGTGTTGTTTTACGAAAAAGACGACTACGCATCACTGTCCGCCGAACTTGACGCATTTCTTCCCCACTTCCGATCACATATCTCACGCCTTGATATTAATGGGTTATGGAATCTATTCAAAACAAATTTACTATCGTTAACAAAAACCTTCATTCCTTCGTGTATCATTTCCACCAAGCGCTATAGCGATAAGCCATGGCTAATAAGGGAACTTCGCACGTTGATAAACAGAAAAAAATAGATTGTTTCGTAGATATTGTCAGTTTCCTGATCTAAAGCTGCGCTCACAAATGAAAGAGCTGAGCAAGGTCATTACAAAAGTGATGCGCACAGCACATGATACGTACCTTTCCAATCTAGGCGATAAACTTAAATCCAACCCAAAGGAATTGTGAAAATACGTCAAAAACAAGAAAAATACCAGGCAGGCTATTCCAGATGATATTGATGGTACAAACTACAGTGCCGATAAAAAAGCAGAAGCTGAAAGTTTTAATGCATTTTTTCAATCTGCTTTCTCACAATCTGCAACTGCAGTCACCGCTTCGCAAGGCGTTTCCAGCTGAACAAAAATGAATGGGGTATCCTTTTCCGAATGCGGTATAGCGTCTATACTGCAGAAGATTAATTTACAGTCTTTGTCAAAAGTTTAGAGCCCAGGGGGTTTGCTTCTAAGCCTCGCAGTGGGACTGCTGTAACATTCGTGGTAGACCTAAACATTGGAGAAGGCAGGACCAGAAATCTTCTTACCTTCAGCATATTTCGAGTGCTGGAGATGCATTACGAACCAGACAGTGTGCTTCAGAAGCAAACCCTCTGGGCTCCAAACTTTTGACAAAGGCTGTAAATTCTTCCCCCGGTCCAGATGGCATATCAAATTTCGTCCTCAAGAACTGCAGGTTAGCTATTGCTCCGTTTTTAGTACTACTCTTTGACACCTTTCTTGAGCAAGAACCTTTGCCCGCTGACTGGAAAAATGCAAGCATAATTCCGATCCATAAGAGCGGTGACAAGAACGGAACATGTAACTACAGACCTATTTCGTTGACAAACGTAGTATGGAAAACACTAGAGCATGTAATTTACACTAACCTAATTAATCACCTACAGTGTAATAACTTATTTTCACCAACGGAGCAGCACGGTTTTAGGGCTACGTTTTCTTGGGATACGCAATTCATTGAATTTATTTGCAGCCTCAATTAACTTAGGTACGCAGGTAGAGTGTATTTTTAGATTTTTCGGAACGCATTTGATTCCGTTTGCCATATACTTCTGTTGCATGGCAAAATTTCTTAATATACCAACCAATCTCTTAGCATGCGTTCAAGCATAGCTCTCTGAAGGAAAACAGTGCGTGGTTCTGGACGGTGAGTGCTCATCAAGTGTGTCTGTGTTATCTGGTGTCCCACAGGGGTCAGTTTTGGGCTCTCTACTTTTCCTTATTTATATCAATGACCTTACTGACCGTACCACCAGCCATGTTCAATTGTACGCAGATGATTGCTGTATATAACCGCGAAATCACTAGTGCGGCGGACTGTCAACATTTACAGAACGACCTGGTCTCCGATTTTTTGTGGTGTCAGTTCTGGAAGAAGTCTCCTAATTCATCCAAATGCAATCTCGTAAGATATACAACTAAAAAACAGCCAATTCTTACCAGTTATGTCATGGATGGAACCTGCCTGTCGGTCGCAAGAGAATACAAATATTTGAGGGTTGTATTCTCGGCCAATTTGTCATGGAATACTCATATACATATCATAACTCTGAATACTAGTCCAATGTTAAATTTCCTCAGACGAAATTTTAATCAGGCACCAACAAAGCTAAAGAAGGCATGTCAAATGTGCGTCCCATTCTTGAGTACGCTTGCAGTACTTGGGATCCGTCAACCCAGTGCAACATTGCAAAATTTGAACGCGTACACGCACGTGCTGCTCGCTTTGTATCAGGTAATTATGACTTTTCGAAAAGATCTCGCGATATTTCCAGAAACCTTGGGTGGCCGCTGCTTGAAACGAGAAGAAAATACCTGCGCTTGTCGCTATTTTATAATATCCTTAACTCTAGAACAGGCATCGATAAATATATATATCTGAAGAAACCAACTTATGTATCTGCACGAACGGACCATTCCCGAAAAGTGCGTGAATATGCTTGCCGAATAAATTTATTTAAGAACAGCTTCTTCCCTAAGACATTACATGAGTGGAATGGTTTGCCTGCAGAAATTGTTTCCGGGACCCCTTCGTCTTTTATCCAGGATCTGAAAAATATTCTCTTTTATTGCCTGCAGAAATTGTTTCCGGGACCCCTTCGTCTTTTATCCAGGATCTGAAAAATATTCTCTTTTAATGGGTTTCAGCATTTCCCTTAACTTCTCATATCTATTTTTCCACTTACCATGATACAGTGTGATTAAGTGATACAAATATCAAGACAACTACGTGTATACGCATCGTTTTATTTTTCACTGCTTGTTTCATGCTTTTCAATTTGCTGCTGAATTTGTATTATATTGTCACGTTTTAGTGACGGCAGTCCAGCGGTCAGGAAGACACCAGAAATACTTGCAAACGAAGCTCTTTATTAGGGCTGACTTGCGCCCGCAAAAAGAACTGAATCACTCGGTGGCGGCGTAAGCAACAAGCGTGCTCGTCAATCGTCGATCTACGAATGACCGCCGCTCGCGGCATCGCTCAATTTAAAGCCGGCAAGGAAACTTCCAGATAACAGGTGAAGATCATCTACAGTAATCTGGAAAAACCTAGGTGCAGCCTTTCATGGCTGCGATCAATCGAGATTAGTCTGCGCGCTTCTCGCGTCACGAACAAAAGTGATAACGACCCTTTCCTGCAGCCTTGAGCGGGAACGAACAAACACTACAATGATACGTGGCATTATCCCCCTTCCAAAGAAGCATCGTCTCGATGCTTTAAAATGAAAATAAACACGGAGAATGAAAACTTCGAGCCCTTTAGCGTTCATAATATGGCTTCAGGCGTACGACATGCACGACTTCCGGGCGTGTGCGTCGTCGCAGAGATGCTGTCGTTCCGTCGGGGATGACTTCATAGTCCAGGTCACCGATGCGGCGGAGAACCCTATATGGGCCAAAGTAGCGTCGCAGCAACTTTTCACTCAATCCACGGCGGCGAATTGGTGTCCATATCCAAACACGATCACCTGGCTTGTAATGCGTGTCTCGTCGGCGCAGATTGTAGCGTCGGGCGTCGGTGTGCTGCTGGTCTTTTATGCGAAGCCGAGCAAGTCTTCGGGCTTCCTCGGCGCGATGAAGGTAGGCGGCGACGTCGAGGTTGTCTTCGTCTGAAACGTGCGGGAGCATTGCGTCGAGTGTTGTCGTGGGCTTCCTGCCGTATACAAGCTCGAATGGGGTAGACCTGGTTGTCTCCTGGACGGCAGTGTTATAGGCGAAGATGACGTAGGGCAGAATGGAGTCCGACGTCTTGTGTTCGGCGTCGATGTACATGGAGAGCATGTCTGCGATGGTCTTGTTCAGACGCTCTGTGAGTCCGTTGGTTTGCGGATGATAGGCAGTTGTCCTCCGATGGCTTGTCTGGCTGTACTTTAAAATGGCTTGCGCCAGCTCTGCTGTAAATGCCGTCCCTCTGTCTATGATGAGCACTTCGGGGGCGCCGTGTCGCAGGAGAATTTGTTCGACAAAAAATTTTGCGACTTCTAAAAAAAAAAAACGCTTTTGCTTCGGCGTATCGGGTCATGTAGTCGGTGGCCACGATGATCCATTTGTTTCCTGACGATGAAGTCGGAAAGGGGCCGAGGAGGTCCATCCCCATTTGCTGAAAAGGCTTAGTTGGCGGTGGTATGGGGTTCAGGAGTCCGGCTGGTCTAATCGGAGGCGTTTTGCGTCGCTGACACTCACGGCACGTTTTCACATAATGGGAAACGTCGGCAGCTAGCCGCGGCCAATAGTACTTCTCCTGGATGCGGTGCAACGTGCGAGCAATCCCGATTGGATTGGATTGGAACAAACTTTATTTGTGCCTGCAGTTGGGCGCTCGCGCGCCCCGACGAGGGCCTACGTCGTCTACGAGGCTGCCGTTACTCGGCGCGGGTCTCCGCTCGCCGTTGCCGGCTCGCTGGGTCCCTGCCTTTCGAGCGCCCCGAGGACCTGCTGGACGGCCCATAGCTGTTGGTCATGGTCGTTGCACTTCGCGGCTGCCTCCAGCCGCGGCGGGATTGTTCCTGATCTTGCTTCCTTTGGATTTCTGATGCAGTCCCACAAGATGTGCGTGTGATCCGCCGGCTCCCTCCAGCAGACTCTACACGTATCGGTCGGGTAGGTCGCGGGGTACATGCGAGGCATCAGTCCCGGGCTCGGTAGCGATCCGGTCTGGAGCTGTCTCAGTAGTACCGCCTCCGCTCGACTCGGGTGCGGGGGTGGGAGAGTCCTGCGAGCCAGGCGGTAGGCCTTCGTGATTTCGTCATGCGGTCCTTGGCTCCAAACCACGTCGGACGGTGTGTTGCCGGGGCGTGTGCCGTCTCATTGTGGTTCGCACTGCGTTCCGACGCGTCGCCCGCGTGTGCCGGAAACCACTTGATTCTCACTCTTGCAGTTTAGTCGTTCGTAGAATGCGCTCGGCCTCCCTGCAGACTTGGCCTTTGGCGAAGTTTCGCACCGCCTGTCTCAGCACCGTGTAGCAGTCTGCGTCGGCGATGGCCAGGGCGATGGCCACCTCCTCCGCTTGTTCCGCTCCGGCGCTTCTCACGCTCGCTGCCGTCCTCGTGGCGCCGGTCGACGCTTCTATGACGACCGCTGCGAAGGCGTTCCGTTGGTATTCGGCCGCGTCCACGTACCGCGCGTGCTCGTCTTTGGCGTGCAGGTCGATGAGAGCCTTGGCCCTCGCCGCTCTTCTTCCCTTGTTATACTCGGGGTTCATGTTCTTGGGTATGGGGTCGATTCTGGTCTGGCGTCGGACCTCTTCGGGGACGGGGATCTTCGTCTCCGCCTCGTTCGAGTGTCCTATTCCCAGGTCGTCCAGTATCTTCCTCCCGGCTTTGGTCGTTGACAGCCGCTCAAGTTGAGAGGTCCGTTGCGCTTCGGCTATTTCTTCGAGCGTGTTGTGTATCCCGAGTTGTAAGAGATGCCCTGCAGTCGGCACATCATGACATGCCTGCATAATTTCTTGCCTGAGATTTTCGGGCACGACAAGAAGATGCACTGTCCTGTTGGGCGCGAAGTTCTTCTTCAGGAGGACATTATTGTGAAGGACGAAAGACGACAGTTGGCGCTGGAACCCTCGGGGAGGCGATGCGGTCTTGCCTTTCAAATAATCAACTAGGCTTTGCAACTCAGGATCCGAGCGCAGCTGCTGCGCGAAACTGCTGGCGCTTACCGGTCCTAAGAAAGCGTCGTCGTCTTCCTCTTGCGGTGCTGCGTCTACGGGGGCTCGCGATAAGCAGTCTGCATCGGAATGCTTGCGGCCAGATTTGTAGACTACAGTTATGTCGAATTCTTGAAGACGCAGGCTCCAACGAGCAAGGCGGCCGGAGGGATCTTTCAAATTGGCCAGCCAGCACAGAGCATGGTGATCGCTCACAACAATCGCTCACAACAGGTAGGGGCGAAATTTCGACGTGGCCCAAATAATGGCGAGACATTCTTTCTCGGTCGTCGAATAGTTGGCTTCGGCTTTCGACAGTGAACGGCTAGCGTACGCGATAACTTTTTCCTCTCCACCATTTTTCTGAACGAGCACCGCTCCTAAGCCCACGCTGCTTGCATCGGTATGGATTTCGGTTTCGGCGTTTTCGTCAAAGTGCGCGGACACAGGAGGGGACTGTAAGCGGCGCTTTAGCTCTTTGAAAGCTTCCTCTTGCGGCATTTCCCATTTCCTCTTGCGGCATTTCCCCCTTGGTAAGTTGGGTCAGAGGTTCAGCGATGCGCGAAAAGTTCTTGACGAATCGCCGGTAATAAGCGCACAGTCCAAGAAATCTGCGTATAGCTTTCTTGTTATTAGGCTGTGGAAAGTCTGCGATCGCAGCCGTCTTCTGGGGGTCTGGGCGAACTCCATCCTTGCTTACGACGTGGCCAAGGAACAGCAGCTCCTCGTAGGCGAAGTGGCACTTCTCTGGTTTCAGTGTCAGGCCTGAAGACTTGATCGTTTCCAGCACTATGCGAAGCCTTCCGAGGTGGTCTTCAAAGCTTGAGGAGAAGACAACAACGTCATCTAAGTAGACTAGGCAAATCTGCCACTTCAAGCCTGCGAGCACCGTATCCATTAGTCGCTGGAACGTCTCTGGGGCACAGCAGAGGCCGAATAGCATCACCTTGAACTCGAAGAGTCCGTCTGGCGTAATGAACGCAGTCTTCTCGCGATCTCTTTGGTCGACTTCAATTTGCCAGTACCCGCTCTTCAGGTCCATCGATGAGAAGTACTTAGCGTTGCATAGCCGATCCAATGTGTCGTCGATGCGGGGGAGGGGGTAGACATCCTTCTTCGTAATGCTGTTCAGGCGGCGGTAATCGACGCAAAAGCGAAGGGTGCCGTCTTTCTTTTTCACTAGGACGACTGGTGCTGCCCAGGGGCTCCTTGATGGCTGGATGACGTCGTCACGTAGCATTTCCTCTACTTGCTTGCGGATAGCTTGGCGTTCTATCGGCGATACGCGGTAGGGGCTCTGCCGTAGTGGTCGGGCGTGTTCATCAGTGACAATGCGGTGCTTGGCAAGCCGGGTTCGTCGCACATTCGATGCTGATGAGAAGCAATCACTGTAACTTTGAAGAAGACTGCGTATTTGGTCTTGTCTGCTCCGGGGTAATGCCGGGTTGATGTCGAACGTGGGTTGATGGCCTTGGTGTGATGGTTCTGCAGGTTGGCCGGGTAGGGCAAATACGTCCCAGATGTCTGGCAGCTCGTCGAGAAAGGCAACCGTCGTACCTTTGTTTAGATGCCGGTATTCTTCGGTGAAGTTGGTTAGCAGCACCAGGGCTCAGCAATTTCGGACTTCAGCGACTCCCCTTGCGACGCCCAACCCTCGATCCAGGAGTAACTGGGTGTTCCCCTCGATGACGCCTTCGGCATTTTCGATGTCTCCAGTACCTATGCAGGCGAGGACACTTGATCGGGGCGGCACACTCAATGCTTCGTCGAGGACGTTTAAGGCAACGTTATGAGTCGCGCTCGTCGCCACAGGTATGGCTTTGTCCGTGGAAAGCTTGATCGACTTAGATCGAAGGTTGATGATCGCTCGATGTTCATTCAGGAAGTCCATTCCCAAAATCACGTCTCGCGAGCATTGCTGTAGGATCAGGAAGGTTGTCGCATAGGTTCTCCCATTTACAGTAACTCTCGCGGTGCAGCGTCCTGACGGCGTAATCAGGTTACCACCTGCGGTGCGGATCAGCGGGCCATCCCAAGTTGTTGTTACCTTCCTGAGCCGGACAGCGAGTGGGCCACTCATGACAGAGTAGTCAGCTCCAGTGTCGACCAAGGCAGTAACCGCGTGACCGTCGACCGTAACTTCAAGGTCACTTGTTCGCGTTCTCGTATTGTACGTTGTCTTCGGTGTCCGATCTCGGCTTCGTCGAGTAGTGAGGCTGCGGTGGGCGTACTCCGACGTTACTTCACTGGGCAGCGGTGAAAGTTTCAAGTCTGGCCGCGTCGTCGTCGTCGCTGTCGGTGCTGTCGTCGGTGTTGTCTTCGGTGTTGTCGTCGGTTTTGTCGTCGGTTTTGTCGTCGTAGTTGAGGCATGGACTTGGGTTTTCGTCGATGGAGGATCTTTGTACTTGCGCTCGGAAGCAACCTCACCTCCAGAGGCTGCTTTATTCAGTTTAACCTTCGGGGGGGAGCGTCCGCGCACTGCGTAGCCTCGGCTAGGAGATACAAAGCGCGGAGACGAAGGCGACGGGGAACGTGATAGGCGGCTGGGCGGTGAGCATTCTTCCCGACGCAAAAACTCCTCGATTTCGGCTGGTCGCTGGCCGGGTCGGGGTCGTGGAGCGTCGTAAGGGAACCCTCGGATGCCCATTCTCCTGTATGGGCAGTGGCGGAGGACGTGACCGGCTTCGCCACTGTGGAAGCATAGTGGGCTGCGCTGGTCGGGAGTTCTCCACTCGTCGCATTTCCTCAGCTGCGCGCGTCGCTCGTAGGACGGGCGGGTTGGGGCGAGTGGGCGGCGGTCCAACGCAGCTGGCTGAGGGCGATAGGGGCTTGGGTCCCGTCGTCGAGGTGCAGGACGGCGCACAGCTGCGGCGTAAGTCATGGCTGGGGCCTGCAGAGGCTGCATGGGTGTCGGCGTCACACCCAAGGCCTGTTGAACCTCGTCCCGGATGACGTCAGTGAGCGATGAAGGTTGCGGCTGCGTTCCCGTTGGCAGCAATCGTCGGAGCTCCTCTCGCACAACTTGACTTGACGCAGGTCATTGCTGTTAGCGGAGTCCAGGCAGCTTGCTGAGAAAACGCGCTGCTGGCGGTCATACTGGCGGGCTCGGGCATCAAGAGTTTTTTCCATCGTGGATGCCTCTTCTACAAATTCCTTGACAGTTTTCGGTGGGTTGCGAACGAGGCCGGCAAATAGTTGCTCTTTAACTCCTCGCATAAGCAACTTCACCTTCTCTTCTTCCTTCACGCTCGCGTCGGGACGCCGGAAGAGACGCTTCATTTCCTCAGTGTACACAGCAACGGTCTCGTTTGGGTGTTGTATGCGAGACTGTAGCAGCTGCTGGGCTCTCTCCTTTCGCACGACGTTCGTGAAGGTCTTTAGAAGCTGCTCCTTGAAGGTTTCCCAGTTCTTGAGGTTAGCTTCCTCATTCTCAAACCAGACTTTTGCTGGTCCCTCCAAGGCGAAGAACACGTACCTAAGTTTCGTGGCATCGTCCCAGTTGTTGAAGATAGCCACACGGTCGAACTGCTCCAGCCATTCTTCGGGGTCGGCGCCAGGCGAAGCGTCGTCGAAGGTTGGTGGCACCCGGGGCTGCTGAAGAATGATTGGAGTCATTGTCTGGGGCAAGCTCATGGTAGACGTTGCTGCTGGCTTTCTCTTCCGGGTAGGGTCCGGCAGAATCCCGAACTCAGGTTCGTCCCCTTGCAGGCGTCGGCTTGCGCGGTGGACTGGACTCAGGTCCTGCGGTAGATGACTCAAAGGGCTGGCGTCACGACTTGTAGGGGGTGTCCGGAACATGGGAGGCTACCCAGCACCTCCACCAGATGTCACGTTTTAGTGACGGCAGTCCAGCGGTCAGGAAGACACCAGAAATACTTGCAAACGAAGCTCTTTATTAGGGCTGACTTGCGCCCGCAAAAAGAACTGAATCACTCGGTGGCGGCGTAAGCAACAAGCGTGCTCGTCAATCGTCGATCGCCGCTCGCGGCATCGCTCAATTTAAAGCCGGCAAGGAAACTTCCAGATAACAGGTGAAGATCATCTACCAAATCTGGAAAAACCTAGGTGCAGCCTTTCATGGCTGCGATCAATCGAGATTAGTCTGCGCGCTTCTCGCGTCACGAACAAAAGTGATAACGACCCTTTCCTGCAACCTTGAGCGGGAACGAACAAACACTACAATGATACGTGGCAATATCATCTGGGCACTCATTGTTTTTTTTCTTTCCCCCTACACTAATGCCCGCAAGGGCGCTGTAGGTATGTAAATAAATAAATAACAACAGTACAGCCCTTTCGAAGTCGTGCACGCACAGGGTCAAATCCAGTTTTGTTCAGTATTAGGTTCTGTAGCGGAGTCACTGCTTAGACAATTCAGGAGGCTTGAGAGGAGGGCCGTCGGATGTTCCTCACCTCACGCTGGCAAGAGAAAAAAGGCCTCTTCAAGTCCTCCCATATGTGCACAAGCTATCGCACAATGTCAAAAGGGTGGCCAACGAGTTCGGAGTTGATGTTGTTTTTACAGCTCCTTTGAAATTGTCCCGCCTGTGCGCCATGGCCACCAGGTGCCAGGGTAAGAGAGCAAAGAACAACAAATGCGTCACCAAACACCAAACTCAGTTTGTGCCCTGCACTGTTGGTGTGGTGTATAAGGTTCCACTCAGCTGTGGGTCTGCGTACAGGCTCAGAGAGCATGCCAATTCCATGGCCTCAAAAGGCGGCTCGAACCAGTCATTGCATTGCCTTAAATGCCAACACTGCATTGACAGGAATAAGAAGAAGAAACAGCAGTGCCGTCCTCTCCCCCGTTCTATGGTTGTCATCGGGAGAGCTTCCGATAGGCTGGCCCGGGAAATTGTGGAGGCCCTCGAGATATCTACTACGGAAGGCTGCGTGAGTAAGGCATCGGTAGCCCTTCTCAAAAATGAACATGATTTTCTTCGCGATCGATAACCCGCTTTCTTGTTTGTGGGCATTTCCTTCGAGTTCCACTGTGAATTTCCTTGTGCCTATCACTGATGCAATATTTGCTGTACCCATGTGCTCGCTGTCTTCCCACTCGTGTTGCCCTGGATATTGTACACTTGCGACCTTTCCGATTCTTAAGGCGGTGCATCGTTTCTGAGAACACAGTTGCAAGTTTGCGCTCGTGTGTGTGTGTTCGTCTCTCCCTCCCGCCCTGTGTTATTCTGCGCAAAGAATTATTCTCCTCCTTTGATTTGCGCTGCAGTTACTGACAGTCCCCGCGGCTGCGGCCGATAGGGCGAAGACAGCCTTTGCCACCCCGCAAGGACTCTACGAGTTCAATGTTACGCCATTCGGCCTCTTCAGCGCCCTGGCGACGATCGAAAAAGTGATGCTGCGTGGGCTCATGTGGCATATCTGCCTCTTCTCCCCTGATTTCGCAACCCATCTGAGTCGTCTCCGCCAGATCTTAACCTGCTTTACACACCTTCAGCCTGAAAAAAAAATCACTTCGGAGCCCGCCAGCTCACAACACTTGGCCACGTCGTGTGCAAAGACGTGAATCCTGGCAAGCTGTTGCTGACTTCCCGAAACCGACCTCTATCGAAGAACTGCGCAGCTCCTTGGGCGGCTGCACCTACTTTCGTCATTTTGTCCGAAATTTGGCTACAGCCCGCCTTACTCCGCTCCTGAATCTCTCCTTGGACACCGCCCTGCGAGGAACACGTTCGCGAAGCTCCACCACGTTTTGACATCGCCGCCAATACTTCGTCAAAGCATGAGTTAGACAGGCAGAACAGAACGGTGGGGCTAAAATTAATGCGCAGAGAACCATCGACAAGGCAATAGCAGTTTAGAATGGGTAGCGAGGTGCTGGAAGTGCCTTAGTGCAGACACTGACCGCACAACCGGATCACAAGAGTGAAAAAACTGGACATCACTGCAGCGGCGACCCGCATCGGGAGAATGCGACAGCAGTGACGCCTTCTCGGCACTCGTCGGCTCTCTTTATCATCCTCTTTTTGTTCGTTAAGTAAGTTAACATCTGAACTAGCGTAATTATCGTATGCTCTAATTAAAGAACGATTTATTTGCTCCGACTATACCCGCTTTACTTGGTGGGAAGACAGCGCAAAAAACGACAACCACAGGGGAGGACAAGACACAAAAGAACGCTACTATCAACTGATTTATCCACAAAGTTTATCCGTTTATCCACAAAAGCAAGACTTCTGCTTGAAGCGTTTCATATTGACAAGAAGGCGGACCACTGCGCTAGCGATCCGTCTATAAGCCTGTACACAGCGGAGCGCGGTTTTTTGGAAGAATTCTTGTAACAATCTTTGTAGCAATCTTTTCTTACTTGCCTGGTCTTTTGTCATGCGTGGTTCTTTCATTTTCTTTTTTGCAATCTGTATCTAACTATAGCTATTTTTACAGCTGAGGAGGTGATAGTACCTTTCATATCTATTAGTCCAAGATAGCTGGTACCGCAAAATGTGGCATGTGATGTGACTGTCTGGTTATATATATGTGACTTGACGACAAATAAATCAGTTGATAGTAGCGTTGTTTTGTGTCTTGTCCTCCCCTGTGGTTGTCGTTTTTTGCGCTGTCTTCCCACCAAGTATGAATTACCAACTAACCCGCTTTAATCTCAGCCATTTTGGTTTTTATGCGAAGCATATTAAGGTAGGTTTCGGGCCTTCGCGCGACGCCCGGCGGTGGCCACCATTGACCTTGAAGTGAGATCACATGATGTGACGTCATGTGATGACGTCACACCGGCTGCAGATGGGGCCTCATACAACACCACCTAGAAGACTTAAGGCCCCCACACGGCGGCGTGACGTCACGCAGGTCAGATCGTCCTGAAAGTGGGCTTCACCTCGCCCGATACTGCACGTAAGCGGCGCGTTGCCGCAAAATAAAACTAAATTCGCTGGCTCTTGTTACACGTAGGAACTGACTAAAATGCCGTATCTACAGTTATGTACGAAGCTTGGACGGGAAAAATCGCCACGGTTTGTAGCCTCGTGCCTTAAGGAGGCGTTTTGCATGCTTACACATGTAAGAAACAGTTTTCTGACTGATTGGATGCGATAGATTAAAATTTTATCATCACTGTTGGGGATCACCTCTTTGTCACGTAAGTATAAGCTATTCACTTTTCAACCTACCGCCACGATTATAATATAGTTAACACTTTCAGATGTTTTTTGTTTACAGTTTCAAAAGCCCTATCAGGGATGTTATGAAAATGGCAAAATTTGACATTACACGAAACTACAATGTCAAGAGTTCAAGGTGGAAGAAATGAACACTCATAAAATGACACTCATTTCTGCTCAGCAGCAATACAGGGTCGTTTATTATACACAGCTTGACAGTCTTGTCGGTGTACAAGAATACATTTTAGTAAAAGTGCACATAAATGTGATGCACGTCAGTGTCAGAAAAAAGTTGGTAGAGTAACTTTTCTGCGAATACACTTCACTGCTTTGGCACATACTATTGCTTCAAGCCTGCAAAACCAGGCGTGCACAATTTTTCGTGACACAGAACAGAAACAGATTAGAACACGAGAAACCATCTTGAGAATGTAGGTAGGATGAAGGGCATTTCATTTGACATTGATGAGAGAAAAAGGTATTTTTTTTTTACAAACCATACCGTGTAAACAAAACTGCATAAATGACACCTCAACTTTTAACAGTTTGAATTTTTCGCTTTGCCTTTGCGGCAGACAACTTGTCATTTGCTAACTTGTCGTTTGCTGCTTTGCACAAGTTGTTTAAAAGGGTGTTTGCTGCTGCACTCAAAATGTAATGCATGACTTGCCGTCTCTTCAGTTAAGAAGAACTTCTTGTTGGGCGAGTTGGTGCATACTGTTGTAGGAACGAATTGCGCACAAAAGACATACACAGGAAAACACGAGGGAGACTGAAAGAGCGCAACTATCAACTGGTGTTTATTGGATTCAGAGCCGCTTTATAGGCAGTGTGCACACGTGCCTACAAAGAGGGGAAGGAGGGGGTAAGGAGGCAAATCAACACTGCGCGACAATCCATCAAAAACGCTCCAAAAAATTCTTTTCCGCGTTGTACAATGAAACAGAGGTGTCACTCACACATTTATCACCTCTTGCCTTGATGTGGTATGCCTCTAGAAGTTCACGGGAAACTTTGTCATTACTCCTGCCCAGAATTCTGATATTATTTAGCAGTGGCTCACAACCGGTGCATGCAATGCAATGAGCAGGCAAATTCGCTCCTTCTCTATTCCTAATTGAACGCTGATGCTCCCCTGCGCGTTCATTCACGCAGCGTCCTGTCTGGCCCACATACACGCGACCACACTTGAGCGGGATGAGATACACAACGCCCGTGGCGCATTTTACGAATTGTGCCGCATGCTTTATCACGCATGCTCTTCGTCGTGCGCCTTCGGCGCTGATCCTTGGGCACAACCCGGCGAGCTTACGTGGCGCCGAAAACACCACAGGGACGCCATGCCTTTTTGCCACTTTTTTTATGTTATGGGCCACCTTGATAGTTGCGCTCTTTCAGTCTCCCTCGTGTTTTCCTGTGTATGTCTTTTGTGCGCAATTCGTTCCTACAACAGTATGCACCAACTCGCCCAACAAGAAGTTCTTCTTAACTACCTGTCTAGTACAGAGGGCCCTTTCATGAATGTTCCTCCTTCACCTCTGCAAGTCAACATCTGTGTGAACCTCATCGTCAGCTCAACTTGCCGCGCCAGGTACCTTGCCTTTTGCCTGCGCAAGGGACTCATACCCGAAGATGTAAGTTCTATGTTCGGCATCCTAAAACCGCGTGCGAGCCTTTTAAAACGCATATGCAGGTACCTCAGATCGGAACTCTGGCGTCAAGTGCGCAGGTTCGAAGATCTTTTGGGAACGATTTGCTATGCCCTAGACCAGGCCTGGCTAGCTGACATCAAGCTATGTGCTGCCAGAAGATTTGCTGCTCAGTCGATTGAATTTAGGTGGGCTCAGTGCCTGAACCAGCTCCGGGCTTATGATAGAACTTCGTCCAAGCCAATCCAGGGAAGAGGTCTTCAAGTCCTGGGAGACGTTGCGATACCTGAAGAAGTTGCATGTATACTCAGCAAGGGTCCAAAGTACAGCTACGAGCCTACGGTCCCAGCTCACGACCTGCTAGCACTTAACCGGCGTGTTTCAAGCAAGGTTGAACAAGAAGATCGTGAAAGGTGCCTCCTGGAAGGAGTAGAAGCTCTAACAAGAACAGTGAACACTAAACGCACCAAAGACCCGACCAGAAGTGTTGTTTCTTTCTTCAGGGAAAACAACCTGCGGTTGCTACAGGCTGATAAGACTGGAGGGTTCGTCGCTTTACGAGAAGAAGCGTTCAACGAAAAGGCTGGCCAAGCGATCGCTAAGAACTTTGTACGCGTGAAGCCCAGTGCAACAAGAATCAAGAGCAGGGCCGCGGCTCTGTGCAGTGATCTTGATTTAACTAAGCTGGCAAGATCGATAACTGATTGCAGGAAGAGAGCGTTATCGGTCTTATTCACCGCAAAGACCCACAAGGACTCAGTGCCGTTCAGAGCAATTGTTAGTGAGAAGGGTTCGTGGCAGTTCCAAATAAGCCAGTATTTGCAGAAGCATCTGAGTGGGTTACAAGTTGAGGACCCATTTGCCACAAAAACCTCCGGTGATGTTGTGCGCTTTTTGAAATCCAACGCTCCTATTGGCTACGCATTCTCTGTAGATGTGGAGGATTTGTTTTATTCCGTGCCTCATGATGAATTGTTTGTTGCCGTCAGAGAATGTATTGAAAGGAATGGTGAAGTAAGTTTTCGAAACTCAGCCGGTGTGCCAGCAGACAGCTTCATTTCCTTACTAGAATTTTATTTGCAAGCCACTTTTATTTCTTTTAACGATGACTTTTACATTCAACGACAAGGCATTTGCATTGGATCCTGCGTCGCACCGACCCTTTGCAATATTTTTTTAGCCGCTATTGACCGATCCCTGAATCAGGTGTTTAGTAACCAGGGTGTACTTAAGGCATTTAGATACGTTGACGATTTTCTAATTGTTTTATCTAAACAAAAAACTTTGACCCCCACTCATTCAGTGGATAGCATTTTAACTCTTTTTAAACGTCATGGGAAGGGTTTAAATTTTACGCATGAACTTCCGAACCATGGTTCGTTGCAATTTTTAGATCTCAACCTAGAGATTGGTTTACATCACATCTGCTGGCACTACGCACCGAGAGCGCAGAAAGGGCTTCTTCCCTATGATTCTGCCCACTCGAAGATAGTTAAGAGAGCCATAGTTAGCTCGTGCCTGGAATCTTCTCTGACGAAGTCATGCCCGCATGCAATGCACACCAGCTTTCACAATCAGATAAACAGGCTGCTTTCAGCCGGCTTCCCCTGCGAGGTCATCTCAGCTGTGGCCGAGAACCTTCTTCGGAAGGTAAAAAAAGGAAACCGCGCCAACAACGAGGAGCGATTGCCGCGAAGAAAGACTACGGTCATACCGTATATGCACAAGGTGGCCCACAACATAAAAAAGTGGCAAAAAGGCATGGCGTCCCTGTGGTGTTTTCGGCGCCACGTAAGCTCGCCGGGTTGTGCCCAAGGATCGGCGCCGAAGGCGCTCGACGAAGAGCATGCGTGATAAAGCATGCGGCACAATTCGTAAAATGCGCCACGGGCGTTGTGTATCTCATCCCGCTCAAGTGTGGTCGCGTGTATGTGGGCCAGACAGGACGCTGCGTGAATGAACGCGCAGGGGAGCATCAGCGTTCAATTAGGAATAGAGAAGGAGCGAATTTGCCTGCTCATTGCATTGCATGCGCCGGTTGTGAGCCACTGCTAAATAATATCAGAATTCTGGGCAGGAGTAATGACAAAGTTTCCCGTGAACTTCTAGAGGCATACCACATCAAGGCAAGAGGTGATAAATGTGTGAGTGACACCTCTGTTTCATTGTACAACGCGGAAAAGAATTTTTTGGAGCGTTTTTGATGGATTGTCGCGCAGTGTTGATTTGCCTCCTTACCCCCTCCTTCCCCTCTTTGTAGGCACGTGTGCACACTGCCTATAAAGCGGCTCTGAATCCAATAAACACCAGTTGATAGTTGCGCTCTTTCAGTCTCCCTCGTGTTTTCCTGTGTATGTCTTTTGTGCGCAATTCGTTCCTACAACCGTCTCTCAGATGGCGTGCTTGTGATGATTATGTTGGATCCAGGTCGGATTCTGGTAATGAAGTTCTCTCCTCCGCATGCTGAGTGGTGGCCGGTAGCCGCCTGGATTGCTTTCGAGATGAGAAACTGTGGAAACTGTTTCAGTTGCAGTCCTTGCTTAGGTCTTATAATGACTTTCACGTCGGTCTTAGGTAGCGGTGGTACCCTCCGCGATGGCGCCTTGCCGCCTGTCTTCTCCAAATTGGCCGCTGCGTCCCGTCCGACTGGCGTCTGTAGCCTCCTGGCTTCCGCTCTGACTTTGTTTTCTTCTTTTGCTTGTTTGAGCTTTTCTCGTCGTCGCGCCCTGGCCCGCATAACTGGCGTCCAGTTATCCGCGCCATCGTTGTCGTTTTCCTCCGCGTCCGTGTTGGCGTCGCTCGCGCGTTCCCGGCACGTTTCGGTAGAACTTTCGTCCTCAGAAACTTCGTCTTCCATGTGAGAATCCTCGCACTGTGAATCCTCGCTTTGCACGCCCTTGGGAGCGTTTCCGCTCCCGCTTGGACTAGCGAGCATCCCTCCGTCGGCTTCTGTCTCGGCGCAAGCGCCGAGGTCTAGCGGAGGCCTTCGTCTCGTTAGGCTTAGCTGCGGCGGGTCGCTGGCGAACTTTACAACTCGATAAAAAGTCGCAAAATTGGCCTACCGTTTTGAAGTTGGTATCCAGATGCGTCGGATATCTTGCTTTCCTCGCACACCAAAAATGGTTGGGCCACGTCCGTTTTAACCTGGTAAAATTAGCCCACAATGCGGGAGGCGGTCCGACATGCGTCCGCTCCCGCCACCAGGCTAGCGTTCCATCCGAGTGAGGATCTGAGCTTGGTGACGTAGACGCTTGTGCGAGGAGGCGACGCGGGGGCCTTCAGTCTTCTAGGTGGTGTTGGCCTCATACAACACCACCTAGAAGCTTGCCTCATATCGCGCCGTCGGACGTCGCCTAGGGTGCCTGGATGCGCACCCTCGCCCCCGCTCCGTTCAGGGTGGGGACATTCTTTGAAGGACCTGTTGCCGCCTCGACCGGTTTTCGTAGCCGCTGTCCGCCATTGCCTAGCCCACTCTCCGCGGAGCCAGCACGTGTGAACTTCGCGCGGCCGCCTGGCCGTGGTTTTCGGCTACGGAATGCCTGGCTGCTGTGTGCCGCTGTGCACCAACCATTCTAGAAATGGCTGGAAGATGTATCACTTTCCGACAGAGCCGAAGAGAAGACTTCTGTGGATCGCAAAAGTCAAGCGTGATAAGTGGCAGCCGACGAAGGGATCTGAACAAAATGTTGAGACCCAATCTCGAAACTTGCGAACAGCACAAGGAAGCCGTCCAGAAGATGCTCATCTCAAGCTACGCACGGCTGCGGCTGCGCATACACCTTCGTAAGGTTGGAGCAAGAACAGTCAGTGGAAACGCAAGTAAGACATGTGCAGGAGCAAGCCTGCCGTGAACTCTGAAATTGTCCTGCAGTGCCCTGTACATCACCACAGCATATCCCCATTCATATTACCTTAGTAACAGTGGTTTTTTTTTTGCTCCTTTCTTCAATACCATCTCGTCCTGCATTTTTAATTGTTTTCTGTAGTGTATTGCCTTGCATTTTTACGCTGCACAGCTCATTTTCCCCTTCAAAACTATAACAGCATCCGAATAAAATTCTTCAAAAGGTTGCTCGGTGTGTTCAATATGCCTGTTTTAAACTGTATTCGAAGCTAGTGTGAAATTCGCTGCTTAAATTTATTCCCCAAGTCTGACATAAATACCAGAGTTTTCGTTCATTAGGTTACTTCCATTCATTCTTTCAGCAATTGAAGTTCATATCTTAATGTCCCATAATGACAGTTTAGAAAAATAAAATTTTGTCAGCCCGCCTTGCCTTGGGAAGGTGCAGCACCTAGAGCTCGCATAAGCTAAAGCAATTTTTTTTTATTTGTCTGTATACGTACACATTCATAAATTCTGATCTGCCTAAGCACATTTTGCTTGTTGGCTGATCAGGCAGCAGGTGGAGAAATACCTTCATATGTATACTTTACTTGTCTAAACACTCATACTAACATAGAAAAAAAATCAATAAACCAAATAAAACACAAACAAAAAAAATTTTTGAACACAAAATTGCACATACCAAAGA
Organism: Amblyomma mixtum; assembly: GCF_055824585.1. Taxonomy (NCBI): domain Eukaryota; kingdom Metazoa; phylum Arthropoda; class Arachnida; order Ixodida; family Ixodidae; genus Amblyomma; species Amblyomma mixtum. The sequence continues at coordinate 150,708,823 of NC_143018.1, forward strand.
ACTCAAGCTATACACAGGGAAATACATTTGCACACCAATTTCTCATGTCAGTCATCATCCTACGTTTGTTACTTGCAATACATAGATCATCGGGAATTTCATTAAATACAGCCGGTACATAATAACTGCGCATCTTTTTACCATAGTCTGTGTAAACCCGTGGCTTAAAAAAACGTTCTGTTTTTCTCAAGGTGACATCTTTTTTTACGGGAGTCTTATATTCATTTGAATAATAATACCGTGTTAACACAACAAAGTGAAATAGTTCACGAATTCAGTTCACGAAAGAGAAGCTCACACCACGCCAATAAAAATCAGTGAACTACGGCATCTGTCATACCGCGAGAATAGAGCGATTCACATCGCATACTTTCTAAGCGAACAATTACTGCACTGTGTTTCGAAGCAAAACACGCTGCATTCGTGAACGATATCATGTCACAGCATGGGTTGAGCAAAACTGTACCATTAAAAAGTTAACTTCCTTGGTCTATTATTTTGTCCTGCCCCCTCTTCAAGTAATTTTATTAGCACGAAACGTGCACGCGGACGAGCAACTAGGGCCATAGTCGTATGCTTGCAGCGCGCTACCTGAGAGAGGGCTATGCAATGGCGGACGCCGTAGCAGACGACGCGGTTGTCCTCACCCTGAACGGAGCGGGGGCGAGGGCGCGCATCCAGGCACCCTAACGTCGCCCGGCGGAGGCCTCCACACTTCGGTTCGCGCCGTCGCGCGCGACGCGGCGGCGGCGCCACGATCGCTGCATCACGTGATATGTGACGTCACGCCAGGGATGAAGCGGCGCGCGCCCGCCGTCGCGTCAGTCTCTGTGCCCGCAACCGCGCCAGCGTCTTTGCGCCGGGCGTGTATGCGGTCAAGATGCCTCCAAACGCTAAGGACGTTAATAATAAGAATGCAAAACGAAGGCTGCTTCGCATCCACTGGGCTTAACCTTGATAAGCCTCCAACTTTTTTTAAATATGGCGCCGTGGTTGCTTTCTCGCCCGCTTACTATATCCCTGTCCAGCCTATTCAACCGTCCAACGGTTTCTGCTGGTAATTAGTCAATCTATGTCAAGGAAATTTTGTGTTCGATTAAGTTTCACTGATCATATACATTTCAAACTTCATTTACACTCTCTTGCCCATTTTTCCACAATTTTGCTATAAACGGCTCTATTCCCGCCCAAACACTTTATCGACGTCCGCGCTATTTCGACGTTTTTCCGACATTTTTTATTCCACATTTTTTCCGCATCCTCACATCATCTTTCAATTACAACCACTCGTTTGATGATACCACTTCTGAGAACGTCACAACTGCTGCGGACAGGTTTTGCTGACACGGCCCCGGCGGCCTAGCCTAACAATTTTCGCATTAATAATGAGAAGAGTACGAATGGGGCGGAGCGCATTTGGCAGGTTCTCTCAAACGTGAATCGCAGGTTATCAATGCCCCTCAAGAGGAATGTATATAGCAGCTGTATCTCATTGGTACTCACATATGGGGCAGAAACTGTTACGTTTCGGGCGAATCGACGAGCAAGCGGCGACACCGAAGGAACGCCTTTATTCCAACTCGGCAGACGGGCAGGAAAGAGCGGCGCAGCGCTCTGCCGTGGCGTTTATATAGCATCCCCAGAACGCCGGCGCGCGTCCCACTCGGCTCGCCTAGAACGCCGGCACGCGTCCCACTCGGCTCGCCTAGAACGCCGGCACGCGTCCCTTACTCGGCTGGTCCAGAACGCCGGCGCGCGTCTCACTCCGCTGGCCCAGAACGCCGGCGCGCGTCTCACTCGGCTCGCCCAGAACGTAACAACTCCTCCCCCTTTTAGGAGGACACCACATAAATTGAACAAGTTCTTCGCTGTTATGCCAACAGCTGTGAAGAGCTCCCCTACAGTCGCAAGTCGACAATAACGTAGTTCGTGAGAGCAACACGCACCGCTGCTCCATATAAGTCGTGACGACCAGTTCGGCGCTGTTGAAATCTTGCTTCCGAAATCTGGTGCGGCGGAGTCCACAGACGAAAGCACCAGCACAGCACAGCAGCACACCGTTCCGAGGTCTGGCTGGAGGAGGGGGTTGTAGCACGAGGATGAATTCACCCACACATCATTGTGACGGCCTCCATGCCGTTGAAGAGATGTGGACCGCAGTGGCCAGGCATCAAGGGCTGCCCCGACGGTGTCTTTCTGAACCTCTGGCCGAAGCCACCGGTGCCCCATTCTTGAAAGAGGCTGATGGCTGGGCAGACGGGGAAACAACAACCAAGCCCCACAGAAGCCACCGAGGTGCCCAAGATGTCAATTGTGTTCACCGAAAATGCCTTTGTTTGCCTCATTATACTGCCCAAAGTCTTCCTAAATGCAACCAGATTTTTGCCCTAAAAGAAAAAGATTAGTAGCGAACATTTGAAAGAGGAATAAGCATGAATGACTGTCTGATGAGACTATGTACAGTGATGCAGATGAGCCAAAAGAAACAAGAACTCCAGATGGCGTACTTATTCGTGCGCCCGACTTAACAAGTCTGCGTTCGCATGAAGTTTGCCTCTCTTATGCTTTGCCACAAAAGTATATTCCTGGAGAGTTAAACTCCACCGGAGCAATCTGCCGTTCTTTTGAGACAGTTGCTGGAGCCATGTCAACGGCCGATGATCAGTAATTATAATAAATTCAGAGCCCAAAAGGTAACAGCGAAGTTTCTCGACAGCCCACACCAGGCAAGCGCATTCTTTTTCAATTGTGCTGTAAGCTTGTTCCCTCGAAGTAAGCTTCCTGCTGACAAACAAAATCGGGTGTTCTTCCCCTTTGTCGTTTTCTTGGCTTAGTACCACGCCCGTACCTCTTTCGCTAGCGTCACACTGCACCAGGATAGGCCTCACATAGTCTGGGGTGGCCAGCACAGGCTGAGTTAATGCCAGCTTCAGGGACTCGAACGCTTGACGTTTACGATCGTCCCATACAATGTTATTGGGCTCCTTTTGCTTGAGGGCATCCGTAAGTGGACTCGCCTTATCCGAGAACTTGGGAATGTACTGATGGTAGTAATTCACCAACCCGATGAAAGACATCACCGCCAGCACCATCGGCACCAGGGTAAGGGGGGCTTCTCGTCGCTTGTTCGGACGTCCCGTCCTCTGACACGTGTCACACGAACGAACGAACTCCTCAACGTACTTGGAACAATCGGGCCAATTATACTCTGCCATTAGCCTACACTTCGTTTTCGTGATTCCTAAGTGCCCCGACCATCCTTCCTTATGAACAAGTTCCAGAAGGTCACGCCTGTACTTGCATGGAACTACCAGCTGGTCTACTTCATTCCCTCCTTTATCCTTAAAGTGGCGATAAATAATACCGTTCTTCACATAAAACGAGATATTCGGTGTTACATTTTTTCCCAGGCTATCTCGACATTTTTCTAGCGTTGGGTCCGTGGCCTGTTCTCTGGTAAGTGTGGCCTTATCAACATTTACCAGAGCACGGAAGTTCGCGCTTTCCGGCGAAACCAGCGTGGTTACGTCGGCTTCTTCGAGCTTATCCTCCGGCGTCCCTTCTGCCGTTTCGCTATCTGACTTATCAGCTTCTGCCCTCGTCGCGAGCGTTTGCGGCTCAAAGCCGTTCGCTGACGTCATAGAGCGAGAGAGAGAGAGAACAACTTTTATTTAGAAAGCCTGCAGAGTAGCGAGTGACTACTAGAACGGGATTCATGTCAAGCGAGACGCCCGAGTCATCGAGCTGCCTTGCCGTTCTGTTCGAAAGAATGTACGGGCAGTTTGGCAATACTCCGTCGGACACTGCTGCCTCCGTGTCTACTACACCGAAAGGCCCGTCTAGTTTTACTCTGGCTACTGGCAAGCTGATTGTACGATCTTCCAGGGCCTGTCGAACCCACACGCAGTCGCCTGTGAGATCGTCTTGCTTCACTAGCGAGGAATGAACCAGGTCGTGTGTGGCTCCCGTGTCTCTTAAAGCCTTGCAAGACTGACCATTTACTTCTATGTCGTACAAGTATGGCCTAAGCAGGTCTTCTGCCTTATCCATGCACAAGTTAACCGGTGACACTTTAGGCACACGACAGCCTGAAGCCACATGACCCGGCTGGTGACATATGTAGCAAAGAATATGCTTTCTTGCTTCAAACGACTTTGTTTTTAGCTTTTGCTTTTCTGGATCCAACGCTTCCTTAACCGATGACACTTTAGGCACACGGCAGCCTGAAGCCACATGACCCGGCTGGTGACATTTGTAGCAAAGAATAGGCTTTCTTGCTTCAAACGACTTTGTTTTTAGCTTTTGCTTTTCTGGGTCCAACGCTTCCTTTGAAGGCGGAACATGCGTCGAACGCTCTGCGTTTTTAGATAACGCACGAGCCGTTCCTCGCTCGTGGCTTCGGACAAAGCTAGGCTTTTCGTTATTAAACGTTTTCCCGTGTCTGGAGCAATACAGGTCTGCGTAATCTGCCACCACTTGTACGGTTTTTACATCTGGCCTGTCCTGAATCCAATCATTCAGGGTTGAAGGAACAGAACAGAAAAACTGCTCGAGTGCAATCTGCGCTAGCACCTTTTCGCGGTCCTCATAAGAGTCTACACCACGGAGCCAACTCTCAAGAAAGCCCATTAACTTGTAAGCGAACTCGGCATAGCTTTCTTCCGGCTGTTTCCTTGCCTCTCGAAACTTTATTCGAAAAACCTCAGGGGACAGCCTGAACTTCTTCAGTAGACAGGTTTTTACGGACGAGTAATCATCCGCCTCTTTGCAATCTAACCTTGCCAAAACATCAGCCACTTCCGCTGGCAGCAAGCTCAGAAGCCTTTGTGGCCAGCTCGACTCCACGAAGCCCCCTTTTCTGCACACCCGCTCAAAATTTACTAGGAAGAGACCTATGTCTCCCACGACGCAAAAGGGCTGCAAGAGACTTCGCATGTCCAATTTTGTCGATATATCGATCGCCATGGCTTCCTCGTCCTTCTTAACCTTTTGCTTAAGCATTTCTAGCTCAAGTTCTTCTTTCTTCCGTTTCCTCTGCACCTCGGTCCAAGATTTTAAAATTTCATCGGCGTCCGCGCCACACTTTTCGATGGCCGAGATGATCTCGGGCTTTCTCATGGCTTTCGCCACCTTTACGCCCAGCTCTTCGGCTAAGAGCATTAATTCGGGCTTAACAATCGCACCGAGATCCATCTTGCTACGACCGAAAACTTTACGAGGAAAAAAATCTGGCTGCTTTCCACCCACTGCCCTTTCTAGTCAGTGACAGTCTATTTTCACCTTTCAAGCTACCTGGTGAACAAAAGAGACCTCCCAGGCAATCACCGACAACCGCCGCGGAACCCGGAGTCGTCGATCCCCACCGCTGTTACGTTTCGGGCGAATCGACGAGCAAGCGGCGACACCGAAGGAACGCCTTTATTCCAACTCGGCAGACGGGCAGGAAAGAGCGGCGCAGCGCTCTGCCGTGGCGTTTATGTAGCATCCCCAGAACGCCGGCGCGCGTCCCACTCGGCTCGCCTAGAACGCCGGCACGCGTCCCACTCGGCTGGTCCAGAACGCCGGCGCGCGTCTCACTCCGCTGGCCCAGAACGCCGGCGCGCGTCTCACTCGGCTCGCCCAGAACGTAACAAGGCTGTCTGTTTTCCGCCTTAGCTATTTCTATGCATTGGGTAAGCACGAAGAGGCTATCATCTAAGCGCCTACCCATTCTGATCCCGTTGTGAAGTTCTCCGAGTATCCTATTGCCTTCCACCCATGACTGCATTCTTAATTTCACCGCCTGCATTGCCAGCCTGTATATAACAGATGTTATCGTAATCGAACGGAAGGATTTTATGTTCATCGTATCTCCTTTCCCTTTACAAATCAAATTCATTTTACTCTGTCTCGAGCTCTGCGGAATTTGCTTATTTGTTATGACTGTCTACAAAGCTTTTATCGGCGTTTCCTTGTTTTTTGGACCAAGGTCATTAATGAGCTTGATTGGAATTTCGTCTATCCCTGCGTATGTGTATTTAGGAATATTTTCTTCCGCCTTTTCCAGTTACGACTAGTCAGTTCTAAGCTGTTCTCTATTGTGCTGTCCCGTGTTGCTCCCTCACAGGGGAGATTACCCCATTGTCGTTGCTAAAAGACGCAGCTATAAATGATGTAATGTAGTTCACAGCATCGTCTTTCTCTAAATATTTTTCCTCGGCATTTTGAATCTGTTCCTGCTTTGTTTGATTCGTAGTACCCAGCCAGCTTAAATAGTTTTCAAAATTTTCTTGACTCAACCTTTATTTGCATTGCGAACTTCAGCCAGCGAGTGATCAGAGGACGGCTTTATTTTAGCCTGGACGAGGACCTGCACTTGCTGCTTATTTTGTCGACAACATTCCCATTTTTGGGCTATTTTCTCTTCAGATCACTGCGCCCACTATGCTTCTCTGTGTTCCCTTGAAGCCGCCCGTCGTTGTTCGATGGCCTCCTTAATTTCCATATTCCACCAGCTTCGCGGCTTCCTCTTTCCTCTTTTACTCCTTTTACTTGTTTCATTTTTGTGCTGATGAGTAGTTCTGATTATAACCCCACTTTTCCACGGGGCGTTTGTCGGCTGCTGTTAGCGATATTTGTTCGTCGTTGCGCTCACTTTTTTACTTCTCTACATTTCTCTTTCGATCAGGGCTCCCAGCTGTAGACTAATACGTTTGTGATTACTTTCCACGCTGTAATTCCCCTCTTCGTCTATTTCCATTATTGTGAGCTTGCTATAGATGCCCTGCCACAGTAGGCAGTAGTCAATGGTCGTCTGCCTGTTACGGGATTCCCACGTGATTTGTCCCTCACATTTAGTTTCTCTCTTAACAATAACTAAGTTGTGCCGCTCACAGAAGTCTAGCATTAACTTCCTGTTACAATCTGTGTATCCATCCAGATCATCTATGTGGCCATTGATCTCACCAAGCAGAAAATATCGGCACCGTCTCCAAACTGCTTTATATCGCCATTGAGACATTTAACTAGATCTTTGTCGTCTTGCCTGCATTTGTCCCCGGTCCCTAAATAAACTACCCCCTAGCCATGTCCTTTTACCGGCAACTTTACCTGATACCCAGACATGTTCTTTGCAAGTTGATTTTATTCTCTGCCAATTTGTTCCGTGATGTATCAGCATATACCTACTCCTCTTCTCTTCCTCTCCGTTGTTGTGCTGTTGCACCCTTCCCAGATGTAGCCATCGATTAACAGTGGTTCTTCTAGATCCTTCAGATGTGCCTGGCATTGAGCGTACCCAACTACTTATTCGTCCTTTAATTAACTGCCGTTCTATTTCCAGCCATTTCGCTCTCTTTCTACCCCCTTGCATGTTTATGTAACTGATCCTGGCGTTATATTTCTTTTTGGCAGTTTTCTTTCTGGACCTCCTAGTGGCCATTTTGTTGGGCTCAGCCACCATTGCTACACCTTCTACTTCACCTCTACCTTCCCCTACACCCTGAGCTGCCGTCGACCCCCTAAAAAAGCTATACCGCCCGGCGTGCCAGGTGCCGGCCGATCTCTGCTCCCACCCTTCTACTGAAATGGATGCCATCTCGTGCAAACCCTCTGCCAAAGCCTTCTCTGTGCACTTCCCTGTTTGTCTGCCACTTCAGGCTTAACTTTATCTCTCGATTAAGATTCACGTCATCAACAACCTCTCTGTTCCTTTCCACCACCTGTGCGGCGTCACCGCTCAGGACATCATTCAGCCCCGCCGCTACCACTACCAAGTTACGCCGTGCAACGTTCTCAGAAAGTTCACTTTTTGTCCCTCTCAGTACCCCGTCCACTGTCCTCCCCGAGAATACCCCGACTGCTACCCGCCCATCACCCATTACACGCTCCAGAATGCACGCACAATCTCGACAAAAGCGCACATAAGCTGGTTGAACGCGTACATCTGGAGCAAGCAGACGCCCTGTGCAAATTTAGCTGCGTATCGTGTCTGTAATGCGTAGAGTGCTGGCACTCGGAGGAGCTACAACTCGGCCTTGCGCCTCACAGATGACCCTCGGATATTTTAGGCATCTGTGGCATGTAGCACACACCGCCTCGGCTGCCGTGACAACTGTGTGGATTCCTCGAGCGATGGGCCGCCGCGGTGGCTCAGCGGCTATGGTGCTCGGCTGCTGACCCAAAAGACGCGGGTTCGATCCCGGCCGCGGCGGCTAGAATTTCTTTGGAGGAGAAATTCTAGAGGCCCGTGTACTGTGCGATGTCAGTGCACGTTAAAGAACCCCAGGTGGTCGAAATTTCCGGAGCCCTCCACTACGGCGTCTCTCATAGCCTTAAGCCCCACCTCGATGGACACTTCCGAGGCGTACGGGCGGAGCGCCTACGCGCACGGGCGTACGCTGGAGCCTGTCTGCGCATGCGCGAGGCGCTACGCGCGAGCAGGCGCGAGCGGGGCGCAGATATCTGTGCATGTCAGATATCGGCGCCTGCGCACGGGCGCTAGCGCGCGCGTCGGAAGCGGGGTCCGGTTGACAACAATCGGAGGACCGCGGGGCTCTCGAGGACTCCTTTCTTCATAGCTTCGTGTTCCCCGAACTTTTCTTCGCGGTTTAATTCGCCCTTTCAGCACCCCCCAACCATGTTTTGTTCACGGCTTGACATTCTTTCAGTCGGCTCGGGAGGGGGAGCGAGCCAGCACCAGGAGCATGGAGGTGAATGCCACTTTTCGACGCCCGTCGCAGCGCGTGCTGGGCGCGCAGGCGCTTCTCGTGTACGCCTGGGAAGTGTCCATCGAGGTGGGGCTTTAGTCGCTTTGGGACGTTAAACCCCATAAACCAAACCAAACCATCCTCGAGCGATGGGACATGCTTGAATCAATCAAGCATTTCTGAAACCATATCGATTTTTCCACTGCGCAGAACGGAATGAAGACCACGCTCTCGCATCGTGCGCACCTCGCCAAACACGTTTACCGTACGCATGTACTACCGGGGACAACAGTGGTATACTCCACGCGGCGGGAGCCAGAGCAACGGAAAACTGCGGCGTTTTGCGAGCTAAAGCGCGAAACATTGAAACGAGCCCAGCGACATGGCTGCTGATAATAAAGGTCACGCATTGGCTGTCTCGATCCCAAATGCCGCCTGTAGATGGCGTTTCAACGCAGTTTTCCATAAAGGGGCACATAGGTCATTATGGGGGTACAACAAATATGAAGTACTAAGAGGTATTTGGAAAGGAATAATGGTGCCGGGACTTACTTTCGGCAATGCGGTTCTGTGCTTAAGGTCTGAAGTTCAGTCGAGATTAGACGTAAATCAGAGCTGTTGGAAGATTAGCACTAGGTGCCCACGGCAAAACCACAAACGAGGGATATGGGCTGGGCATCGTTCGAAGCACGGGAAGGTAAGAGTAAAATACTATATCGAGAACGCCTGAGGAAATTGGTATTTAAATACTTAGCTAAGGTATTTAAATACTTATGCAGAAATAGCGTTGAATCACAGTGGCGGAAAAGAACTAGGAAACTAACTATAAAACTAACATTGTCGTAACTGCACGCCCAGGTTCGGCGACACAATTGTCTTGAAAAAATTGACGGCCCAGCTTAGCAGGGAAATTTTTGAAGCCTACTGCATAAAAAAAGAAAATGACCGTTGCATCAGCTCCACTTCAGTATCTTTATGCAAGAAAGAATTCCACTATCTAGATGCTAACTTGTGCCACGCGCGACCACGTGCCTGTATAATGTGATGCTGTCGGCTGTTTATCAGGTGTCATTACGAATCATGTATAAATGTGGTTTTCCTGCAGTAAACCTTAGTTGAAGTTCCGCGTCTTCTCCTGTGCTAACCTCTCTTCGTCCCTTGTCGTTTTGCGCGCTTGCAATATGCACTACATTGTCAACCCGCCTTCACTTGTTACATAACCAGTAAGTATGCCGGTCATGAGGACGGAGAAAGAAAGAGCATTAAACGACAGGTTAAAAACGCGGAAGTTAAAAATTGGACTAATTCAATGGAAAAGAAGAATAGTGTAGAACTATATCGATACTGGAAAAGGCAGATCAGGAAAGAATTTTTCTATGATAACTCAAGAGACAGTGTCCTACTCTTTGAAGCTAGATCAGGGTGTCTTACAACGCGCAGCTACAAAAAAATTCAACGATGATGATGACACATGTTCAGTGTGTAGTAGATCTGTGGAAACAATCGAACACCTCATACTCGAATGTATGAGGTCGATGCAGGCACAGTCATTCTTCCGCCCGCCGCGGTGGCTCAGTGGTTACGGCGCTCGGCTGCTGACCCGAAAGACGCGGGTTCGATCCCGGCCGCGGCGGCTGAATTTCTTGAGGGCGAAATTCTAGAGGCCCGTGTGCTGTGCGATCTCAGCGCACGTTAAAGAACCCCAGGTGGTCGAAATTTCCGGAGCCCTTCACTACGGCGTCTCTCGTAGCCTCAGTCGCTTTGGGACGTTAAACCCCAATAAACCAAACCAATCATTCTTCCTGAGGCCCTAGGGTTCAAAGATAACAATGATCATGTAAATAAATCTGCAGTGGAAGTTAGCAAAAAGCGATTGGAGGATTGGTGGCTGAAAAGCGGAGATGTGACATAGGTTAGAAGCGTAGGAAACCATAGTGAAAGAAGATGGCGAATCTTAATGAGAATTAACACAGTTGAACAAAAATAAAGAAAGAAAACCTGAGCATGGTGGCAGTTGGCCACCACCCCGTTTCAAAGGGGGCGCTACCGTCCGTCCGTTGCTCCGGCTCCCACCGCGTGGAGTATACCACATTTGTCCCCGATAGCACATACGCGCGTGTCTGAGCACGTACACGGAACCTGGGCCGCTCTCACGTAAGGCCTCGAACACCCGGGGGCACGAAATTAACGGCATTTTGTGAATGAGAACGGGGTGCGGGGTTTGTTTCGCGACAGGGCCGTACTATAAAAATGTTCGCACCGACACTGCGTCACACGCTCACCGCGTCTTGACGGATGCCAGATGCTGTTCAATCTAGCTTCGTTCGGAGGTTGGACAGCTTTTCTTTGAAAAGGGAACACTGCCAGACGAAGCGGGCTCGGGCGCGCCCAGATAAAGGGGAGTTCAGAAGTGCAAGATGCCGGGCTAGTTGGTATTGCATAATGAAATAAAACAGCGCAAGGGACGGGACGAAACACGAAGGAGCGCCCGCGTCTGTGTTTTGCTCCTTCGTGTTTCGTCCCGTCCCTCGCGCTGTTTTATTTCATTAAAGGGGAGTGGTCGGCGACAGTGCAGCTGGCCGGCGTTCGGTATGGCGCCCAAGCTCGAGAGCTGAAACATCAACAGTTCTCAAGAAACAGGCGCGCGCAGAAGACGCCACCGGACGGAGCGAACGCAGCCACCTGCTTAATTAAGAACAGTGACGGCCACTTGAGTTATGACGCCTCCCGGACCCCGGTGGGGCGGCTGCCGGGTCAGCAGTGCAGGGTAATCCGACTCGCATGGGACGCGGTTCGGCGCTCCCGGTTGTGCGCGACCGTCGTGGCTCGCGTTTGGGTCCGATAATTGCCCTAATTCCGAGAGCCGTCCAGGTCACGGGTTCTGGGGAGACCAGCGCACTCGTGGAAGTGTTTTGCTTTCTCTTCCATAGGGGAGAGAGTTTGTCTAATACAGTGGAAGCGTGGGGCGTGGCACGTGTAACCCATGGAGCAAATCCGTTTGTGTGTCCATTCTCGGAATGTATGATTTTGAAGTGAAAATGATGTCCTTTTTTACACTATGTATATTTGAGAGACGGTTATGCTCCTTATGGAAATTGGAGGGCGGGCCACACGGCTAACAACCAATCGTATTAAGAGTTTGACACGACTGGATGCTGAAGAATGTGGGCCGGGCCCATGGGTCTTTAAAACTGGGTCTCGGAGCCCGGAAAAAGGGTTCTGGGCTACGGTGACATGTAACGCATCTTCGGCTATGCCGAGTAGGGGCCTCCCCTAATGTTAGCCAGTTCCATGTTGTTGTGCTCGCTGCTCAACTTGCATATATATAAATCCATGTACATAAGGCTTCAGTTTATACCCCCTGCAAGTTCTCTGTTGTTGCCAAGTATTGTCTAGCAGACCCTCAGCCTTGAAGACATCACAACCAGGACAGCAGCTTGGGCATGTTGGTTATTCATTGTCATTGTCACAGCGCTTGTCTCTTGTCCCGGTGTTTTGCGCTGTCCCGTCACAAAGACATCACAAGCCGTCTCCGACGCGGCACCCCTGGTGCAAAGGAAGGAAAGAAGTCAAAAGAAGCTGAAACTTTACTAAGACGGAAACAGGCAGCCAAAAATTAGCTGTCTATGAAACGGAGCTGGACTTCAGCGCTGTGAACAGTGCGCATACTTGTTGATGGCAAGCTGGCTGCACTTAGGCAGCGAAGCAGACGAGGACTCTGACAGACGCTTCCATCGCTCTCACAGCCTTTCGGCCAACCAGATGGCGCCGCGGCAGCCGGTCTTGACGGCGCTCGTGAGCATCGCGTAAAGTGGCGCCCCCTGGGCGCCGTGCTCCAGCGCCGCGTCATGGTGGTCCTGCTCGTCGTCGCGGCAGCGCCGCAGCAGGTCGAGCAGCTCGGCGTGCTCCTGGCTGCCGCCGGCGTCGGCCAGCAGCTCGCGGATCTGGTTGTCGTAGTGCTCGGTGATGACCGACTCGACCGCCACAGTGCACGCCATGGCCCCGCGGGGACCCAGGAGCGCCGACGCTGCGAAGACACGTACTACCTCTCAGTCCCCTAGCCAAGGAAAATCAAATGCCAGCCTACAAAGAGCCAATCATTATGAGGCACCCCATTGACGATCCCATCTGTTGACATCCCTCATTCCACTTTGAGTGGATTCGACCAGCGCTCACCTTCCTTTGCGCATTCCCACATCGCATTCGCCGCACCAAAAGGGCGTGAAGAAGTCGGCTGAGAACAGAAGACACCTCACCGAAGCCTAGGGCGAAGCCGGCCGCGTTCCACACGGGTAGCAGCGCCGTTGGTCGGGCCCGGTGTCGGGGCAGCATGCGCTGGAAGGCGCGCAGGTGCTCCTTCTCCTGCGACCACATGTGGCGAAGCACGGGGCCCGTCTCCGGGTCGCGGCCCAGCACGCACACCTGGCAATAATAAGAGCTTATGTCTGTACGCGGCTCCGCGGCCAATTAGTAGAGTGCCCCTACCTGGCCCGCGTAGATGCGGTCGGCGCCCAGTTCCCCGGCGTGGTCCACCCGGAGGATGCGGTCGTAGAGGCGGTCACGGCGCCGGCGCACCCACGCCTCCTCGTCAGGCGGGCAGCTCAGGCGCCGAGCGGCCATGGCGGCCACCCGACGCGTCGACGAAGGCAGCATGTCACGCCCCAGACGCTTCTTGGCCTGGTGTAAAAATCGACCCAACCATAATCGCATGAAGAGGCGAAATACGGGCTGGTAGGTACATGTTTGAAGAACTGGATATAACAGCGCAACGAGAAGGGCAAGCCTTCCTTCTCTTGTCTCGTCTTCCGTTGCGCCGTTTTATCCAGTTATTCATAATCACATGCACCGCTGATAGGAGACAACGTCATTAAAACCGAAACACGGTCCCGCTGCAGGCAGATAAAGTGCCCCTATAGTTCGCTCAGCGATTTCGCGTGCAATTTGAGCGCCTCGATGACAAAGCCAGGCCTGCATGGCTTTGCCACCCGCGTGGCCCCGGCGCCGAACTACGTTTAGCGGCAGAAAATGCAGGCCGGGCTGAATATCGGCTCGGCGCTTTGTCCATGCCAGAATGGAGGTTTGGGCGAGTTGGTGACGGTTCACTTGCCACATAGCGCTAAGCAGACAGGGAGACAAATAGGACGGGCTTTATAGCTTTCCGCGTCTGCACTGCGTGGTTACGCCGAACGGCCGACCGATGGCAAAGAAGCAAGTATCGCGCAACAGCATCAAGTTTGGCCTGACCGCTGCGATTGCAGGTCCCGTAAATCAAAGCTGCGCCGTTGGTACTTTTCTGGTCGCTGGTGTCCAATATGCGCTTACCGTGTTGTGTCTTCACCTGGAAACGTTCCAATTTGAACTGCAGAGGCCGTACAGGTCTTCTAAGGAAACGCGAAGAGTTAGAAAACAGAATTAAAATTGCTTCTTTTTTTATGAGGAAAGGGCGCAGTATCTGTCTCACATATCTCGGTGGACGGCCGAACCGCGCCGTAAGGAAAGGAAGGTGGGAGTGACAGAAGGTGCCGTAGTGGAGGTCTCCGGAATAATTTCGACCACCCAGGGATCTTTAACGTGCACTTAAATCGCACAGCACACGGGCGCTTTTTACGTTCCGCCTCCATCGGAACGCGGTCGGGTTCGAACCCGGGTACTCCGGCTCGGTAGACGTGCGCCTTAACCACTGAGCCACCGCGGCGGGTCAGAAAACCGAATCTCGGACTATGAAGGACGCCGTAGAGGGGGGCTCCGGAAATGTCGACCAGGTAGGGTTCTTTAAAGGGGTGGAGACACCAAATTTTTCGCTGGCGTGTTGTTTCAAACGGTGCGTATTGCCCCAGGACGCGTGATACGCGCTCCGCGATTCATATATTCGCCGCAAATAATTTGTTATTGTACTATTTATACTGAGCGATTTCGGTTTCTGAGCGCCGGGGTGTGCTGTGACGTCATGATCAGGGAAGAGCAGCAACCCTGGTCACGTGGGCTCCAAAAGCTGTGGCACACAGACTGCTGCGTCGTCTGCTCTCGAACACATGCTGCGCATACCAGGGTCTTTCAAAATGCCGGCAAACCTGGCCGGTACCGCGACGTATGCTGAGAGAAGCCAGGCGAGCGGGGGACGACACCGAGTTCTGAAACCAAGCGGCTCGCTTGGGCCGATCTCATTCAGTAGAACAGCAAACGCGGTTTCCGTGTTTTATTTCGCTTTGCCACACTACGCCGATGCTGGGCGGACGTCTGTGTCCCGACAGCGCGTCAGTGCGCCGATCCCTTGCACACGTTACGATGGGTTGTGCCGACGAATACCCCTCGCTGTCTTCGCCTCACTCCGTGGCTGCTGATTACGATATCTGCTGCTCGCTTTTTTCTGCTGCTTCAAACAGCCCGTGTATTCTCTAAATGAACGCTTCAAGGTAATTGTACATGATTCAACATTTACTGCTCGAGTACGTAACTTCCCAATGAATGCGATCATGCCGACGACGGACATTAATCGTGCCGAGTAGACCATCGTCATCGGTGCCAACAAGAAGAAGAACACAGGCAGACAACGCAGGGCTCGCTTCGCTGTCGGCGTCCGACGTACAAACCTAACGGTACGCAGCTGCGTGCCACAAGAATTGTCGAGCGCCGCAACAGACATATGGCGCCACCTAGCTCCGCAAGCTTACAAGGTAATTTTCCGCTCGCAAGGAGGGCTGTATCTACCAACTGCTACCAACCGTGCAACCACAGCAAATGCTCCGAAGCATTTGCGCAGCAGCCAACAGACAGCCGGGAGACAACGTCCAGCTACGGATACATCCAAGCAACAATACCCTACAACAATTAAGTAGAGGCACGGCACTTCGACTGGTGCGAGTGAAACCATGATCCACATCAGCAAAGAATATGCAGTCACGTCATGCATAGCCCGAGCATTGGATGCTGTCCGAGGCGTGATTACGGACGCCTTTTGGGACGAAAAGGAGCAAGAAATCTTTGAAGATCTACAAAGGCGAAACCCTGACGCGGACATTATGGCCGCCCGTCGTATGGGACGCACCAGTCTATCCCGGCGACCTTCGCACCAGGGCCAGTTCCCCGGAAACTGATTTAGTTCGGAGGTGTACACCAGGGTACTCCATACCATTCCAGGCCAGAGGGGTTACACTGACTGCCGCCAACCGGGATATCGCTACGATGTCAGCCCGTATCCAAAACAGCCCAAAATGCCCGAGATGTGGCGATGACCACGGAACGGACTCCAAGGGGCTGTGTATCTCCATGAGTGCACTGTGCAGTGGCGAACACTTAACTGGAACAGGGTAGTGGCAGCCGAAGCAGGGAGCGCCACGACCGCCACGCGGGGATTCCGGTGGACAGCCGCGCCGAAGCGGCTCCAGGGAGCCCTCCGGAAGACGGACTGACATGGGCAGACAGGGTCGCCCAGACCCTCAGGCGGAAGAAGTGGCCCGTCTCAGGGTAGAGATAAGGCACCTCTCCCAACCATCTTCGCCCTATCTCCAGCCCAGCACACCGACACCAACCTGACACTTCTTCCATCCAGCTCCCCTCCAACCTCTCCATCCCCGCACACTACCCCCCCTCCCCGCCCCCCTCCTTCCGGCAAAAAAAAAAAGAAACGCATCGAATCAAACAGCGTCAATGACCCCAGCTGAACTGGAAGCCTGCCTAGAGGCAAAATTCAAAATCTTCCAGAAACAAATGGAAGAACGATTCCAAACCCTCACGGCCCAGCTAGAGGCGCCGCTGAACAAATTCTGTGACCAACTCGCTGTTAAAGTAGAAACGATGGTAGAAGCCAAATTGGCTGGACTCCCACTTCAATCATCCCTCATTCCTCTCAGTCCCAACCCCCTCCCAGACCGACAAGTGCAGAAAGATGGCAGCTAATCCTCCCATTCATAACGTCAACAACCACTAATCTGGCACTGGAACTGCCGGAGCATTAGGCGAAAGCATAACTAGCATTCAGTAAAGCAGAAAGTTGGGCTAGTTGGTAGTTGGTTCTGTGCGCCGTTTTTTTGATGGATCATAACTACCAAATCGTCACCCCCTGACCTTATACTCCTACTAGAAACGCGCACAGCGCTTAACATACCATGATATACAGCATACCATGCACCCAACAAGCCCACGGTTACAACCTACATCACACTCAGACGCACAAAACACGAGCACGGACGCGAGGCAGCACATACCACTGGAGAAATCTTACCGAATGACGTTACCAAAAAATCATTAATAGTCTCCGATATATACAACCCTCCTAGTAGCCCCGCATCTCGCTGCGCTAATCTAATTAAGACCATAGCGCAGGAGGCCAAGAAAACACACTTATAATAGCGGGGGACCTAGACTGCGCACACGCTGGCTGGGAATACAGCCGTACTGGCAGCCGAGGAGAGGTTCTGTTCAATCAGATACAGCAGTCCCAGCTATCCATGCATAACGACTTCGATATCCTCACCAAACAGGGTACGGTTGGGGTGATGGATACCAGCCCAGATGTCACGCTCGGCAGACACATCTGCCGTGGGAACGAACCCCACAAACACTAGGCAGTCATCATACCATTGCCCTTACTCTAGCAGGTCCACACTGTACGCCTAAATCATATAAGCATCGTTTGGTGAAGTGGGAAAATTCCGACAGCAACGTCAAAATACCCCTGCTAAAGACCACACAGAATTAGGGCCACGGGTGAGACAACTCCTTCAGGACCGAGACACTAATACGCAGAGCTTTGATGCACATGAAGAGAGGCCAATGTTAGATACGAGAATGGTGCACTTGAAGCCCACTGCAGCTTAACTAAACGATATGCCACACAGAAGCACAATCGCAAACTTAAACAGAAAATTAATGATCTGGCCACCCAAATTGAAGAACATGGAGCAGCAGAATTGGACAAAAATATGTGAAGGGCTAAGAGGGGACCTCACCACACCACGTGCATGGCACCCACTCCGGCACCTGCTAGACCCCACCCTGAGGAGAACGAACACACGCAACATAATAGCTAGACTAACACATCAACACAGACACGACACAGGTACCCTTCGAGCTACGCTAAAGGATATGCACACCACCCCGGGACAACTACAACCCCTCCCGCCCAATGCAAGAGAACCACATGATAAAATAGATACTGCAATAACAACATCAGAAGTATGGGCAGCACTTGAAAGGCTCAGGGACACTACGCCGGGCAAAGACGAGGTTACAAATACGGTCCTCAGAAATCTGGACGGTAAATCAATCCAGGAACTGACAGACCGTGATAACAGACACTGGGAAGAGGGCGCACTCCCAGCAGAATGGACAAATGTAAAAGTTTGGTTTGGTTTGGTTTATGGGGTTTAACGTCCCAAAGCGACTGAGGCTATGAGAGACGTAATAAAAAGACGTAATGTAAAAGTAATATACTAATCCCAAAGCCTAACAAGCCAATCGCCCCAGTGAATATGCGACCAATATCCGCTCACCTCCAGTTGAGGGAAACTTCTTGAACAGGTCATACTAGCTCGGCTAACAGCATACATGGATGACACGGGACAATACCCGCACACTATGGTCGGTTTCAGGCGACGCTTATCTACACAGGACGCTATGCTACAGCAAACTTGAGAAGTGCCTGACCCACTCATACTAAGGCGATATTAGCTATAGACTTGAAAAAAGCCTTCGATAATGTACAACACACAGCAATACTACAGACACAGGTCCTAGGGTATACAACTACACAAGAGCCTTGCTCCAACACAGGACAGCCACGCTTCACGTCGATAATCTCCACACCTCACCCTACACATTTGCCAACGTGGGCACACCCCAAGGCCCCGTGCTTTCCCCCTTTCTCTTCAACATTACACTTATCCCCTTAGCTGCAGCAAATCCCCCATCTTGGTCACACTTTATACGCCAATGACATCACACTCCAGACAACATACGAATCAGACGGAGGACACGCTATAAACGGCAGCAGATACCATTACTAAACTCACCTCAACAATCGGATTAGCGTGCTCGCCAGAAAAATCAGAATTGCACTGCGGATGGTAGGCCGTGGTCTCGCGGTGCATTGTCCAGCTCAGCCGAAAAATGTCCAGCAGAAAGTCCAGGCCAGTAGTACATGTTCCGCACTCTGGCGAGCATACGCGAAAAGCCCAAGTGGCCAGACGTGGGCTCATCGTGGCAGGCGAAGAGAATTTATTTATTTATTTATTTATTTAGAACATACTGCAGGCCTACAGTAGGCCCAAGCAGGAGGGGCGAATACATAATATATGCAAAAAAGAACAGGTTTAGCAAAATTGAAAAATGTTAAATACAAGTTGTAACACAAAATACAGCAATAAATACAAGGCTCAGATGCAAAATACAAAAAGTAAACGTAGAAATAAATGGCTCTCAAATTAAATGCTGTGAAGAAAACTCTGTGAAGAAACTAGAATGTCAGCTTGGAGATCGGCTGGAATGACGACAAGGTAAGGTCTATCGTTGCCTCTCGAGTTCTTGTACAAGAAACCTTGCCGCAAACAGCAGGAGCCAAGACGTCGAGAGAAGTGGCGAGGTTTAGGCGTTTCGCTACCTTCAAGGGTGTCAATGAGAGGGCGAAGGTCCGCGCCTGTCCTCTGCCAGGTCAATAGGTCGGCGACGGTGAGGGTACCAAGGAAGCCACTGTCATCATCGGGTGCTGCGCGCCAGTGTCAACTGGTGCACAGGACAGTGTGTCCGTGTCTTGGTGTCTGCGGCCAGACTTGTAGACAATGGTGATGTCAAATTCCTGGAGCCGTAAGCTCCAGCGTGCCAGGCATTCAGATGGGTCTCGCAAATTTGCCAGCCAGCATAGGCAGTGGTGATCGGTTACGACTTTGAATGGGCGGCCGTACAGATAAGGGCGAAACCTCATGGTGGCCCAAACGACCGCAGGGCATTCTTTTTCAGACGGGGAGTAATTGCTCTTGGCACGGGAGAGAGTGCAGCTCCCTCTTGGTGTTGAACAAGGACCGCGCCAAGATCTATGTTACTGGCGTCAGTGTGGACCTCGGTATCGGCATTTTCGTCGAAGTGCGCAAGAACGAGAGATGTTTGAAGGCGGAGCGTAGAGAAAGCGATCTGTTGCTCAGTGGACCAGACGAAGGATGTAGTATTCCTGATGAGGCACGTCAATGGCTCGGCAATCGTGGAGAAGTCCGCAATAAAGTGCCGATAATACGCACAGAGACCCAGGAAGCGCTGGACTGCTTTCTTGTCGGTTGAAACGCGAAAACGTGCGACGGCGGCAGTCTTTTCGGGGTCCGGCCGCACTTAACGTGACCCAGAAATCTGGGAACTTCAGCAGCAGTTACTCCAAAGCCAGTCGTTGCTCCCGAAATAGGTGACAGTTTATGTCGACGTTTTCAACGAAGGGTTCGTCAGTGCTGGCTGCCGCGGACGCAAAACAAACACGAATATCGATAACGGGTTCGGAAGAAGTGATAGCAGTTCCTGCAAAAAAGTGTCGGTACTCACTAGAAAAAGTATAGTGACCAGGATCGCAGACCGGCCACCACGAAGCGTCAGTAGGCTGCGAGTGAAGCAGATGCCTTGAGTCAGCAGCAGTGAACGGTTAGCCTCGGCGACTGCTTCTGCGTCATGCAAGTCGCCGCAGGTGACTTCAACCAAAAGTGGCGGCAACGTGCCACTTTCTGCAGAAGTGCGAAGGGCGCGGCACTGCGGTGGCAAGAGTTGTCGAGGTGGTTCAACACATTTTGGCGGGCTAGTTGGTTAAGCATCTTGAATAAACAGTGCGAACGACGACAAGCACAAGAGACAAGGAAACGGACGACACAGTGCCGACTACAACTGAGGGTTTATTGCTGATCATACAAGTACAAATACATATATGTCGGCAGCGTGGAAAGATATACAAAGTGCAAAAAAACCCATAAAAGTGACAACAGCAACAGAAGCACGCTAGAAATCAGCAAAGATTATGTCGTCCGTTTCCTTGTCTCTTGTGCTTGTCGTCGTTCGCGCTGTTTATTCAAGAGGCGGGTCGGTTTACTGGTTGAAAAGGTGATGATTCGTTGGCGGAGGTCGATGGCGGCACCATACTCCTGCAGAAAGTCAACGCTGATAATGAGATGGCGGGAACAACTGCACAGAACGACACAACTGGTGATGAACGTAGATCCGTGAATCTGAACGCGAGCCGTGCAAATACCCTTGGGGGTAACGAGATGACCACCGCCAATACGAAGATGCACCACAGAACCAGGAGTAAGCACCTTTTTAAGAAGAGTCGCCAATTTATCACTCCTAATTGAATATTCCGCCCCGGTGTCCACTAATGCACTAACTCTGTGACTGTCGAGAACAGATGTCCAAAGAAACAGGGCTGTCTCGGTCGGATGACGGTGCCATCTATTCACGGTCGGAGCGTAGCGGCGGCGGCGGCGGGAGGTCTTCAGCGCAGCGACTCACAGCGACCTCGCCCCCGAAGGTCGCAGGTCTCAGTTTTCCCGGCGAGGGCTGGGCGAGCGACCCTGTGCTGCTCGCGAGGAGCTGTGGGGGTTCGGGGAAGAGCGCCTCGAAAACGATGAGCGCGGCTGATGCGGCGCGCGGACTGAAATTCGCTGTTCCACAAGGAAGTCTTCAATGACAAGTGGCCAAACCGGGGTCTGGGCGAATCGGCTCGAAAGCCCTGCAGACCGAGGCGTCGATAAGAGCAATGGCGGTATAGAGATGGCCTGATTCTCTGCAGTGAAAGTAGAGTAGCCGGTTGTCAGGTGTGCGCCAGACATCGCCCTTCCGCAAGAGCGCTCGGCGATCGTCGAAATACTGCACTGGTGACACTGAGGACAGTGGCACAGGACGCGTTACTGGAAACGGTGGTGGCGAAGCGGCAGCCGGGAGTCTCGCAACTTCAACATAGGTGGGGCAGTGGTAATCTCCTAACAGAGGTGATGTTTCGATAGTAGGACCCCTGAACTCTTGTTGCACTTCCTCGCGAACAGCGGAAATTGAACCCAGCGCAGTCTGCGAAGGGCTGCAAAATTTCAGGACCTCTTCACTCACGATGGTGCGAATCAATTCGCGCAAGTCGTCAGGGTGGCTCTCGGAGGTGGCAAATGATTCGATCGGCGACTGCAGCAGCATGCACAGGCCAGTTGTAAGTCGCAGAATGTTGTTGAAGGACATTTTTCATCGTTGTGGCCTTTGTAAGGAGTGCAGCGACGGGCGCTGGTGGGCTGCGCACGAGGCCTGCGAACAGCTGTTCTTTGACACCACGCATCAAATGCCGGAGTTTCTTTTCTTCGGCATGTCCGGATCAGCTAGCTCTCCTGAAGAGGCGCATCATGTCCTCGACGTACATCTGAACGCTTTCGTTCGGCAGCTGGACGCGGGATTATAGTGCGCGCTCAGCTCGTTCGCGACGACCCATGCTAGTGTAGGCCCCCAGCACTCGATGACGGAACTCTCGTCGAACAAGGTGCGAGCACCATCCTCGAGGCTGAAGTAAACATTGCGGAGTTTGGCTGTGTCGTCCCACTGATTGAAGCTACGCGTTCAAAAGTGAAGGAGCCAGTCCTCCACATCCTCAAAAAGTTCCCCACGGAACGTCCTGGGAATCCGGGGAGTCTGCAAGGTGTAGTGGGATGGCACGGCAGTGGCAATTTGCAGAGGAGGAGCAGCAGCTGTCGTCATGGCGCCGCTCTCTAATGGTCCAACCTCCAGAGGCAGTTCCTGGAGCCTCCGAATGAGGCGATGTACCGGGGTGTCAAGCAGTACAGGGCTGGCGTGACGGCTTCCTGGAGGGGCCAACGGGCACCCAGCACACTCCACCAGACTGTAGCGTACTTGCTGACGAAGGGTGCTTTAATACCAGGCATGAAGACAGACAAGGCCAGGCAAGCTGAGGCAACAATGGCGACCGATTGCTGTTGTTGTCCTCTCATTAATGGCGCGTGCCCACTGCGGTGGATTGGCCAAGACACAGGCGGCAACTGATAGGTGCTCAAAATGTTAAACAAGAAAATAATGATGGGGGAAAAAATAACAATGATAATAATAGTAATTAGGAAATAAATGAAATTCAGATGTGCAATTGAAACAAGCTGTACAAATACTGTGAGATCGGTGACTGAAACAGAGAACGAGGCTAATGATCCATGTTTCGGAAAGCGTTCGTTGCAGAGAAATATTGACCATGAGAAAGAGCAGAGCTTAAGACGGCAGCCGTTTAGTGTCGTTTAGCACTACTTTGTTGTCATCAGCTATGCGCCACCTGGCAATACTAGGTGGCATTATATTAGACTAGCCCCTACAGCTACCGGACGACACACAATCAGTAAGCTAGGCATCAATATCCCTGCAAACAATACATCGCCAAGAACACTCCCCACTCACATTTCAGTACATATAGCCGTGGCCATGGTCGCGGCAGCGCTGCAAAAATAGTACGGGGATGAGCCCGATGCCGTTTGGGTGGATGCCACCTGCGATGAGCACGGAGCCACTGCGGTTGCCCGCAACCCACACTTAACACCCCTAACTTCCAAACTTAATTCCTTCAGGCACCACCTCCGAGGAAGAAGGAGACTGCTATAGCCATTGCTCCGGCATGCAGAGACGCCCTTTACATTGTTAGTGACTCGAAAACAGCCATCCTAAATATCACCAGGGGTAGGGTTCATCCCCCTGCACATTGCCTGCTGCACAAGCCCACCCCCCACCTCCCCCGACGCGCTGAGCTCATTTGGGTGCGAAATCCCGGCAACGAGGCCGCCGACTTCGTAGCCCGAGGATCCAGAAACCGGGCACAGGCGGTCCTCATGGGGGATTTCTCGAAAGATCGTATGCACTCGTTTGCTGAGCTCACCTCAAACTCCCGCGCTGAGCGCCTCATCTACCTGCCACCCCACCCATCCCTCACTACCAGAGAACAGTCAGTCTGGCGCCGCCTGCAGACGCGAACGCTGCCTACACCAGCTGATTTTTCTAAATTTATGTCGGTACCCCCCCATATGCATTTTGTGTTTCCAACCCAAGGCCACCCTTACCCACATCCCATGCCCGGCGTCTCCTCCCCCCCCCCCCCCCCCCCCCGCGCCGGTGCCTCTCTGAACATGGGAGGACTGGGAGACGGTCAGCGCACCTGGCCAGGCAGAAGACCGCCGTCAGCTCGGCCGCGTACGTCATGGACCAACACCACATGAACGTTTAGTCCATGAGTGGGGTTGTGCGGAGACCCAGTAGGCCTGCGAGCCTCGAATTCTCTTGCTAAAGTTTTTCCATCCATCCATCTATGACAATGACTGCACCTAAGTGCTACAGTTGTTTACATACCAATCAATCAATCAATCAATCAATCACCTTTATTTCCTTTGAGAAGGAGGAGTGCGGGACTAAAAGCTCGGGGAGCTTGACGAGGTCCCGACCCCTTACTGGTTGGCAAACAGCAAGATGAACGGCCAGTCATACATAAAAAAAAAACAGACAATATCAAAGAGACACTAAAAAAAAAAGGCAAACGCAAAAGAAACTCAAACAAAAATGCCGGTACAAATCAACAGAAACTGTCGCGAACAAAATAAAATTATTTTAGCCTTGCAAAAAAACAAGTTGGCAAAAGTGTTTCACGATGTCGTTTTGGTTACAAGTGGGATCAAACTACACACGGTTTAGTAAATTTAGCAATGAGGGCAACGTGTAAGATAATGATTGTTCATCGTAGGATGTCCTAGGGGTGGGCACGGACCATATTTCTTTGTATCTGGTTTGACGATCACTTGTGTTCACCTGTAGTCTTGCAAGACGAATTGCATAATCCATATGAAATTTAACGAAAGCTTTATAGCGTACAATCAACCTATAATTGTATAAACAAAACACAGGAAGAATATCAAACTTTGAAAAAAGAGGCTTCGTGGAGAAAGTGTAATGTACATCAGCAATATAACGTACTGCTCTCTTCTGCAGTAAATGTAGCCTGCGCAAATTGGTCACACCAGTTGTGCCCCACACCATGTTACAGTACTGCATGAGAGATAGCACTAAAGCATTGTAAAGCATAAGTTTCACTTTAGCAGGGATAAAGCGCCGCACACGCGCAATGGCACCAATGGCAGATGACAACTTAGATTGGAGGTAGTCGATATGCTCATTCCAGGTAAGATGCTTTGAAAAATGTACTCCAAGACTATTTACAGAGTCCACCATCTCTAGCTGTTGGGAGCCAAGAAACAAATCCATCTGTTCTGTCAACACTTTGCCTCTAGGCGTATACAAAATTACTTTTGTTTTAGTGGGATTTATTTTCAAACAATTCACCTCAGCCCAGACCTTTAAATCAGCCAGCGTCTTGTTGGCCTTGCTTTCAATATCTTTGCACAAACTGCCTGTAATAAACAGTGTTGTGTCATCAGCATAAGAAATAACCGAAGAATTTTCTGTGCAGTGTACAATGTCATTTACATAGATTAAAAATAAAAGCGGTCCTAAAATGCTTCCTTGCGGCACACCAACATTAACCGGTTTCATTGCGGAAACGACATTGTTGGCATCTACAAATTGCTTTCTGAAAGAAAGGTAAGATTTAAAAAGCGCATGTGCTATTCCCCGCACGCCGTAATTTTCTAATTTGTTGAGAAGGATAGAATGATTGATCAAATCAAATGCCTTAGAGAAATCAATGTATATACCTAATGCCATGTGCTTACGACTGAATGCATCTATAATAATTTCTTTTTGAGTGAGGAGGGCTGTTTCGGTAGAGCGGTGCTGTCGAAAACCATGCTGAAAGTCATGAAGCAGGTTGTGGCGATTAAAAAATGATAGTAATCTTTCGTGCATTATTTTCTCAATACCTTTTGAAAATACTGGAATGATTGAAATCGGCCGATAATTAGTTAGGTCAGTCTTATCACCGCGCTTAAAGACTGGAACAACGCGGGCAATTTGCATTTTCTTAGGGAATACACCCGTAGACAATATTATGTTATAGATATGGGTAAGGACCGGGCTGATAATATCGAGCACGTACTTTAAAGGGCGTATCTGGATACCATCGGCATCCAGTGACTTGCTATTTTTTGTGGCACGGATGCAGGAAAAAACTTCAAGTGATGTAGTTGGAGCAAGGAAAAGCGATGTTGCATTCCTTATAACTGGTAGAAACTGCAAACAGTTGTTCAGGCTGGGATCGTCGTACTGGGAAGGTTCTATGGTGAAAACTTCATTAAACATTTGTGGAATTGCGTTTCCGGAAAGTTGCTGTCCATTATAATATAAAACATCTGGAATACCTGAACACGAGGTGGGATGCAATAACGTATTCAATTTGCGCCAAATTACATCACTTCGTTGATTGTCAGGGTTACTAAATACACCTGAAAAATAAGAATCTTTTGCTGCCCTAAGCTTATTTGTCAGGCTGTTCCTAAATTTTTTAAACTCAGTAAACAGCGTTGC
Source organism: Amblyomma mixtum (assembly GCF_055824585.1). Taxonomy (NCBI): domain Eukaryota; kingdom Metazoa; phylum Arthropoda; class Arachnida; order Ixodida; family Ixodidae; genus Amblyomma; species Amblyomma mixtum. The sequence continues at coordinate 150,734,973 of NC_143018.1, forward strand.
ATCTCGACTTTTCACAAAACGTGCATACAAGGCATGTTTATGTTTAATCATGTCAAGAAGCTCGGTAGATAGCCAAGGTTTCCGCGCTTTAGATGTGCTTGCAAGTTTCTTCAGTGGGAAGTGTGTATTATATAAAGTTTTGAAAATATTTACAAAAGATGAATATTTACAAAGATGACTTGACATACGTCAAGTAAACAATTTAAAATATCTTGGCATATACCTTGATTCTGATATGCACTCAACTAAAGCAAGTTTTCTCAAAGCTAGCATATGGTTGCCATATTTCATTGCAACAGCACGAATGCTTTAATTTCTTTATACAGAGGATACTTTGCTTTTGTACAAAGTCAGCTAATCTACTGCACAGAGTCATGGGAAACTCCACATATCTCGAACCTGCGTTCCGACTGCATTTTGGAGCAGGCAAAAATGGGATATTTGGAGCAGCTATGCGTGCTGAGTAGCAGGAGCCCGAAAAGAGAAATAAGGCACAAATGCGGTAATATTAGGTGTTTCACCTCAATGGTGAAAAATTGCTTTCAAAATTATTTTTTTTTTTAGGAAAAGAAATCACGCAGTATCTGTCTCATATATCTTGATGGAGCATGCCGTAGATATGGAAAAAGGTGACACTTCAAACAATATGGTTCTTCATTGTCGTAACTGCAGCAAGCGCAAGAAGAAATGTTCTCCCATTTTTTTCAAAATGTGTGTTCTTTTTCATCATCGAGATCGTGTAACGCGGGAGAGAGTTGAAGCCTATCATATCGCAGAAACGGGGCATACATGTGTTAGTGACCCTTCGATTGCCTTGTCTAGTAGAGAGATAAGTTTTTTGAAAGAGCGATTGGTTTGGTTTGGTTTATGGGGTTTAACGTCCCAAAGCGACTAAGGCTATGAGAGACACCGTAGTGGAGGGCTCCGGAAATTTCGACCACCTGGGGTTCTCTAACGTGCACTGAGGCCTCTAGAATTTCTCCTCCAAAGAAATTCTAGCCGCCGCGGCCGGGATCGAACCCGCGTCTTTTGGGTCAGCAGCCGAGCACCATAACCGCTGAGCCACCGCAGCGGCCAAAGAAAGAGCGATTGAAAATCACGAGTTAATCTCTTCCTGCACATTGGTCGGCATGCGGCGTGCGATTACTCTGGGTTTGTTTTGGTTTTTGTTGCATATATAAAAGCTTCTGAATAAGAATTGTTGCAGTTGCGAGTAAGCGCTGTGTCCCCTCTGTGTCGTTGTTTGTTAGCGCCTGGATTTTTCATAATCACATATCTCGTTAGACACCTGAACCGCGCTGTAAGGGAAAGGAGAAAGGTGGGAGTGAAAGAGGAAAGAGAGAAAGAGGTGCCGTAGTGGAGTGCCCCGGAATAATTTAGACCACCGGGGGTCTTCAACGTGCACTGACATCACAGCACACGGGCGTCTGTTTCACCTGGATGGAAACATGGCCGCCACGGGCGGGTTTGAACCAGGCTCAGTAGCTGAGCGCCCCAACCACAGAGCCACCGCGGTGGGTAAGCTAACTGGAGCCAATGTATAAAAAAGAGAGAAAAGACAGCGCACTGCTTGCAGATCTGAATCTGTAGTGCACGGTTGTAGGCAGCTCTCTTGACCAGGTCTTCATGTTTTTCAATGCATATAACTTGCCAATTACTCAACAAAAGATAAATTAGCTAACCTTTGCATTCTTAATGCTGGTGCAGAACTCAATTTGGGGAAGATGGAGAGAAAGTTGAGAAATGCCATTTCAGTTTTCCTCAGGTTGAATTAAGAGCTTTCTTTTTTGTAAGATTAAAATAATGCCAGTGGTATTTGAAAAGTGCCACACGACTTCACTGCCGCGTCGCAATTTTAGCGGAAAGCTGCAATTAAAAATTCAGGGCAATTTGGCTCTCTAAAGTGCTCCAAGGTGAAAGCGTTTCCTGGCGCACTGTGTTTTTATTCATTTTTTATTTTTCATTTTATTTTTCATTTTTATTTCTTTTCTTATTCTAATTTATTTTGTTATTTTTCATATTTCTTTTTTTTAATTTCATTGTTCCTTTGTCTTCTTATGTTTATTGTTTTTTACGTTTTCATTTCTTATTTATATTTTTTATTCCTTTAATTTCATTTACAAGAGCCATGCATTCATAGATGCGCCTTTATTCGTGCTCAAACCTCGAGCCTTTGTTTGCGGAGTGGTAGCGTCTCCGCTTCAAATGCCAAAGGCCTTGGTTTGATTCCCAGCCTCGACGCAGTTTCTTTTTAAGTAGTGACGCTGAAACGCGGACAAATCTGCCGACACGGCTGTCGACACGGGTGCTAACGACAGTATGAGGCATTAAATGCGTTCGCCTTAATATACAAGCTACCATCAGTCACAGCATGGGCCACAGCGATTGTTCTGGCATGAGCACGGGCACTTTGCTCTGGCAGCATGCTACAGAAGCAGTGCTGACACCACCACAGTGATGGGAATGGCCAAAACCATTTTGTAGCAGGCCTTGTAGCAGGAAAATATTCGCTTTGTAGCAAGCGTCACTTGTTTTGTAGCAAGAGCCGGCATTTCCGAAAAAAAAAGCTTAGAAGACAAATTTATAGTTTATTTGTAACAGCATACATCAATGCAATGCAATACAGAAACACACAAAGTGTATATTGACTAGCACTGGTAATCATTACCATGGTAATTGTACCGCAAGACAAAGAAACATTGTCTTCACCAGCAACAAAGAACTGAGACCGAAGTACTCAAAATATTAAAATAAATTATGAGTGTAAACAGGAGCAGCCACTGAACTAAACCTGCTTTCGAGAAAAAAAGGAACTGACCATCTTGGATTGCAGTAAGCATGTATGACAACCCTTCGCACAAGAATCAAGAGAAATGAAAGGGAATTAGGCATGTGCTTTAAAAATACTGATATCAGATGGACAGGCCTATGTTCCTTTCTTTGAGCCCTTATTAAAGGCAGCCAGATGAGAGACACTATCATTCATTTTTTCCCTAGCTTGGCTCAATATTGCCTGGCCACTCGCAATGTCACTGAAGTTCTTCAGCTTCATGCCCCGCTCAATCAGCAATTCAGCATTTCTGAACATGTGCTGCGCTTCATCTACCTTCTGTTTCGCTTGTGCTTTAGACAAGCTGGCACTTGCTAGCACTGGATCCGCACCTGCACGTGGCCTTTTCGACTTCTCTTGTTCGCAGGCAATGCGCTCTGCATACCGTTTCGATGCGCCTCGAACGGCCCTAATGACATTTGGACAAATTGAAAGCTGGCATGGGTCACTGTTGTACCTTCTGGCAAATGACATAATCTGGCGAATACCATTCACGCTTGCCAGACAAAGGTTCGACCTCTCATTCAAAACCCTTGTATTCTGGCTGAAGCCTCGCTCAACATCAGCGTTCCCATGCGGAAGCGAAAGAAGGGCCTTGACAAGCTTAGTCAAAAGCGGATATTTTCTCTCACCTTGAGCGCCCTTGATGATAAATATATTATGCCAGTATTTGTCAAGTGGCCCATCAGTGCCCACATTCAGCGCTTCAGAGCTTAAGAGTGTCACCTCATCAAGGAGAGATGAAACTTGGCTAGGTTGTATCACTTGAGGCGCACATTTTGCAAGATATCTGAACGATTCTGCTGAAGACTCCTGGGAGTGGGTGTTTGGGTGCAAGCACCTGAGGTGCTGAAGTGTCAAATTCTGAAGAGGAAGCCTTGTCAGAAGGTACTTTGAGCACGCTATGTAAAATGACCTAGCTCCTAGTCGAAATTCAGCTTTCTCTGAAGCAGACCAAGATTTCATAGCTTCCTCAGTATCTGCCCCAACTACTATGCTTTCCTTCCAATTCTGCGAACTTTCGACATCAATGGAAGCGAGCTCATGTCCCTGTTTCAACATGAACACCTGAGGCCTCAGAAATCTGCCCAAAATTTTCTTCAACATCATCACCATTTCATCATAAAGAACATGCAGCAAAGGTTCACTCTTTTGAAACAGCGTCAGAAATCCCACAACTAGGTCACCTGCATTCTTCACAAACAGAGCCTTTGCGTAGAAACTTTTGTCATTCAGGTTTCTGTTTAGTCTCGCCCTCATGCTACCTGCAGCACGCACTGGTTTCTGGGAGTCTAGGATGCTCTTTAGGGCAGAAAACTGCTCGACTAGTCTTTCCACGGCTGGTACAAGAGACAACCAGCGACAGTTGACATGACGCAAAAACACAGTTTCAGGCAATCCAAGAGCCTCTTGTTTTTCTTGGAGCTGGGCACTTTGCACCGAAGATGTCTTGAAAAAGTAATACACGTCACTGACTACAGTTTCAACTTCACTACCAAATGAATCAAGAGCACATGAAAACGCGTTGTGCACCTTGTGCAGCGAGCACTCTCCGATTTCCATTAAGGGGCCGTTTTCCTGGGTCAATTTTTTCTTTAAACACTTCATTACATTTGGACCATCACTGAAAAATGAAAAAAACCCTGCTCGAGGAATATTTTCAGTGGCTTCATTTACACATTTCAAAAGGATATCAGCCGTTGCCCTCCCCAAACGAAACGACTGCAGGTGCTCGACCACTACTCCTTTTTCAGCACCAGAAAAGTAGCGCACGAGAACATCAAACTGCTGGCACCGCTGTTCTGGCAGTGGTGTTTCATCTACACTGATACTGTAAAACACACCAGGACGATTCAGTTCCTCATGCACAAGTCCCTTGAAATAAGGCCCAAGCCCATCTGACACAACGTAAGACACTTTTTTCCTACTACAGGAGAAGTCTTTAGCCACCTTTGAGTCGGGAAACATCAAGCGATGAAGGGGTGTAGCCGTATCCGCCCATGAGTATGGGAGACCTTTTATCGTCAATGCCAAAACAAAAAGTGCTTCGCTAGCTGTGACACGGTCTGCATGGGTCATCGTGCCTGTCGATGAAAAATCCAACGATGCTTGAACAGCAGCTGGCCTCTTCAGCCTCCCGTCAGGGCCCCGAAGCTTGCTGGTCAGCTCCAAGTGCTTTTTACTCTGTGAATGCCGTTTCACTGCTGTGACACCATGCTGTGAGCAGTTGATTGTCTGGTTACAAATAATGCAATAAGCATTTTCTTCCCTTTTTCCTGGTCTGCACCACACCTCGAAGCAATCTCCATTGCAGTCGACATCTTTCAATATGCCAGAGTTAAATTTGCTGTTGCGTCCTGCAAACGATAAATAATAATGTTAGTTTGATGAAATAAAAAGCTGTTATGCAAGCAATATGATCCTGTAAATTAGAGAATAATTGTAGAGTGCTTAAACATATTCTAAAAAAAAAAATAAAGACCCAGGAAACACTACGGTTCTTTTCCCACAACAGTCATGGTTAACAATTATACACTTCATTCAAACGTGGCAGTACAAGTTATAGAAACACGTTCCTCGATACAGAACTGAATATTAAAAATTAACTTTAACAAAATTTCAATGGAGGCAAAATTCCAGAGGGCCGTGCGATGTCAGTGCACGTTAAAGATACCTAGGTGGTCGAAATTTCCAGAGCCCTTCACTGCAGCGTCCTTAGGTTGTAGCTGTTGCACTAATAGCTGCAAAAGTAGCTTTTTCAGGGCTTTCAGAGCACCTGAGCTGCACATACCGGCAATCTTTCCTGCACTAATTTGATGAATAAACATTAATTTGGATAAACGTTAATTTGAACACGTAAAAACAAAAGAGCAGTTTGTTATAAATCCAGAATAAGCAAAGTGCCAAAATTTTGCAGCTCACTAATTGCAAAGTATTGAAGGCTTCTGTCTAGATGTTTGGCAGAGCAAGCTCCATTCTAAAAACCGGACACGTGTAATTATAAAAGCAGTACCACTTTCGCCGACAAAGAGCGCACCTGCTTTGAGCGCGCGATCGCGCTATCATGCAGTCCTCGACCGCCGAGGAAGGGTGGAGGCTTTCTCCCACGTATCCTTTACCCGCCCGTTAATTGCTGCCCTGAAAAACGACCTTGTTTCCCCTTACTTTTTGAAAGCTTCCGCCGTAAATTCGCGAAGCCTGCCAAGCTTCGACAACAGACAGGGCCGTCAGCGCAGCGCCAAAATCGTACGAACGTAGCGGGCGCGCCAGAAGACGCTTGTTGCTTCATCGTATAGCCGGAAGGCTGCAAAATACCGCGTTCCGTGGAACTTTCTTTCATTTTCGCCTCGGAAGTTTTTTTAATTACGGCAGCAACACGAGCACGAAGGCCAGAAGGCCCACCAACTCCGTGAGAAATGTACGGCGTCATATACGTCCGCGGTATACACTTTATTTCAGAAGCCGCTACATAAAACTCCTTAGCATGAGTTCAGTGCTCATATCCATATAACACTTTCAGCTCAAGCTGCAAAGGCACCGCTTTAAGGACGTCTTTCAATCAGCCAAGTGATGTCAGGAAAACGCATTCCGTAGGCTCCGCAGCCGGACAATCCGAAACTACCAAGCGACCTCGCATGCCGAGTGAATAAAGGAGCGCGTGAATGGCCCGGTCGCCGGCGAGTTTTATGCATTTCGTGCCGCAAGGTTGTTATGGGCAGCCCGGACGTCACTGTAGCTTTATTTCAACCACGGAATTCGTAGAACTGCGGATGGCAATATGAAATTACTGAGCGACGTTACACGGCTGCCCAGCACGCCACGTGCTCCAGGGCTTTCGAAGCTGATACTAGCGTAAGACGAACGCCACAAAACTACAAGTACTCTTTCATAAAAAGTAAACAAACCGGAAATTAACAGCACCCTCTCTTGCAGGCTCAAACTACCGCGGTTCTGCAACGTGCATCCACCGCCATTCGCTCAATTTGCTACTGTTAAGTCATGTTCAGTTTCTAAATTTGAACCCCGCCACACTGACTCATCAGCTCTTATGTCCAGAAAGACTCATTTGAATAAACTAAAAGGCGCAAAAAACGAGAAAAAGCTTACCTTTCAGTTTCGAGAGCGCCATCGTGACGCCGCCACGACGCCGCTGAAACCACGCAGTCGAGGCGAACGAGCGGCGGGAAAGTGCAAGAGCGCGCACCGACGCGCCAAGGCCTAGCCACGGCCCACTCCACCAACTACTCGCCTCCGGTGCCGGCCCACCGGAAACGCTCGGAGCTCGGACGCGGTGGAAAGCGTGACGCGTTCACGACACCCTCACTCAGTCACACTCTCCCATCAGAGACGAAGTAGACGGAGCACCATGCGGAGCACTCTAGACGAAGACTGAGAACTGGATCGTATTGGATTTTACCGGCTACTCTCAGACTTCAATGGCGGACAACAGTCGCAAGCATAGTTCCCTCACAGGGCAGTACCTGACGTTGGCGACGGCTCGTTTTGGCGCAGCTTTGGCGCAATTTTGCAAAAAGGCCCCTTTTTGGAGCAGCATGTAGCAGCTTTATCGAAATGGCGCAGATTGGCGCAATTGGCGCAGCATTCCCATCACTGCCACCAAAGCCACACTGCATAGCACAGATGCACTCCAATATGGCCGTGTGTCTCCCGACGAAGCATTTTGCAGCACATGCGAGGACCCAAAGATTTCCTCCACTCATAACTTGCCAAGCACGTGCCACGTGCTTCCTAAAATACTCAGTAGCTAGGCACAATAACCACTCAGCCACCATGGTGGGCTTATAGTCCAGATGCTAACATAGCAGAAGACATCCAATCAGAACACAAGATTGAGATCATGAGTGCACAGTGTGATCACGGTATGCCAAACCCATCACTGTCACTGCTCCAATATGAACTCCAATATGAACCGACTTTCTACACCGAATTATGTGGTTCTACTGTGCAAACCGACTGAAGTAATTACTCGTTAGCATCCACCCAAGCACAGCCGCACACCTACAAAGGAATGCCAAAGAGATTTGACAGAAACCTCGCAGTTGAAGAAAAATGTGTCCTGGTCCGGGGTTCAAGCGCAAATGAATCAGGACCAAGAAATAGAGCTGGAGTAAGTGCGAAACGTTATTCATGGGCAAACATTTACCCTACAGGACAGGGGATGGTGCTGCACAAGCGCTATGTAAGGCTGTTCAAAAGCACTAATTTTTTTGCACATGCGCTTGCCGTGTTTGTTTCGGACAATGTTGGTAGCATCGTTGAGGCAGATATGCAAAATGCGTGCATGCCGTGTACTAACAGTAGGCAGTAAAGGGCTAACAAGTGAAACAGCAGATTTGGACTCCGCAGTTCATCTTTCTCGTCATCTTTCTCATAGGGCCCCTTCTTTTTCTAATTTATATAAATGACTTGCCTAACAAAATTGTTTCTTTCTTATGTCTTTTTGCTGACGATTGTGTTATTTATCGTGAAATTAACAGTGAGTCTGACATTTCTGTTCTTCAATCTGACATTAACCAAGTTTCAGAATGGTGTAAATTATGGCACATGGAACTTAACATTAATAAGTGCAAACATATGTGTGTTTCTCGACGTAACACTGAAGTAGCCACCTACAACCTTAATAACACTCCTCTTGAAACTGTGTCTTCCTATAAATACCTTGGTATGCACTTAACTTCCAATCTTTCTTAGAATCTGCATGTGGAATTTATTACTAGCAATGCTAACCGCATGTTGGGGTACCTGCGTCGTAACTTCTATCTTTTTTCTAGTTTAATAAAATTGCTTCTTTATAAAACATTTGTTCGGCCTAAATTGGAATATGCAGCATCTGTCTGGGACCCTGGCCTTGCATCATTAGTATCTGATACCGCGCGTCACGTTTCATACTTTCCAATTATCACCGTAACTCCAGTGTTACCGCTATGAAAACTACTTCATCATTGCCACCGCTTTCACTCCGCAGAAATATTTCTAGCTTATGCCTATTTCATAAGTTCTATTACTACAATCCTGTCCTTAAGAACTGCGTACTAACTACCCCTACATATGTTTCAGTCCGCATTGATCATCTTCACAAAGTAGGTGTTCCTTCATGTCATACCAAACACGCTTTCTATTCGTTTATTCCTTACACTTCTGGCAGTTGGAACCACCTTCCCAGGCTCATTGTCGATATTACTATTACTGACCCAAATGCCTTTAAGACTGCCAATTTTATTTGCATTGGTTCTCGCTGTCATATTGCTGTCTCCCGGAAATGTTCTTTCTTTTTGCCTCCGTTGTTCTTTTTTTCCCCTTCTATTATTTGCCTTTTTTCTTTTTCTCTCGCTTTTTGCCGCGTTACAATTTCTTCTGTTTTGTTTTTCTGCTGCACTGTGCCTTATACAATGTATATCTTTCCCACTCCCCTCTTTAATGCCTTTGGGCCCTGAGGGTATTCAAATAAATAAATACATTGAGAGAGGAAACCAGACTCATGCCTCTGCATTTTCAGCAGTTACCTGTGCCACATTGGATTCGCCGCACTTGCTAGAATGGCATTTTGGCGCAGCATTGCCTCAATAAATATCATCGATATGTAGCAGGTTTCATGAAATGGTGCAGGTTGGGGCAACTGGAGCAGCACCCAGCACTGCAGCCTGTAGCTGTGACATTAATATGCTGTCACACAACGTGAAGAAGGTGGTATGATGTGAAAATCATATTCTATGCTCCTCACAAACTGTCAAAGCTATGCATAATGAGCACAGGCGGCCCTTTGTTGAATACGCAGAGGGTGAATATATGAAATTCCACTGTGGAAAAATGTATGTTGCACGAACTGGGAGATGTGTGAACGACAGGCTTACGAGTTTTTCTGGCTGTTCCCTTGATGTTCCCCCTTCCCCTTAAGCAAAGAATGTACCACACGAGAAGTCGTGGTATCGGAACAGATATGTTATCTTGGTGCAGCCCGTGTCAGTTCTGCCTCTACTGCCCTCCCCGACAGAGAGCTGGCCTATTAGCGCATGCACTGACGATCAGCCCGACTCAATCGTGGAAACATTCACAATAAAAGCTGTTTGAAGTTCAGCACTATCCTTGTTACCTCTGTTCCTGTCTTCTTTTGCGCTGCCGTATCTTCAAAAACGTACCAACACACCCAATTCACCACATTAATCGAGGTTGAATGGAATCTGGAAGGTAGCGTCATGAGTAGGTTCAGTTGTGCTCTTTTAGACATTTTCGTTTATTATATTTCCTACAGATACACACAGCACTGCATTCACAAGTGAAAACTGTTGCACTATTTGGCATTGTTTTTCTACTGCACTAGTGCACTTTGAGCCATCTGCATGCAAACATTTAAAACTGGCCGAGGGAACTACGTCGTTTGCACGACTGAAATTAAGGAGTTAATTCTTTGGAATACCTTCTTTTCTCTTCTACAAGGCATCTGTGCTGAGAAGTGCCTGAATGGGGGAAAGTGCATCCAGAAAGACACCTGCTCCTGCCGACGTGGTTACTATGGTCCGCGATGTGAATACAGTGAGTGGCCATGTGTTCTTCCTCATGCATCCGATGGCCATTGTTCTCTTGTCTGCACTATCGTCTGTCACTTTTAGTCACACCTTTCTGGCTTCTCTGTCACAAAATCCTCCGACTGGTCCGGAGGCCCGTGACGTCACAAACACCATGTGACACCGATCGTACGTAGAGCACTGCCAAATCTGTACGTAGAGATCATACATAGAGCACTGCCAAATCTGTACGTAGAGATCGTACGTAGAGCACCGCCAAATCTGTACGTAGAGATCGTACGTACAGCACCGCCAAATCTGTATGTAGAGATCGTACGTAGAGCACGGCCAAATCTGCACGCAGAGATCGTACGTAGAGCATCGCCAAATCTGTATGCAGAGATCGTATGTAGAGCACCGCCAAATCTGTACGTAGAGATCGTACGTAGAGCACCGCCAAATCTGTATGTAGAGATCGTCCGTAGAGCACCTCCAAATCTACGTAGAGGTTGTATGTAGAGCACCGCCACATCTGTACGTAGAGATCGTACGTAGAGCACCGCCAAATCTGTACGTAGAGATTGTACGGAGAGCACCGCCAACGACCCCAAAATTTGGAAGTAGGCCCAGCCCAGAAAATGGATTAAGGTGCATTAGTGGTTGAACTAGTATAATCCCATATAATAATCCAATGGAAAGTAAGCAAACATTCTATAAGATGAGGACTCATGCATCAAGGCAACGGAACTGGTTCCTACTGGAGTCTTGGCAGGAAAATTTCAAGATTACACCAACAAGACTGAGCGCGGAACTCCTAGTCCTTCCTCGTCCCTTGTCTTTTTCAAGATGCATTCTAACATCCGCCTTTCTCTGTTATAAGATTAGACACCATACTGGCAACCTGAATGCCACTTCTTATTTAGGAATGCGGTTAAAAAGGCCATGAAGTTTCCAGCCTTTTTGACATACCATTCTGTTTTGACCACCTATGCCAATCACATAAAGGTTTTAGATTCCGTGCAATCTTCACAGATGAGATGGTGATGAGGCAACATAGCTCTGCGCTGATTTACTACATGTTAAACCAGTAATCGTTTGCAGAAAAGGCTGCAAAGCTGAGTGAAAAGAAATTGTTGTCAGTAGCCAAGTAGAACTCTTGGCTTGGTGTGTGATTTTTCAAGTGATTTTCCTTTCCGTTGCTGTATATTTAACGCACTTTCACAGACCCTCTAAGTATCAGGATGCTCTGAACTGCAGCCTCTGGCAACTCCTGCAGAACCTCTCTGTTGGGAAGCACTCGGTATGCTGCTGAAAAACAGACGAAGCGCAAAACAGACGGCACACTAGGAGAGAAAACGAGAGATGTGCAACTTGCAACCATTCATTCACAGCAGATGGTTTTGCTAAGGATGCTCATTTAACTGTCTTGGAGTGGGTGATATCATTCTAAAGTCATAAAGCAGAGGACAGCTTTGAAGACCATGTTCGAAAGCTGGAACAAGCTGGCTCTCCGACTTTGATTATATCCTTAGTGGCAGAAGCTTTAGTGAAAAAAGTGAAAAAAAGACACAAACAGTGCACAAGGTGAAGTTGCCAAGAAGAAAATTATGTGCTTCCTTATACCCATAATTGGTAGCACTTAACTCGAAACACACTAAGTACTTGTAGTTTCTTCTGCCCCAAAGAAAACTTTCTTCTTTGTGCCACAATCCTACCAAGTCAAAGAAAGCACAATGTCTGAGAAAGCTTGTAAACCTGTTTGTGTGGTGGACGCCATCTATCAGATCCCGCTGACATGCGGGAAGCCATACGCAGGCCAAACTGGGAGATATGTATTAATGATCATCAGCAGACCATTACCATGTGCAGGTTTTTACATCCCGCAGTGAAGAAGAAAAGAAAGAGAAAAAAGTGAAGCGAGACTGCAACAAACAAAGATCTTAAACTAGAGCAAAGAAATGACAGTGTGTGAGCTCAAAAGTATAAGCATCGCATATATTACACGTTTGGCTGTCCTTTTTTATATTTGTTTTTTCATTCCTCTCACGAGCACATCCAGTGTCGTTTTCCCACCCTCTCCCCTCGCCCTTTTTTGCTGTATATTCACTCGCACCTGCAGTGAATAAACAGTTCCGAATTGCACATGTCTAGTCTTCCTTCCTAAGGTGCTGTCTGTTCTGCGCTTATGCATCACGAGGTCTGTTAACTTGAGAAGGCAGAAAACAGAGCAAATGTGCTGACCGTATTTGGAACATGCAAGGGGCATTCTTACCATCCGCAGATGCAAGGTGACGCAGCATTTAAAACAGAACAAACTCTGCTGTGGCAGCCAAAGTGGAAAAATGCCCTGAACTGCAGCCAAGATATACACGGGGACTGATATCTGTGCAGGCAAGTGCTCCATCCCGTGCCTCAACGGTGGCCGATGCGTGGGTGTCAACCAGTGCCGCTGCACCAGGAGCTTTGTGGGGCCGCAGTGCGCTCACCGCATCGACAGCACCGCGGGTGTGCACAAAGGCGAGTAAGCTCAGCTGGGTGGATGGAATGGGTCAAAGTGGCTGGCCTGTCCTAGCTCCTACTGGAAAGCAACAACCAGCCACAGTCAATGGGAAAGAGAGGCTGATCGATCAGCCCAAAATATATGACCAAAAGGAACTTATTAGGATGAGCAGATGCCCAGAGAGCACCTGTGGGGTTTCATCCAGTTGCTTGCAAAGTACAGCTTGAATAAACAGTGCGAACGACGACAGGCACAAGAGACAAGGAAACGGACAACACAGTGCTGACTAACAACTAAGGGTTTATTGCTGATCATACAAGTATATTATACATAGACGTCGACAGTGTGTAAAGATATGCAAAGTGCAAAAAAAAACATAAATGTGACAAATCAGCACAGATTATCAGCCCCCAGGAGTGACAGCTCTATTTGCAGTAGTGTTAGCGAAGTGTTAGTGTTAGTAGTGTTAGCGAAGCGGAACAGTAGTGTTCTGTTGCTGTTGTCACTTTTATGGTTTTTTTGCACTTTGCATATCTTTCCACACTGTCGACATCCTATGTATATACACTTGTATGATCAGCAATAAACCCTCAGTTGTTAGTCAGCACTGTGTCGTCCGTTTCCTTGTCTCTTGTGCCTGTTGTTGTTCACGCTGTTTATTCAAGATGCTCAACCAACTAGCCCGCCAAAACGTGTTAACGCAAAGTGCAGACTCAAACGGCTCCTTTGAAGATTGAGTTGAGCGAAGATAACCCTGTGTTCCTCCTCCCTCGATGCAGAACACTGCCAGCGGCGCTGCGTGCATGGTGTCTGCATCCGGCACAACCGCTGCCTTTGCGATGAGGGCTTCTACGGCCGGAGGTGCGCCAGACGTAGGTAACCCTCGACCATGGACCACATCAAAGTGATGTTTGCACCAAATTGTATTTTTCACTGACCAGCCATGCAGCAGCGCTATCAAATGCAATTGGGGCCCACCTGCTTCCTCATCTTTCTCAGTTTTTCCAAAAATTGTCAAATTTCCCGACTTTGTCAGAAAACAACCTCCTTAACCAAATTCCTGAAAAGGAAAATGCCATAGTGCTTGGAAGCTGCCCCCCCCCCATATTCCAAAGGACCCCACAAATTTTGGAAGCAGGCCCACCCCAGAAAATGCACCAAGGTAGATTAGTGGGGATTAGTGAGTGGATCAAGGTGTATTGGTGGATGAATTAGGTGTGAATGTTGATTAGTGTGCAGATTAGGATTTTGAGATTTGGCACTGCTGATGATGTCACCACCGCATGATGGAGAAGCCAGTAATGTTTTTTTCAGACAACCTCAATTATTAGGCTTAATAATAGGTACAAGCTGAAAGCGGTGCAGGCCTAAGCAGCATCCAGCCATGATGACCAGATCGTTGAAAGCTTCTACAAAGACACGGTATCAGCAATGAATAAGGTAGAAACACAGTACACTGTACTGATGGGCGACTTCACTGCGAAGGTATAGGCAAGAAGCAGGCCAGAGACCAGGTGCTACATGACTATATGGCAAAGGTTCCAGGAATAGCAGAGAGGAGTTGTTAGCAGAGTTCACAGAGAGAAATAATTCATGGATCATGAATACCTTCTTCCGCAAACGAGAGGACAGGAAGTGGACGTGGAAGAGCCCCAACGGTGAGACTAAAAATGAAATAGACTTCATACTGTGCGCACACCCTGGCATCGTAGAGGATGTGGAGGTCCTCGGAAAGATCCGTTGCAGCGACCACAGAATGGTAAGGTCTCGTATTAGCTTAGATTTAAAAAGGGAACGGAGGAAACTAGTGAAGCGGAAGTTATTAATGAGTCAGCGGTAAGAGGCAAAGTAGACGAATTCAGGGTTTCACTGCAGCACAGATTTTCCGCTTTAAGGTATGTCACCACCTTTGAAAAAGCGCTTTTTTTGGAAAAATGACATTTTTTCTTTTTTATATTTTGGGAATCCCAAAACATTCAAAAATGTTCTGCAGCAAGAATAATGTTCGTATCTTATTTTGTTAAAAAGTTATAGCCAACTTTCGAACAGGTGGTGAACAGTTCTGAAACCGAAACTAATGTGGTTTGGTAACAGAAAATGATAACTCGCCAATAATCAGCGGTGTATATTGAAAATTTTTTGTTTTGTTTTAGTCTGTTATATAAAAGATTACTCAAAGGCAATTTTTAAGGCTTATTTTGTTTTTTAAACATTGCTTTAAATTTCCGCAAGGGGGATGCATGAGGCTACAAGCGTCTGAGTTGTTTGCTTCGCGCTATCGCTTTGAACGCTACCGAATTCGTCCTTCAGTAATGGCAACAGAAGTACAGCAGATATTTTGAGGGAAGCAGGCATCGAATCTGGCCGCCACACTCTCCTACCATGTTGCACCAGTGACCATTACCATGTGATGAAGGCCCAACGTCAATCAACGGGCGAGGCAAAACATCTCCGCAAAAAAAGGACGGGCAGCAACAAATGCCAAAAGAGAGCTCACATCAGCTAAGGAGGGCCCTAGCTATGAACCTGAAGGATTTTAACTTCCTAGGGCATGATGATCTTCTTTCTAAAAGGATTGAAAAACTTTAATCTTGTTTTTCTCAAAACTTTATTTCTTGCACTTTCGTGTTGCGCAAACAGTCATAACTTCGAAACAAATAAATATTTTTCAATGAAACTTTGCACGCTCTTTCCTTTGTTATTAGCCTGTGCGATGAACTAGGATAAATTAAATCGAATGGTGAGTTTTGATATAATCATGTTTTATGTCAAGGAATGCAGGCAAAAATGACACATTTTTTTGTTTTCTTTGGCATTTTTGCTATAACTTTTTTCCCAATTATCAGATGGCAAAGATCCTAGTTGGTTGCACAGTATGGTTAGTTGGCTAAGTCTGCGCCAAAAAGTTTAAAATTCCTGCTCTCCATTCGCTAGTTATGAATGTTTGCATAACAACCAAGTTTGGGCATTTTTTTGTGAATTATTAATACCAGCATGGCTTTTTTCACTCTTTCTTCCTTTTGAATATCATATAAAACGGTGCTTTATAACGTAAATGTGAAATAAAAATTTAATACTCAAAATTAAAAAAAATTTTGAAAAAGGTGGTGACATACCTTAACTGAGGAAGACGATCCCAATGTTCAAACAATGAACGATAAATACGGAGTGCGCAATAAAAGTGCGCGGCAAGATTTCGACAGGATACTTTATTTATTTATTTTATTTAGAACATACTGCAGGCCTACAGTAGGCCCAAGCAGGAGGGGCGAATACATAATATATGCAAAAAAGAACAGGTTTAGCAAAATTGAAAAATGTTAAATACAAGTTGTAACACAAAATACAGCAATAAATACAAGGCTCAGATGCAAAATACAAAAAGTAAACGTAGAAATAAATGGCTCTCAAATTAAATGCTGTGAAGAAAACATTGAGCCAAAAGAATCAGCTCTGGTTAAGAGATCTGGCGGACACCTGTTCCACTCCTCAATGGTGCGTGGAAAAAAATGAGTATTTAAAGGCGTTAATCCTAGCACTGTAAGGGGTATGATGATTTCGTGTTTGGCGCGTAGTGTTAGGTTTAAGGAAGGGGTCTGCATTCATAGACAGTTTATGGTTTTTTAGTAAGAAAAGTAGTTTCAGTCTTTGAATTTTCCGGCGCAGCTGTAATGTTTCAATACCGTGAGTTCGCATGAGGGTCGTTGGTGAGTCAGTTACACGATACTTTGAAAAAATAAAACGCACGGCTTTGCATTGAATCATTTCAAGGGCCTCGATGTTATGTTTAGTGTAGGGATCCCAGACGGTGCACGCATATTCTTGTGATGGTCTTATTATTGAAAAGTAGGTTAATTTTTTAAGTTCAGGTGGGGCAAGTTTTAGTTTATGTCTAAGAAAGCAGAGTTTACGAAAGGCTGAGGAGCATACGTTTGATACATGTTTATTCCAGCTAAGGTTTTTCGTTATTGTATCTCCTAGATACTTGTACTCACTGACAACGGTCAGAAGGTGAGATGAAATCTGGCACGCTATCTCAGGGGACAAAAGGTCTGATTAAGAAACGCCAAAGCATGAAACTGTCTAACCCTACTCACAAAATAGAACTGGCAGAGCTATCAAAGTTACTAAGTGCAAGGTAAAATATGGAGAGAATCGCGCATGCTCTAAAGAAAGCAGGTAGCCTAAATGGAGTGAAGAGGAAACTAGGCATGGTTAAAAACCATATATGTGCATTAAGACACAAAGAGGCCAACATCATTAGCAATACGGATCAGATAGTTAGAGGACTATACACACATCATTTTATTGCATGTTTTCTTCTTTTAAATGATGCATTACATTAGAATACGTCGATTACGACGTGGTATTCACCTACAACTGCTAAACAGTTTACAACTGAATTTTTTCTCTCGTGCTGTTTCGGTTTCATCATCCAAAAGATGGCTGTGACATGTAGTTGGTGCTTAGGTCACGCGTTCATGGCAATCACCAGAATGACGAAGCTGCCCGTTCTGCCCACAATGACGGAATCCCCGTTAATATCCCCGTAACGAGAGCTGACGCAGCGTGTGGGCTTCGTTCCTTGAGGCTGGAGCTCACACTTTCAGCGTGGAACACGGGAGAGTTTTGCAACCGTCGCCTCAGGACTTTGGACCCTGGACTGCGCCTCCGTCTTCCGTGTAATGTAGCGCGTCGTGAAGCAACACTACTGTGTCATCTATGGCTCGGTGTTGCCTTCACGAATAAGTATGCTTTCCGGATCGCGATGGCCGACAGCCCTTCTTGTGTGAACTGCGCCTGTGATGAGACAATCACCCATATCTTGTGTGAGTGCCCTGCCTTTGTAGCCGAAAGACATAAGCTGCGATGTGCTCTGGACCGCCTGGACCCTCGCCCTTTCACAGAGGCCAAGATCCTCGGTCCGTGGCCACAACAGTCAACTGCCATCAAGGCTTACAAGGCACTATTTCGCTTTTTGAGAGCGACTGCCTTAATTGACAGACTGTGATTATTTCCCTTTACTTCTCTCTTTCCTCTTTAATTCCCCTCATTCCCTTCCCCTGTGCAGGGTAGCCAACCGGAATCCTTTCTGGTTAACATCCCTGCCTTTCCGTCTCTCTCTCTCTCTAGGTCACGCGCCCTAAACATCAGCTACAAGTCACAGCCATCATTCTTCAGTTGAAACCGAAACCGAAACAGTGTTGAAAAGAAATTCAATTATAAATTATTTAACGGTCACAGTGAATGCCACGGTGTGCTCAATATGCATACCAATGTCTAACGCATCGTTTGAAAGAAGAAAACATGCAAGCAAAAATTTGGTGTCTATAGTCCTTTAAAGTAGCCGGACAGTTTTACACGAATCGATACAGTAGCGATTGCAATCAGAATGTTACTAAGAGAGCCAGCAGAGCACAGCAATGGGACATCCCACCAGTAATGAAGGAGGAAGTAAAGAAAGCCTTAGGAGCAATGCAAAGGGGGAAAGCAGCTGGTGAGGATCAGGTAACAGCAGATTTGTTGAAGGATGGAGGAGAGATTGTGGTAGAAAAACTAGCCACCCTGTATATGCAATGCCTTGTGACCTCGAGCGTACCAGAAGCTTGGCAGTACGCTAACATTATCTTAATTCATAAGAATGGAGACATCAAAGACCCGAAAAAATATACAGATCGATCAGCTTGCTGTCAGTTGCCTACAAGGTATTCACTAAGGTCAGCTAATAGAGTCAGGAAAACCTTAGACTTCAACCAACCAAATGATCAGGCAGGCTTTCATAAAAAATACTCGACAATAGACCATATCCACACTGTCAATCAGGTGATAGAAATAAGCAGAATATAACCAACCCCTTTATATAGCCTTCATTGATTACGAGAAAGCATTCGACTCAGTAGAAACCTCAGCAGCCATGCAGGCATTGCGGAATCAGGGTGTAGAAGAGTGTTATGTGAAAATATTGGAAGATATATATAACGATTCCACAGCTGCCACAGTTCTCCACAAAGTCAGCAATAAAATTGCCATAAGGAAAGTGTCAGGCAGGGAGACACGACCTCGCCTATGCTATCCACTGCCTGTTTACAGGAGGTATTCCGGGGCCTGGATTGGGAACTAAGTAATCTCCGATTCGCTGATGACATTACCTTGCTAAGTCGCTCAGGTGATGAGCTGCAAAGCACGATCAATGGTTAGACAGGCAGAGCAGAACGGTGGGTCTAAAAATCAACATGGAGCAACAGTCTCGCAAGTGAACAGCAGTTCACAATTGGTAGCGAGGTGCTGAAAGTGGTGACGGAATATGCCTACTTAGGGCGCGATTTTCTTGCTACTCCAGAAATTTCTCGAAATGGACATGTTCACGCATTAAACGCACCTGCTACATTTGTTGTCAAAATTGATATTTTTTTCCACACACATTTTGAGGGGGAACCAGAGTCTTGAGAAAAATTTTTGTAATGCTCTAACTACACGCATGAAATTTGCAGGGCAGAGAACAGCAGTTCACAATTGGTAGCAAGGTGCTGGAAGTAGTAAGGGACTACGTCTACTTAGGGCAGATAGTGGCCGCTGATCCGGATCATGAGAGGGAAATAACTTAGGGCAGATAGTGGCCGCTGATCCGGATCATGAGAGGGAAATAACTAGAAGAATAAAAATGGGGTGGAGCATATTTGGCAGGTTCTCTGAGATCATGAATGGCAGTGTACCAATATCCCTCAAGCAAAAAGTGTACAAAAGCATTTGTTGGGCGACAAAAGCATTTGTTGGGCGAGTTGGTGTTTTTGATGATCCATAACTACAGCGCAGACGACAGGACAGAGATGAAGAAGGGACACCACACAGCGCTGACTCACAACTAAAGTTTATTGGATGCCAGAAGGTATAAATACCTACCTGGCGGCCAGAAAGAATGCAGTCGACACTTACTTCTTCATCTCTGTCCTGTCGTTTGCGCTGTAGTTATGGATCATCAAAAAGTGTACAACAGCTGTATCCTACCGGTACTCACCTATGGGGCAGAAACGTGGAGGCTAACAAAGAGGGTTTTTTTGTGAAGAAGTTAGCGCAAAAAACGAAGAAGGGACAGAAAGAAAGGACACAAAGAGGGTTCAGCTTCAGTTAAGGGCAACGCAGCGAGCTAGGGAAAGAAAAATGATAGGTGCAACGGTAAGAGATCGGAAGCGGTCAGGTGAGGGAACAAACACGGGTTAAACACATCCTAGGCGAAATCAAGAGGAAGAAATGGATTGGGCAGGTCATGTAATGTGAAGGCAAGATAACAGCTTTTCCTTAAGGGTAACAGAGTGGATTCCAAAAGAAGGCAAGCGTAGCAGGGGGCGGCAGAAAATTAGGTGGGCGGATGAGATTAAGAAGTGTGCGGGAACATGGTGGGCACAGCAGGCAAAGGGCAGGGTTCATTGGAGAGGCATCTGCCCTGCAGTGGGTGTAGTCAGGCTGATGATGATGATGATGAAATGCCCACACATTAAAAGGGTTCATGCATATCCATCCTTTGCAGGTAAATTTGCCAATTGATGGTTGGTCCTTGCAGTGTGTACTCTGCAACCTTGACATGGCTTTGTCATGCAGCTCAGACCAAATTCAATGCCAATTTATTTTTATTCCTTTTATTATTTTTCTTTTTTATTGCTTCCTCTTTTCTTCTTTTACTTCTTTGCAATTATGTGCACATCTCTCCTTCCCTGTTTCTATCCCCAATCCCCTTATACATGCAGAATAGCATGTTTGCAATGTTTTCACGCCAGCTAAAATCACGTTTCAATAAAAAGGTTTTTCTCTCTTGCCACCACTCGGAAATCACGTGCGTGGCTCTTCTGTGGACAAAGTGGAAGCTGGGCGAGATTGTTCAATATTATCAGAGCAGCACAAAGACGCGAACGTGACAGGAGGACACGGATAGGGTGTGGAATTATTGGGGGTCACCTTCCGCCCCTGCACTCCCACACCACGGATGCAGCTAACCGCGGAGGGGTTCGTGCTCAAGGGAACAAAGGGAGGAACGACAAAGCGTGGAACACTCTTATGCTATTTATTACATTTGCAATTAATACACAGAGTGGGCTGGCTAGCAACACAACATCAACGAGGCATTTCTCGGAAATAGAAGGCTACGTAAGAAGGGTTTCCCACTTACCGGCTGGGGCAGAGGCGCGACTTTGGGGGGGGGGTATCGGCAGCGAACGTTTGTGCACGCCAGCAATGGCGGCCGGGTTTTCCCGTGCGCGCCGCATACTTTGGGGCAAAGCCATCCCCGAGCATTTGCTGGGGAGGTGAGGAGAGTGCGCGTTTGCTGTGCTCGCTTCGCTGCCTGGAACCAGAAGGCCAGCAGCAAGGCATAACAGATCTACGTGCGCCTGCCGCGGAAGGTGACAAGAGCGTGCAGCTGCAACCACTCGCGATGCTGGCCCGATCCCAAAGAGACTCTCAATGGCTCCACATAGCCTTCGAGGTGGCGCTCCCGTCGCTGCTTCTGCTCACCCCATGAGGGAAACTTTCCTCCTCGCCCAGCCCATGCTGTCCTGACGCATGAAGTTGGTCGCCCGCGTCGAAACGAAGGGGGAGAAACAGGTTTTCCACAAGGGCACTAACGATTTCTTTTACTGAGGTTTGTGAGATACACTGTTACCGCTCCTCATCCCCCGCGCCAGCAGCGAACGCGCCGGAGTAACGAGACCATGCGCACACGCCACCAGGAATGTGGAGAGAAGGCTACTCTCCCCGTTCCCAACAATGACGTGACGTCACGACAGCGCGTTGGCCACTTGGGGAAAGGTTGCATGCCTGAGCTTGTGAGCAACCTATTGCTCCCAGTGAGGCAATGCCCCAGGGGTTAAAAGAGGAGCTCGCGGCGGGAAGTCTCTCTTGCCGCTGGCCTCCTGCTGAGCTGCCCCGAGGGACCCCTTTCTGCCCGCCAATCCTCGCGCCCAGCGCCGGTAGACAATGACGACTTGGTGAGCTACTGAACTAATATTTTACCGGAGAGAACATTCTTCCGCCGTGAGCTTTGCCTTGTGGAATAAACTATTCCCTAGCGTGCTGAGAAAAACAGCGCTTGCAGACAAAGGACGAAGACAAGGTGAACACACAACTGTTTGGGCTGAGTTGTTGGTTAAAAGTGACGATAAGAGTAGTTGATGTATCTGTTGGCTCTTTCCGTGCTTGCACTTTGATGATTTTTGCACGTGTGCATCACTCCCTCCAGTTCTGTATAAAAGGTGCAGATCGGCTGCCTTCCAAAATAAAGCTGTTAGTCAGCGCAGCTGAGTGTCCTCCTTGTTCTCATCCTTTGTTTGTGTAAACACAAAGGATGTTTTGTGTAAACACGAAGCTATGGGCAAACATGGAGATGACCAAATTCAACCATCCATGGATGTTTCCTTTCTGGAAACATCACTTCCAAGACACAAGCAGCACCATCTACCTCATAGATTTTGCACTACTATTGTGATTTACAGCCGCCTTTGTTATATTTCCTCGTTATATCAGTTAATGAATTTCACAGACGTGTATCACAACACGATGAATCGTTTGACACCATCCAGAAGCCCCTGTGACAAACGGTTTGGCCGTAAAGGCCGTTTGAAGGTCCTCAGAATGCACGTGGGGGCGGAACGGTCGTCCTTGTGGATCCCACACATATTTTGGGCTTCATCTCAATTACTAATTTTATTCGCAGGAACATGCAAAGTCATTTGACACCACTTCAAATATTCTGCATCAAACAGGCGTCCCGCAAAATTTATGCAAATAGTGGCCCTGGGAAGGGGAGGGTTCCACTTCGATGACCGCTACACTGGCAGACAAAGAACAGATCAAAAGCATAGGTACCAAGTGAGGCGCCCACTCTTGCTATGTGATATAGCGTGGTTACTGTTTTGGTCAATTTGACCTTCACTGCAGACAGACGCGTCCTTCACGAATGTAAGTAGTAAGAGCTAATGCTCTTAAAATTCTTTTGAAGATATGGGGAATCGAACCCAGGACTTTCAGACTGCAAGGCGAGCACACGCTACGGAGGCTCGTTGGGTTGAACTGAACAAATGTTAGTGAATGCGTTGTGGTCTTTGACTTTGTGACGTGTCTTTGTGTACTGATGTGTACATATGAGTATGTGAATTTTGAAACGGGACCCAATAACAATCGCATTCTACTCCATAAAACATTTCAATTGACTGTCATAGGCTGAGGCCAAGCAGTGCCATCTATGTTGTAGAGATGAAAGTAAATGCGAATAGCTTGCACTCAGGTATGACAGATGGTGTTATGAGTGTGTTCGGTTTGAGTTTGGGTTAATGGAGTTCTACGTTCCAAAGCAACGCAGGCTATGAGGGATGCCACAGTAGAGGGCTTAGGTAATTTTAGTGACCTGGGGTACTTTAACGTGCACTGACATTGCGCAAGGATTGTGGATTTGAATTTGGAGGACCGGCAGACGAAACCTTTGAAGACGTCAAGTGGTCCAAACGCGGAGCCCGATTACAACACGATGGTTTCAGCCCTGGGGGCGGCAGCGTGGGTGCAACGCTTCGCGACCTCTTCTTCAGGCTTCTGAAGGGCAGGCAGTGGTGACTCTACCTGCGTGCACCATGTTTTCTGCGGTGTCAACCACTGCGATGTCATGGGACCCGTACCGTACCGCCCGAGCGCCTGTGATGTACGTCTGTATGCTGTTGTGGTCAATGAATGTGACATCAATGGAGATGCAGACCTCCACAATGGCCTCTCTGTCTTTTCTCTTTCATTCTAAACTTCCTGGTTGGTTGAGGTGTCCATCAATATGCGAGACAAAATCACAGACGCACAATGGCCAAATCAGGGAGCAGAGTCACTGCAGCCCGTTCGTGATCTCTTTGGGCAGTGGATGAACTGTTTTGAGAGACTCTCAGCAATTTGTCCAACAGGCAAGGCATTGTGCTGAAGGGGCGATGACGCTCCATAGGCTCCCTGGCAGTGCTGCAGCATACTGTCGCATTCCACTAGAAAAGGCGAAGCTCGGGCAACCTCAAGTTTTTTTTCTTTTTATCTTCAAGCGGCACCACCACAGCCCGCGTGGTTATGCACAAGTTTTCTAACACTACAGACCAACACCATGTTTACAAACAAAGCACGGGGTTTGCAGCAGGTGGATCCAACTGGGGGCGAAAAGTAGGCGTAACGCCGAAGAAATATATGGAAGCAATCGTTTTAAAAGCAGTTCTCTGGCATTATAGTGCACCTATGATGCCGTGCCTTCGTGTATAACAACCAAATTCATCCTAGAACAGGTTCTGAAAATATAAAGCATTGTTGCGAAGGTGACGTATTCTTAAAACACTGCGAAATCGCATAATGGGGCTCCCTTGCCGCTGGGAGTATGAGGTAGCTGCGTATCCCATAGAAACACATTAAGCAAAGCTTACCAAACTATATTTCTCGTCTGACAGAGTATCAGTGGAGGCAGTGGATAACATCTGACAGGTGCTTTGGAGAAAAGTGTGACTAAGTACACCACGTGATTCCGAAGCTGTGTTTTTAAAATGCCATGATATGTTTGTTAACAATTCGAACATCCACTGGGTCTTTCCCTAAATCACGCAAGCTTCTCGTGTAGCCTGGTAATTCTGTCATGCGCGCTACATTCCCTCACAACTACTGCCGCTCTAATAATTAGGGAATTTAGTGATAGTGCTCAAACAGCACAACAAATGAACTGTGCACATTAGCATATGGCCACAGAGCTAATAAAATGGCCAGAGGCTAAAGTGACTTTACCGGAAGTGGTCGAGGACATCACCTGCGGCACTGTCTGCTACAGTGTGCCACCCTATTTCATGTGCTTCCCCCATGGTGTTTGAGAACTGCGTTTTCAGGTAATGCTGTCTAGATTAAACAACTGACATAATCACCATCAGCAGCAGCAGCAGCAACAGCCTGACTACGCCCACTGCAGGGCAAAGGCCTCTCCCATGTCTCTCCAATTAACCCTGCCCTTTGTGAGCTGTGCCTACCGTATCCCCACAAACTTCTTAATCTCATCCGCCCACTGCTACTCTTGCCTTCTCTTCGAATCCACAGTGTGGATTCGAAGAAGGACCAACCAAGGACCAATCTTACCATTGCATTACATGCCCTGCCCAAGCCCATTTCTTCCTCTCGATTTCGACTAGGATGTCATTAACCCGTGTTTGTTATCTCACCCACTCCGACCGCTTCCGATTTCTTACCGTTACACCTATCATTTTTCTTTCCATAGCTCGCTGTGCTGTCCTAGACTTAAACTGAACCCTCTTTGTTAGCCTCGACGTTTCTGCCCCATAGTTGAGTACCGGTAATTACAGCTGTTATATACTTTTCTCTTGAGGGATATTGGTTAACTGCCGTTCATTATCTGAGAGACCCTGCCAAATACGCTCCACCCCATTCTTATTCTTCTAGTTATTTCCCTTTCATGATCCGGATCAACGGCCACTACCTGCCCTAAGTAGACGTAGTCCCTTACTACTGCCAGCACATCGCTAGCAATGGTGAACTGTTGTTCTCTTGCTAGACTGTTGAGCATTACTTTGGTTTTCTGCATGTTAATTCT
Organism: Amblyomma mixtum; assembly: GCF_055824585.1. Taxonomy (NCBI): domain Eukaryota; kingdom Metazoa; phylum Arthropoda; class Arachnida; order Ixodida; family Ixodidae; genus Amblyomma; species Amblyomma mixtum. The sequence continues at coordinate 150,760,418 of NC_143018.1, forward strand.
TAGCCCCACCGTTCTGCTCTGACTGTCTGCCTCATTGATCATGCTTTGCAGTTCATGTTCTGAGTGACTTAGAAAGGCAATGCCATCAGCGAATCGCAGATTACTCAGGTATTCTCCATTAACTCTGGTCCCCAACTGTTCCCATTTCAGGCCTCGGAACACTTACTGTAAGCAGGCGATGAACAGCATTGGCGAGATCATGTCTCCAAGCCTGACATCCTTCCTTATTGGAATTTTATGCTGACTTCGTGAAAGACTATAGTAGCTGTGCAGTTGTTATAGATGTCTTCCAGTATTTTTACATAAGACTCTTCTACGACCTCATTCCGCAATGTCTGCACGACTGCTGAGCGACAGTTGAACGACTGTATTAGTGAGCAAGGCAAGATAGCCGATGGTCCTTAAGGGTGATTCCAAGGGAAGGCAAGCATAGCAGATGGGCGGATGAGATTAGGAAGCTTGTGGGATAAGGTGGTGCACGACCTCTGCCCTGACGTGAATGCAGTGATGATGACTGTGCCGATTCTACTGCTCAGTGTCACTTGTGTCCGCAGCTCTCTAGTTCTAGGGAACAGAGAAAAGGCTGCTTGTGCTTGACGGGTTTTGTGGCTGTGCCGATGCTAGTGCTGCAGTGAAATAAGCATTTATTTTCTTTCCTTAATTCTGACACCGCAAAAAACGATGCCAGCAGTGTGCAAATCTGAGTGCAGGCCCACTTTTCCAAGTGGTGCTCATCTCTCTGTGCAGGTATACCTAGGCGGAAAGAGCGTCGAAAGAAACAGTTTGTGTGAACGGCGCCTGGCGTGCCACAGCGACAGAGGCAAGAACAGTGTGAGGCTCAGCAGCCACCGCTCTGCGTCACCTGAACTAGCTTGGCAACCGTTGGAAGCACGTCAGAAGCCTCGCCTCACTGGGTGTTTTGCTGCTAGAGACAGTTGCGGACCGACAGAGCTGTGTGTCTGCCTTCCAAGCTACGGCTGTGATCAGGACATGCTTCGGAGGACGGGAAACCTGGCTGCTGTGTGCCCTGTCCCCCACCTAGTCTTCCTTCGGGCCCCAGCATGCGGAGGGGGCCCAGACAGTGCCAATAAGAGACTTCTTTCAAGAACCACTTCTGCACTTCTGTGGGAGGACCAAGCAGAGCAGAATTGGATACAAATAATAATAACTTCACCAACACACACGGTTCCCTGTCTCCCTCACCACGAACCCCCTACTACAGCTGCTAGCTAGCGCGGTCGGCAGAACTTCCCTTTACTGCATCCATTCACTGTTCACAGCCAATGCTTGATGTGTAGCCGCAAGCAGGCCAGGGTGATAGGGAAAAGCCAAGTTCCAAAGCCATACATGACGGAAGGCCACCGAAACCAAGGAGCATAGGGGATGTGTTTACTTATAAGAGATTAATCTTGATGTAAAGGGTTTTCAATGCAGACAAAGACAAGAAGATTAATATCGCAAGTATTTAAAGATGGAAGCAGAAGAAAAAACAGCAACATGCTGGATTCAAACCCACGACTTCAGATCTCACTGGTGGCATGTGCTTGTTCTTTTCTTCTGCTTCCCAATCAATTATGTTTAATAAATATTTACCCTGTTAAGCTCTCGTTGATGAACAATGCAAATTATAAAAAAAAATCCCCTATTCCCCTTGGTTGTGGCTTCCATCATATGAGCGCGCGAGAGAGGCACGTGTTTACAGCAAGAGACAGCCCACAAGTTAGGACACCTCAAGCAGTTTCAGAGCGGCATCCTCCCGACACATGCAGCAGACACGGGAGGCACAGTGGTGTCCTCAGCTGCCTGTGCTGCTGCCAAAGAGGCACCAGTCAGTGCAAGCAGGCTTCATGGTGGCTGCCTAGAAGACCCATGCACTCACAACAGAGCAAAGAAAGACAATTTTTGAGCGTAGCTGCTTCGGTGCTCGTATAGAACGCACGGAGGTGTCACCGACTTGGGCAGCATCCTGCCACCTCAGGTGAGTGAGCAGCGCAGCACACTACTCTGGCGCCATCTCTTCCTGCACAACTTCACCAGCGCTGCGACGAGGAACAAAGACAGAGGAGGAAGGACCAGCGCTACTAACCACTGACAGGTTATACACTCTCAAATGACAACCCGAAGAGCCTGTGCTTCCCGCGAAAAAAGCACACATAAGAAAGTTAGGAATCCAGATACGAAATTTCACACACGCATGGATGGATACAGAAGGTGTGCTAACGCACGTGTTGCTGTTCTTGTGAATGTGATGGGCTTCACACAACTCCCTAGTCAACTGATCTTGATGTCTAAACTTAATCTTAGCCCTTGGACACACTGGGTTTGTTCAGATGACAATCTCTGTAATGAAGGGACAGATTTGATGAAGGAGCCGCAGGAACGAGGCGTTGTCATTTTTGTTCATGACGCAAGAAGTGACCGGACTAATCTTGATTGACCAAAGCCATGAAGAACTGCATCTGCGTTTTTCCATATTACTGTAGTTACTTTTGACCTGTTATCTCGAAGTTTCCTTGCCAGCTTTAAATTGAGCGATGCAGCGAGCGGCGGGCACTCTGTTCGATGACCGCCAAGCTCGCTTGTTGCTACGCCGCCACCGAGTCATTCAGTTCTTAGCGGGTGCAAGCCCAAATGAAGAGTTTCATTTAGAAGCCATTCTCGCTATTTTCCTACTCGCCGGACTGCAGTCACCACTACATGACATCTGGTGGAGTTGCTGGGTAGAGGTGGTGGTGCTGACCTGCTATCTTGCTAAGCCCCTAACAATGGAACCCGGAGCACAGCCAATGCCCGTCGTGCTTTGACAGCCCCTTGAGCCTCCGCCTTTCCATGGAGGATGTAGAAGACTGGCTGGACATGTACGAGCGTGTGGCAGCGCTCAATGCCTTAGACAATAGCGCCAAGCTTCGAAATGTTTATTTTGCAGGATGGCACTGCGAGAACGTCGTTTGAAAACCATGAATCTTCCCTCACGACCTGGGCGACCTTCAAGAAGCAGCTAGTGGGTACGTTCACTAGCGTTGTACGAACGAAAGAGTGGAGGTCCTGCTGTAGTCACGAATTCAACATCCAAACGAGACCGTGACTGCGCATTTGGAAGAAACGAAACACTTTTTCAGGAGCTCCAGCCCTGATATGACTGAGAAATAGAAGCTCAACTTTCTATGCGCGGCTTAAAGGAGCAACTTTTTGCCGGTTTGATACGGGATCCTCCAAAAACTGTCGCCGAGTGTTTAGTTGAAGCTTCCACCATTGAAAAGACCCTTGACACCAGGGCCCGTCACTACAACCGACCACTTCAAGTGCTGACGGCAAGCCCCCCAGAAGATACCCTCGCAAGCGGAGATAACCTGCGAGATTTGATAAGCGAAATTGTTTGCGAAGAACTTCGTCTGCTGCTGCCATCCCCAATGCAGCAGACGCAGCAGCCTCAGGTAGCGTCGCTCGCGGACATCATCCGTGAAGAAGTACAGCATGCACTTGGCTCTCCGCCATCAACAAATCCATCGGAAGGTGGAGCCATGACCTACGTTGCCACTCTACGCAGTCGTCCGCCCCAACGAGACCCCCCAAGCCCTCTTCGACGGGGCACCAGCTCTACAAGAACAACAACACCCTAGCTCCCGCCCACCCACCTTACAAGGGACGCAACGGAAGTAGGAAATGCGACCAGTGGAGAACTCCCGACCAGCGCCGCCCACTATGGCTCTGGTGGCGAAGCCGGTAACATCCTCCGGCACTGCCCATACAGAAGAATGGGCATCCAAGGGTTCTCTTACGACACTCCATGAGCCCGACCCAACCAGCTGAAATCGAGGAGTTTTTGCGTCGGGAAGAATGCTCATCGTCGAGCCGCGTATCACGTTTCCCGTCACCGCGCTTTGTATCTCCTGGCTGAGGCTACGAAGTGCGTGGATGCTCCCCCAGCCCCCGAAGGTTAAACTGAATAAAGCAGCCTCTGGAGGTGAGGTTGCTTCTAAGTGCAAGAACAAAGATCCTCCATCGACAAAAACGCAAGACCATGCCTCAACTACGACGACAACACCGACGACGACACGGCCAGACTTGAAGCTTTTGCCGCTGCCCAGAGAAATAAAGTCGGAGTACGCCCACCACAGCCTCACTACTCGACGAAGCCGAGATCGGACACCGAAGACAACGTACAATACGAGAACGTGAACGAGTGACCTTGATGTTACGGTCGACGGACACGCGGATACTGCCTTGGTCGACACGGGAGCTGACTACTCCGTCATGAGCGGGCCACTCGCTGTCTGACTCAGGAAAGTGACAACAACTTGGGATGGCCCACTGATCCGCACCACAGGTGGTAACCTGATTACGCCGTCAGGACGCTGCACCGCGAGAGTTACAGTAAATGGGCGAACCTATGCTACAACCTTCCTGGTCCTACAGCAACGCTCGCGAGACGTGATTTTGGAAATGCACTTCCTGAATGAATATCGGGCGATCATCGACCTTCGATCTAAGTCGATCAAGCTTTCCACAGACAAGCCATACCTGCTGCGACGAGTGCGACTCATCACGTTGCCTTCAACGTCCTCGGCGAAGCACTGCGCGTGCCGCCCCGATCAGGTGTCCTCGCCTGCACAGGTACTAAAGACATCGAAACTGCCGAAGGCGTCGTCGAGGGGAACACCCAGTTACTCCTGGATCGAGGACTGGGTGTCGCAAGGAGAGTCGCCCAAATCTGAAATGGCCAAGCCCAGCTGCTGCTAACCAGCTTCACCGAAGAATACCGGCATCTAAAGAAAGGTATGACGATTGTTTTTTTTTTTGACCAGCTGGCAGACATCAGAGACATATTTGCCCTACCCGACCAACCCGTGGAACTATCTGACCAAGGCTATCAACCCACGTTTGATATCAACCCAACATTACCCCGGAGCAGACAAGACCAAATACACAGTCTTCTTCAAAGGTACAGCGATTGCTTCTCATCAACATCGAATGTGCGACGAACCCGGCTTGCCAAGCACCGCATTGTCAGACGAACACGCCCGACCACTGCGGCAGAGCCCGTACCGCGTATCGCCGCTAGAACGCCAATCTATCTGCAAGTAGGTTGGGGAAATACTTCGTGACGATGTCATCCAGCCATCGAGGAGCCCCTGGGCAGCACCAGTCGTCCTAGTGAAAAAGAAAGACAGCACCCTTCGCTTTTGCGTCAATTACCGCCGCCTGAACAGCATTACAAAGAAGGATGTCTACCCCCTGCCCCACATCGACGACACATTAGATAGGTTGTGCAACACTAAGTACTTCTCATCAATGGACCTGAAGTGTGGCTACTGGCAAATTAAAGTCGACGAAAGAGATCGCGAGAAGACTGCGTTCATCACGCCAGACGAACTCTTCAAGTTCGAGGTGATGCCATTTGGCCTCTGCTCTGCCCCAGCGACGTTCCAGCGAGTAATGGATACGGTGCTCGCAGGCTTGAAGTGGCAGATTTGCCTAGTCTACTTAGATGACGTTGTTGTCTTCTCCTCAAGCTTTGAAGACCACCTCAGAAGGCTTCGGATAGTGCTGGAAACGATCAACCAAGACTTCAGGCCGGACACTGAAACCAGAGAAGTGCCACTTCGCCTACGAGGAGCTGCTGTTCCTTGGTCACATCGCAAGCAAGGATGGAGTTCACGGCTGGGATTGCAGAGTTTCCACAGCCTAATGACACCCTCCTCTCCCCTTTCTGTGTTTGCGTCCTCAGGTGGGGTGAAGGAAAACTGCTGTAAACTGGTCCTCTGTCGCCAGACACAACGGATGGGGATGCCTGGCCACAGGGCTTAGCATGCTGGAGAATTCCACTCAAAACGAGGCCTCTTGTGTTCAGCGTGGTGTTGTGTCTGGTTGGGCACTCTCATGACACCCCTCTGGCAGGAGGGCAAAGGTGTGGCCGCGCGAGATGAGGCTGCAGAGTTCACCTCTGTCGCAGATGAGGCAGAGATGTGCTGCCCTGACTGCACTGCTCTCATGGCGACAGAGTGTCTGGTGCAAGTTACCTTGACAAGCACAAGCAACAAAAGAGCCAAATCTTTGCTGACCTAGATGTTTTGAAGCAACTTCTAGTATCTGCAAGATCTCTGTGACTGTCAAAGAGATGGCCGACTTGTGCTACCCGTGCCTTCGCTACTGTTGCAATGAAACATGTGCACAGAACGCGCAGTTTACTGATGACATTTTTATGCCCCCTGAAGGACAAGTCAACACCATCAACTGGAGCACTGCAGCCACCGCCGTCTCTCCTCATCCATGACTACAGCGCAACGAATGGGAGGACCAGAAGAAGGACAGGGAGGCAGGGACAGCGCTGTCCCTGCCCGTGTCCTTCTTCTTGTCCCGTTCATTGCGCTATAGTCATGGAATATTGGAACCAACTCGGCCAGCAACTTACCTCGGCCTCATCGAAACCAGTGAGAAGTTGGGACAGGCTTGCTTACATCAAGGGGACACAAGCGAGTTACACAAGTCGGAAACCAAAAATGTTTTCTGCAAGATACGAAAGGGAAGACAATTCATTGGCAAATTTAGCGGAAGAAAGGTGCTCCCTGTGCGTGCAGTGGACTGAAGCCTATGAAGCATCCACAACATCCCAGGAACTTCTCACTCTCCTGCCATCGACACTCGCAAAAAATGGGACTGAGAAGCTTATTGCTGAAGCATCGATGTACAAGTGCAGGAAAGACACCCATGGAGTGTGGTACCGGCTGGATCATTTCACCAGACACAAGGTGCACATCTGTGCCACGTGAGTCCTACGCAAAAGACGAGTTTCCAGACCAAGTCCCGACAAAAAGGATGTCCCCTCGGTTATGACTGATGGAGACAAAAACATTGGCAACAAAGCATTTCACGACAGGATCAAGTATAGAGGCATTCCGCATATACAAAGATTCTGGTATTGGCCGATCAAAATACTACACCTTGCGACCGCAAGATAGGTGAAATGTTATCTGCAGCATTATGTGTCCATTTAACAGTTCCTCTTGCTGGGCTAGTTGGTGTGACATTGTATTCACGAAAGTAAAAACAGCGCTAAATTTTGCACAAGCCACACAGAAAGACAAGACAGGACGGGCACTGAATCCAACTATGTTTGTTGAAAGCCACATGCTGCATATACAGGGTGTTTCATTAACACTTCCAAAATTTTCAAAAATAGGCTTTTTAGGGTAAAATTATGGCTTTTGTAGCATGGTATTTCCAAGCCTGGTGGATACCAGAAAACAGGTGAATTATCTTAACTAGTAATCTGTCTAATTTCTAATAATGAACTTTTTAACTGGTTGCAAGTAGAGATCTGCAGCCGGTCGTTAGTAATAGCCATATCCGTTTTTAGAATTTCAAAAATGCGATAACCCTTGGCTCGACAGAATTTCACTTTTTCGACCAGTTACATGCACTGGAGCGCTTGCTTTTCCTGCATGCTTTCAAAAGCGTATGTATTTTCGCGCGATGCCGCCAAACTTTGTCGAGGCACAGCGGAGAGGGTAACTGCGTTTTCGAAATTCTAAAGACTCGTATGGCTATTACTAACAACCGGCTACAAATCTCTTATTACAACTAGGCGCCTAACTCTACTAGTTAAAAAGTTTATTCAAAATGAGCTAACCAGGTTACTAGTTAAGACGATTCACCGGTTTTCTGCTGTCCACCAATACTGGTAATACTATGCCTCAAAAGCCATATTTTTACCCCGAAAAGCCTATTTCTGAAAATTTTTGAAACTGTTTGCTGAAACGCCCAGTATATAGCCGGAAGAAGGTGAACACATGCGCATTTTTTACGTGGCAATATTATTATTATTATATTATTATTGTGTTGCTTTTTTGCCATGTAAGAAATGCGCATGCATTCACCTCCTTGGGCTATACACATGCAACATGTGGCTTTCAATGAACACAGTTGGAGACGGCGCCTGTCCTGTCAGTCTTTCTGGGTGGCTTGTGCAAAATTTAGCGCTGTGTTTACTTTCCTGAACACAATGATGTGTCCATTAGTGTGATTTGCGCCAACTATAAACTTGGTCTTGTTGCTCTCTGAGAGCATTACTGGCCACACGATTGATGCTGGTGGCATTCACTCAGCATTCATTTGCATGCTGTCACCAACACAGTACCTTCCAGGTGAATGCAGTCAGTGTCTGAAAGGCACTGCAGACACTTAATGTCCCAGAAGGGGCAGAAATACTCTTAGCGACATGGGAGTTGGGCAACCTTGTGAACAAGGCTTTGGATGCTGACACTTCTTTTAATCATCTTTGGGTGTGAATGGCAAGATGGATTGTGCACAACAACATTAGGAGACACAAGGTACGAGGAAAAGCAATGCACACAGCGTCGGAGCAGTGTGTACCACTTTGATTTTGCTGAAAACTGGACTGTCATGCTTCTTGACAAGACTCAGCCATATCATCATCATCATCAGCCTGACTACACCCACTGCAGGGCAAAGGCCTCTCCCATGTCTCTCCCCAATTAACCCTGTCCTTCTTTGCCAGCTGCACCACCGTATCCCCGCAAACTTCTTAATCTCATCCGCACACCTAACTTTCTGCCGTCCCCTGCTACGCTTGCCTTCCCTTGGAATATCCACTCCGTTACCCTTAATAAGGACCAGCGGTTATCCTGCCTTCGCATTACATGCCCTGCCCAAGCTCATTTCTTCCTCTTGATTTCAACTAGGATGTCATCAAGCCACGTTTGTTCCCTCACCCACTGCGTCCTCTTCCGATCTCTTGAAGTTACGCCTATCATTTTCCTTTCCATAGCTCGCTGCTAACCCTCGGCCCTCAGGCACATACCACTAGCAAAAGAAACTAGTACCAATATGTGTGGTCGCAACGAGAAAATCTACAAACAGTTTCACCACGACTCTGTAAAGGAAGTGAGATGACACGCTGGTGGTAATTTGTTTAGCGTCCTGAGTCTGGAAAGAGGGAGTGTCCCAATGGACACAGAAACAAGTGCAGTGGAGCGGGAGGAGGACTCAGCAGGCACAGCCAGCCCTGAGAGTGCAGTTCTATCGGAGAAGGTGGAAGCACAAGAAGAGAGTTACGGAAGTGCACGGCAGTCCTTCTTGGCATGCGTGGCAGCTGTCATCAACAGACGCATTTTCTCAATCGCATGCAATTGACAACTCACCAGCCTGACTGCGCCCACTGCAGGGCCTCTCCCCTCGTGCCTCTCTCCAGTCAACCCTGTCCTTGACTAAAGTTGGCCAAAAAAGCAGAGCACAAAACTCTGTCCCTTGGTAATTTCGGTGCTCCGAAAAAAATTAAGGGGGCAGCATCTATTGCGGATCTTTTCTTATAAGGCAACAATATATAAAAATTTCTAATAAATGTAAGAGGTCAACCCTTTGTTCAATCTTATGTGGAATCACCAAAAAAAAACAAAAAACCAACAGGTAATGACAATGACATTGCCAGGTAAGGACAATCTGGACTTAAGCACCACCTTAAGGCATGAAAGCCATATGCAGTAAAACTTTGTTAATTAGAAGTCAGCGGGACCACGAAAAAAATATTCGAGTCAACCAGGTTTTTGAGTTAACCGACCACACGACAAAAATGCACCCAGGTAAAAAATTTCATTGCGGGAACACTGGGCGATGCGAATACCATATATTGCCTACCTGGCAGCCCATGGTGCCCAAAAAGAAAGCTGACTATGAGTGGACGCATGCCTCGCAATTGTTTCCCTCGGGATGGAGCAACAAACGATGCAGTCAGAAGAAGGAGACGAAAGGGGCTCCACACACAGACTGGCAGCACACTTAAGGGTCTTGAAAAGAACATTTTATTCATCTAGTCATGGGCAAGAAATTTTCAGGGCACATGTATTTTTGTGCGCTGACCCTAGATATGTCATTTAATTTAATGCAAAATGATTCCTTGGGCACTTATGCAATTTTTATGCAAGTATTTTGCGGAGAGTTTTGAAAATTTGCTGTGGGAAACTCGCTGAAATGTATGCCATGGAGTTCTCTTGACACCAAGGAATGCAATGAGGGTAAAATTATCATCCTGGCTATCACAGACCTTGAGTTATAGGGTACCGAAGCTGCCAATTCAGGAACAGGAATACGCACTATTCTGATCATTTCTGAAGCGACAACTTCAAAACCCTATAACTTAAGTTCTACGCTAGGCAGGAAGACAATTTCACCCTTATCACATTCCTTGGTGTCAAGAGAACCCAATACCATACATTTCAGCAAGTTTCCCACAAGAAGTTTTTTTTCAAATCTCTTCACAAAATACATGCATACAAATTACATAAGTGCTGAAGGAATTGTTTTGTTTTACATGAAATTAAATGGCATACTTAGAATTGGCACACAAAAATACATATTCTCTGAAGATTTCTTTACTGTGACTTCATTAATAAGATTTTCTTTTTCAAGACCAGGCTTCCCCCTTAACTAACGACCCATCTTGTAGACGTTACAGAAAAACTCTGATTACTCCATTTGAAATGTACCATTGGTCAATTACCGCCCCAGAAAAGTACCCGAATAATTACAGAACAGCAGTCTATTACTGCTGCACTACTTTCCATCACTCTCCCTTGGTCATCCAAGTCAAAGCTTGGATGACCAAGTGGCTTGCCTAGTTAGTTGCTGGTTATCCAAGCACATTTATTTCCAGCAACAGTGCTTACAACGGACTATAAAGACAGGGCCTAAGAGTACAACCTGAACTGAACGTAAAAAAAAATAAATCCCATGGTTTCTTGGCATACCAACAGCTGTGGTCGTAAACTGCTCTCCAACAAAACCAAGTTTCTTGTAGACGCCAGAGACACACTTGAGACAGAAATACCCAAGAGTAGAATGGAAAGTTGGTATTCATTCATTTTGGGTGGAAAAACAGCGCTCGTCTGTGTGGTTTCCTTCTTCTTTGTCTTCCGTCCCTTTCGCGCTGTTTTTCCACCCAAAATGAAAGAAATACCCAAGCTTTTCTTACTTCTAAAGTGGGAGATAAATGTGTCAGCACACTCCTTGATACACAGCTGGACATACACGCGTACGTTGTTTTTTTTTGTGGAAGGCGATTCCTGCAGTCTTTTCTGCGATTTTCATACGTCTTGATTACCCTTTGACTAGGATCGCTTTCTCATTTTCAGCACTGTTTTGCTACAGATGGTTTTAACAATCCACACTGGTTCCTTGTTTTTTTCCTTTTTCTCTTTTGACGCAGCCTGGCAAAGAGACAATAAGATTCTCCACTGATAAACACAGCTTACGTGTTATTTATTCCAGGTTATAAGCTGGCTTTGTATCGCTTTTCTAGATTTATTTTTCCTGTGTAGAAATGTGGCGTGTGCTGTAAGACAAGCCATGACTGTAAGCAGAAATAGAGGTTTATCGTTTTATCGTGTGATGTTGCGCATGTGTGATGGTTGTGCCCATAAAATGTGTCTGTCTGAAGCTGAATCCATCTTTGAGCCATCTTTGAGCTGTTTCTAATAGTCCGAGGAAAAAGCAGTTTTTTATTACAATGAATTAGCCAAGAAGCATCCACAGATGGCGCCAGATACAGTCGTTGTCAAAAGTAACCAGGCTGCATGGTCAGCTTCTCATTCGTATAGTAGACCCCTCACATCTTCCCTAAAGACCAAAAACTTCTTTGAAAGTAGTGACAGGGGTTCTCCTTACCATACAGAGATTTAGAGCTTGAGGGCTGGCATAACAGCTTTACTATAAGACTGAGAAGCAAACAGTGCAGCCTAGTTACTTTTGACAAAGACTGTACACAAGGAACGAACGCTATGGAAAGTGCAGCCATGCACGGCCAAACTCTTTGTTGCAATGACATCATCGCGGACACTTCGCCCTGGCAGCCTTTTTTTTGCAAAGAAGTAACTGATTACCGGTAATCAATTAGAGAAAAACAATAACTGCATAACTCAAAATGCTACCGCCTAAGAAATGAACTGATTACAAATTACACAAAAGTGTAATTAATTAGAAGGAATCAACCACGCACAAATCTGCTGCAAACGGCCCTGTAGCTTCAGATTCAGGCACGACGCACGCCCCAGATATTCCTGGTATCGAAACATTGCCCTTGCGCTACCCAGCGCTGGTGCAAACGAGCTAGGTAAATGGCGCGCAATTCGAATTTTCTTCAGCAGAACAAATTTCCATAAAAATTTATTCCATAAAAATTGAATATTTTTGAGGCATCGAGCCCCATGCGTCACGCTGGAAACGGGCACCGGCACGGAGCGCATACTACCTGGTTATTACAGGGCACAGGACGTGGCTACTTACGCCCTAACCTTGCCCTGGCGCCCCCTACTGTAAGACTATGTCGCACTTGTCAGACCCAAAGTGCTCGTTCCATATTCGATCCTCATCCAGTTAACCTAACCCATTTGCTCAAATCTGTTCAAAATCGCGCAACCAGACCCACACTTTCCAACTACTCCTGTCACATCCGAACTGAAGTGGCCCAACTTGGTCTCCTCCACCCCTTGGCTTAATTCCTGCCATAGACTAGCAGGCCCTGGCACATTCATACCTTGCCTCCATCCGTCCAGCACATCACTTATCCTGCTACAGCCATCCTGAGCGCACCCATACCTTCCACGAATCATTTCTCCTGCAACTGGAATGCTCAGATCGCTCTGTTAGCCAACCAATTGAAGACCGCCATCCTGTAAATCACCTGTCAAATTGCCTCCATCATCTGTGCATGTATTTTTATTGCCCACCCCTCATGTGACACCCCGTAAAAGGGCCTGTGAGGTATCAATAAATGAATAAATAAAACATAAACAGGGCCAGGAAACTCGAGTATTGCTAAAATTTTCAAATAGGTTGTTGATTTCCTTGTGCTTTCTCAACTACACTTGAAGGACGGTGCTTCTGCTGTTGCTGACCTGGTGTCGGGGAGGTTTTCTGCTTCTTCCAACCTCCAGAGGACAACTGTTTGCAGTTTCCATACACGACTGTTTCTTACTCAAGACCTCTGCCAGGCTTATATCGAAGAAAGCTCTTTTCACTTACGACCCACTTCAGGTCTGTCTTACAGGGTTTACCATCTCAAAGGGACTCTAGCTATGAGGGACGCCAGGGCTCAAGATAATTTTGACTATAGAGGCAAAATTCCAGGGGCCCGTGTACTGTGCGATGTCAGTGCACGTTAAAGCACCCCAGGTGGTCGAAACTTCCGGAGCCCTCCACTACGGCGTCCCTCATAGCCTCAGTCGCTTTGGGGCGTTAAACCCCAATAAACCTAAACCAATTTCAACTACTTGGCTTCTTTAACCTGCACTGGCATTGCGCAGTACATAGGCCTGTATTGTTTCGCTTCCATTGAAATGAGACTGGCATGGCTGGAATCAAAGCCTTTGGGTCAGCAGTGGAACACTGAGCCACCGACTTTGCATATTCCAAGCTTCACCCTGCTTTAGATCGACCCTTCAAAAATTTAGCACGGGCAGAATTAAGGCCAGTGGGCACTGCTGAAAAGAATGCTCAAGCCTGAGAGCAGCCCTGATGATTCTTGTCGCACATGGGGAAAGTAGAAAAGGCAATTGGAAGTCCTTTTGCAGGTGCATAAGCTGTCACATAATGCCTGAACGGTGGCTCATAAGACCCGCACTGACACTGTTCTCACACTTCACCAGCAGGTGCCAAAAGACAAGGAACGCATTAACATCGAGCAATACAGGTGCTCTTGTGTTTGACATGTGAAGCAGGAAAGAAAAGAGAACCGCAATGAAGTTTGCACTTCAGTTTTGCAGAGTGATGACCTTCACGTGATCTGAACAGAAATGCACCTGCATACGCTACCCCGCGGAATAAAGATAACTGGATGAAAGGACGGAAAAACGGTACAGAATATTATGACACAAAATATGAAAGCAACGCCTGGTCAAAATTGCCAGAGGAAAAAACTGCACGCGGCAGACCATTACACTGACTAACTGTACTAGGGAGAAAATAAGTTTTAATGTGCGCACGTAGAAAGGCAGCAAGTTGTGAGTGTCATGGTGCCTTGACGTGCGTGGCAGGTATGGTTCAGTGTATGGCCACTCGTTAAAATCCAATTCCAGCGACTTGTCGTACATCGTGAAGAGAGATTTAAGTTGGGCTATAGCTGTTTGCGATTCTAAGCCATGAGTTCTGACGGGGAATCAGTGGACCTGAACTTGTTGAAGATGAACCTAACTGCTCACCTCTGCACCATGGCCAAGTTTATGTCTACCCTTCAGATTCTGAAAGGGATCCCATACTATTAGTGCATATACTGATTTCGGAGTTCTGTACAATTTCAGACATGAAACTAAGTTTGCTCCTTTCACTGTGGGTGCAGTGCATGTATAATAATACTCAGCTGTGGTGTTAGCCTGCAGCCAGGCTCACAGAGGCATCCCGGGACTCCTAGGACGCTGTCTCTGAGTTGCAGACATGGTTTTCCTGTGTGGTGGGAAATTCTCCCATGACTAGGAGGGCAGCTTCTGGTGTGTGGCATCATCAAAACGTCTGGTCGCTCTGCTTCTTCCGAATGCGGCCCTTTTACTACTGGTGGCAGGCCTGTCCCCTTTGTACACCTCGGGGTGTGTGCAAACAATGCCCTTTCAAGAGCCTGGCTGAAAGTGATTGAAACTATTTTCGGCATTTAAGCATAAAATCCACTGATGCTGACTTGCACTGCATTTTACGATAGCTACTGTAGTGGTTCAGAAAGCCCTGTCTTGCGCAATAAAGCTATTCTTGTATTGGCTGCATGGAAATAAAAAGTTCCTCACAGACAAAACCAAGAGCTTCACTTCAGTCTCTTTCCGCCGCCATTCATCACGAAATGCCCAAGCAATCGTAGAAAAAGTGCAAGCCGAGAAAATACATTGTCAAGTTTATCACCTCACTGCTTTCGGTCAGAAAAATGCAGCACTGACCTCTCCTCTTTGTGGCGACACTGAGATGGAAAATGGACACTGAATGGAAAATGCGCGAGACGCAATGTCGTACTGATGCTTTCAAGCACTCTTTCTTCCCGCATACCACCAATAAATGGAATAAGCTGCCTGATGCTGTTGTTGAATGTCGGTCTGAGAATGCTTTTCGGGCACTGCTGTCAAGCCTGAGGCGTGCGTGAATCCTCACTTATACTTTATCGCCTTTTCTCTGTTTTGCATTGGTGCCCCCAGTAAACCTGACAGATGTGTACTCCCAGTTGATGCCACTACTTTCTTTCTATTTTCTTCGTCACTGCCATGTATCACTGACTGGGTAGCCCATGTTGTTTGTTTGACATGTATCTATGCATGTATCCCCCCCCCCCTGCAATTATGCTGTCACGGCGCTGCAGGAAGTTCAAATAAATAAATGACGGTTCTTGGTGACACACAATTCGCAATGCTTCGAGACCACTGCAAGCACCATACACTCGACCATACATAAAAAAAACGTCATTTTGTAAATCTGTACTGCAAATCAAGACCCAAGAGTTATGAAAGAGAAAAATGTAAAGTTTTGACCAAACTGCCAATTTTATTGGCCTCATCTACTTTCAGTTGTGTGTGTTTTCTTGTTTCAAATGATACGTTAGAAATTAGAATACATGGATCACCGCATGGTACTTGCCTACGACAGATATCTATGACTGACATGAAGTTGGCTCCTGTGAGGCATGAAAAAAATCTGTCTCGCTGTTGACAACGTAATGGACTAGACCGGCATCAGTGAACGACAAATGCAAGCAAGGCCCCAGAAGACCACACAGAGCAAGGATGCCCTGGGATGACAGATGTGGTGCACTTTTTTCATGCCTCCACTCATCGCAGACACCACTCGACTGATGAAACCAATAAGTGAGCAGCTCCAGAGATCACACAATCAGTCCAATAAGCACTTCACCTCCGCCCAAATACTGCTGGGATTAGCCAGAAAGGCCCCTCACAAATATCACCACTGCCCACACATTACCCAACTTGGCCTTAGTAGTGTCTCAGTCTGTGGCCACCAAAAGCGCAATTATTTAATCCTGTCCACACTGCCTACTCAGCATACTCAAGATGCTTTCACTAGGTCCCCCACCACAGTGGCCTACACCAATCCACAGGGCATTTGCTGCCACTGGGGATTTTTTGCTCAGAGCTAAGGATGCACCACCAGCTTTTCTGCAACACTTGATGCGTCAAAATGGACTCAACACACTGGCACCCCTCTTGCATCCAAAGTAGGCAGCCAGGCACTTCTGCAGCACACCACTTTACTTATCACCAGGCACTACATTTGCTGGGGATGTCTGGAGCAGCACTAATTTATCCAATGGCGGCAGGGATCAGGATCCGAGTCCGTACCCCAGGGGCACCTCGTACAGTTCGTAGGCGAACTCCTCGGTGTGCGAGTAGTCCACGTGCGCCCCCACGTAGTCCAGCTCGAGGCGGAAGGGCCCCGAGAAGCCGTCGGCGAGCGTGACGCCCAGGTGGCGCACGTAGGCCGGGTTCAGGGCGCCCTGCTTGTCCTGCACCCGCCCCTTGTTGGTCACGAAGAACTTGGAGAAGGGGATGCGCGCCAGCTGCCAGTAGGGCCCTCCCCGGGTGTACAGCGGGAACTGGTACAGCACGTTCCACGTCACGTCCCAGTACAGGTCGGCGCCCAGGCTGAGCATGTAGCTGCGGCCGTCGCCGCGCACGCGCAGCTCCAGGTGCGTGAAGTCGCCCCACTCGTAGCACGAGGGCAGGCCGAAGGCGCCCGTGGCCCGCGGAGAGCGCATGGCGCAGTAGCCGCCCTGCACCATCTTGCCGTCCCTGGGGACGCGGTGGTCGAGGAAGCCCGAGAAGACGCCCGTGCCCGCCGGGCCGAGCGAGAGGCGCGCCGACGAGCCGCCCTCGTTGTTGTCGCGGTCCGCGGTCACCGTCCACTCGTCACACGCCTTGGCGCTGTCGAACTTCCAGAACACCTCGGTGTCCCCGTGGCCGTACAAGGCGGGGTCGCACCGCAACGCCTCGGCCACCCGGCCGCCCAACTCGCGCACGTCCTCCTTGAGGCCCTTGACGCCGTTTCGGAACTGCGTCTTGTAGTCCACCTGCGGCGGGGGCTGCTCGTACTCGACGCCTCCTTTGCGGCTCGGGTTGTAGAACGACCGCGAGGGGACGACGACGACGACTCCCCGAGTCCTCGCGAGCAGACGACGGACGGCGCAAGCCATCGCCATCCTGCGCACAACGCCGTTCAAGGGCGGCGCGCCAGACAACTTTTTCGGTCTACGCCGAAAATCGACCCCACAGGCAGGAGAAGAAGAACGAGAGCAAAATACAACATCACCTTCAGGCAGCAGACGTCGATAATGGCACCGCGAAATTCGTCGCCATTCGCAGTACGCAACAAAAACAGAAACGTGGTTCTCGAAAGCGGGCGATGACGTCACTTCCCGTTCCGCTCCTACCTTGCTCAGACCGGCGTCATTTTGATCGACTCTTGCGCATGGTTTTTGACCAAATCTCGAAGGGCAGGAACACCTTCCAACGGTGAGTAAACGCGGCCGCGAGCGAAAAGCGAGTCGATTAAGCCGTGAACGCATTCTGCGCATCTACCGCGCAGTGCTGGGGCCCCGGAGTGGCCCGCAATCCGCCGCCGAAATAGGGGTCCATTCCGCCATGGGACAGCCTCACCGCGCAGTCGCAAAATGGCCGCTTACATTTGTTTTTGATTTTTTTGTGATATTCTTTTATACTGGTTTTCTTCGTCGCGCAGCGACGACCGCAGTAAAAAAGCGCATTGCCGTCCGTTCCGTAAAGTGCTCGTGCCTGAGAAACGAAAACTCGCGCACGGAGATGCAATGAGCAGCGTCCGAGCAGTAGCTTCCGCGGCGTTGCGAAGTCGAGTGGCGGCGGGGGGGTTCAGTGGGCAGCATGGCGGCGTCGTCGCCCGCAGCGCAACAGCGATGACTTACCTCCTCTCGGTCGGGGCCGATTCCAGGTAGGCTGCAGCGGGACGCGCCTCGGTCGCGTCTTCGGGGCGGATCCGAGCTGCGCCGCGGCCAGAGCTGCGACCCGTGCTGCTGCCGCGCTAGTGGAGAGAGGCGGTGCGGGCCGAGCCAAAGTGCGCAGACGCGGCGGCAGGTCTGCACCTGCTCAGTCGCTTCCCGCGGTGCGTGTTCGGGTTGTTGTGGGCCGCCATGGGTGCCGGGGATGCTCGGAGGCGCAGGAGCGGCTGCGTTGCGGAGCAGCATCACGCCCCAATAAAGCTCGCCGCGGTGTTCCTGAAAAGTGCCCGCGCAGGACTTTTTCCTTTGGCCAGCGCCGGAATGGCGGTACTTGCCGACGTTTTATCCGTTCTTCTGGCGCTCTGCTCAAGTTTTGCGTCCCGTTCCTCTAGCTTCTCAGCCTTTTCGTTCCTTTAGCTTTTCAGGGGCGTCGGGAAATTTGGCATTGGGAGCACAAGTAGCACATAATAATGGACAGCTGGGAGGCTGTGATAGAATTTTGGGGGACCGCCGGATGAATGTGTGCACGAATGCTGTGTCGCGCGCTGGTTTAGAAGCATTGAAAGGGTCTTGTTGAAAGACCGAGTATTTGTTGGTGCTATGACAGCAGTAGCACCATCGTGTTTGACCCTGTGCCAGTGATCACCTTTTCCAATATGTCAAATGCTTGGAAATGCAGGGTCCTCTGAGGTGACATGGTGTTCTCCTCAGGGGCCTATCCACTCCTACGTGGCAGGAAGCACAATTGTGTCCTGAGCAAGCACTGAGGGCAGATTGAAATTGGCCTGTGTTGACCGACTTGAAATAGCCTTTTCCCACAGTGTCGACAGCTTCTTCCAGACAGGGACCTCTTTGAATCTATTAGTGGTGAAATTGCATCTAGTTTGCTCACCCTTTTGATGCTGGGCCTAGCTCAGTCATAGCTAGAAACGTGCTGATAATCCGTAGAGGTATAAAATTCATGATTTCACTCTAAACATAAGCAAGTCATTTGAATATCTAGGCGTCTTTTTTTACATCGGGCTTACGATGGAATAAGCACATTAATTATATTGCGGATAAGGCAGCATCACGTTGGGGTTTCCTACGGCGGAATTTTATCCATTTACCAAGTAACTTAAAAACACAGCTGTATTTCAGTCATGTACGCTCAATACTTGACTATGGATGTGTTTGCTGGGTCCCACGCACATCTGAGTGTGTAGGCAAATTATAGAAAATTCAGAATAGGGCTGTTGGATTTATTCTTGGTAATTATAATCAGCAAGTTAGTATGATGGAAAGCAAACGAAAACTTAAATCGCAAGAGTTGAAGGACCATAGAAGGTACATCAGACTGAAATTTTTCCATGAGATCTATTATTCGAAAACTGGCATAAACCGCGAACAATATATCCAGGCACTTCATTATATCTCAAAGCGACTGGACCACTGCTTGAAGGTCAGGGAATCTTCTTGCAAGGGTGACGTCTTGCATTGTTCTTTTTTTGTTGAAACTGTTCGAGACTGGAACAGTTTTGAAGGAATTGGTGAGCGCTAAAAAACACGGAAAAGGGACGAACACACAGGTGTTTGTCCCTTTTCCGTGTTTTTTAGCGCTCGCCAATTCCTTCAAGTATGTATTTCCTACTAGCCCCAGTAGTAGCTCTTTTGGAACAGTTTGCCATTGAGCGTTGCATGTATCACACATAATGATGCATTTTCCCAAGCGCTGCAATGATTTTTATACCTCTAATGAAGCCTGTACCCCCCCTGCTGTAATGCCCTGCAGGGCGATGCAGGTGAGTAGTAAATGAATAAATAAAATGAGTAACAAAAAACATAAGCTGAATAATTTATTTCCAAGCTACCTGGTGCATGATCGAGAAAATAGACTCCACCCATGTACTGTCGGCAGCAGAAGTTTACGGGATGTGGGTGTGCGGAAAAAACTATTTTCCGGCACAGTAACTGAGGCCAGTCGGCTGAAATGTATCAAAAAACATACCAGTTCCTTCCTCAGGAAACAGGCCACTTGGTCGAGAGGTAAAGCCACAATAAATGTTCTTCTGAGAGCTTGCATCACGGAAACTTTTGCTGCCGATAGTACATGATGCTGACCACGACTGACCTTCATTCAAGAGTGGAATGAGGATGGTGGTCGGAGGTAGTTGCGTCACAGGATAAAATACAAAATATAAAGCTACTAAGTTCCAGGGGTGTGAAGGGCCACATGAGACAAAGAAAAAACTAAAGCTTAATATAGTGTACAAAAATGATTGAGCAGACAAGTGTGGGGAAACGAAGGGCTCATTGTGGCTTGCACATGAAGGACGCCAACAGTCACCGAGACCTGGGAGAATGTTTTCTTTTGAAGTTGATCCATGGGAAGTGTAATTATTTTATGGCTGAAAGCAGAAGCAGAAACAAGCACATGCCGCTGGTAGGATCCGAGCTCACAACCTCCAAATTTCCTGTACCCACAGAGCTATATACAGTGGCAGCTGTCCAATCTCCTATGCTGCGTGCAGCCTAACCCCGGGAGTAGAGAGGCACATGGGGACAATCGCAGAGGGTTGCTTGCCAACGCTTCGACAAGAGGGCTTGTCTATATCACCCTTGTGCACACCTCATTAAGCTTTAAGCAGACAAGGGAAGGGGCACGACATAAAGGAATCGGAAGAAACCAGCGCGGGACACCTGTTTTTACACCTGTGTATCGTCCTTCGTCTCAACTTGGATATGAAGACAGCCAGCCATTGCCGAGATGCCTGGGAGAATGTGTCCAGTGTACAGTAAAATGCCAAGGAGCAAGTGCGCCTACAACTTGAAGGCAAACCCAAAATATTGAGCAGTCGGCGCTTGTTAGCTCCATGCGTGAAAATGCAGCAGAAGGTGCAGTGGACCCTTGCTCAGCACGGCGGCTGATTATTAAATTCATGGTCGGGCCACCAGTGCATTGGAAGACATGAAAAACCTTCATCACTGACACCATCAGACGACTCTTTTCCCTCCACGATGAGTGTCGTGGAGACAGCGGGTGCTTGCTGCTCTGCCTGTCAAACTCATTGATCATGCTTTGCAGTTCATGTCCTGAGTGGCTTAGCAAAGCAATGTCATCAGCAAATCGCAGATTGCTCACGTATTCTCCATAAACTCTTATTCCCAACTAATCCCAATTCAGGCCTCGGAATACCTCCTGCAAATAGGTGCCGAAACCATGAATATTGATAAAGGATTTGGGTATCTTGCAAAGTGTTATCAGTTTTCAAGCTGAGGGTGTAGCAACCGGCAGTGGCGAAATGCCGAAAAGGACGAACAGTTGCTGGCACGCTTGGGGCCTCGGCCACATTTCCACTGTGCTGCCATCTTTTCTCTGGCAACATAAACACGGTCGCCTCCTGGGCGACGTGGTGACCCGGGTGTGATCTTAATTCTTCGGACAAATATCTGCGGTTGTGTCTTTTAACTTTCTCCCCCCCCCCCCCCCCCCAGTCTGGAATACGTTTTCCAGCCTGCTACTCCTCATTTTTTCTTCTGGTGTGGGCCTTTACTCACCCAGAGATTTAAGCTGCCGCAGTGGCTCAGTGGTCATGGTGCTTGGCTGCTGACCCGAAAGACGTGGGTTCGATCCTGTCCGCGGCGGTCGAATTGCAATGGAGGTGAAATTCTATAGGCCCGTGTGCTGTGCGATGACAGTGCACGTCAAAGAAATTTCTGGAGCCCTTTACTGCGGTGTCCCTCATAGCCTGAGTCACTTTTGGACGTTAAACCCCATAAACCAAACCAAACCAATCATCCAGAGATTTGTATCCTGTGACATGACTAGTTCTGATTGGCTGCCAGCGCCCTCATTCCTCTTTGTTTGCTTGAATAAAGTTCAGCTCTTAGTTGGCCTCTTCCCTGAGTGACTGTGGTTCTCTTGTGACCTTGACGCTCGTATTTCTGCCCAGAGAGATGAATATTGTGGGGTGTAAAATGAGGGAGATAAACACGTTCTGCCTGTTTAACTGCGGCTGACCCAGTTCAAAGCCACGCAGACCCCACCCCGTGGTCGCGAGCGCTACCGAGCGCACAGCGACCACAGCGGGCCTTGCTCTGCGGGAACAAAGGAACGACACACTGGCTGACCCAAACAAGGCATTTATTGCTATAACAACAATAACGCCAGCTAGCAACCAAATACACTGAGGAATCGAGGATGTCCGACTCACCAGCACAGTTACGAGCGAACCATCAAATCATCCATTGATCTCGACTCGTTAACTCATCGAAGGAAGACATTACGGCTGAGTTTATTTCATAATCTATATTACAACCGCCCTGACCTGCGAACCTCCCTTCTGGTACCACCTGTACGAACGTCCCGTCGGCTCTTCAATTCCCTGAGCGTGCAGCGTATTACTGGTTCCACAAATGCATTTAATAAATCATTCTTACCCTTGGCTATTGATGACTGGAATTCACTTCCCGAAACTATTGTCCATGAGCGTGACAACTCAAAATTCAGGCAGTTAACATCCGCTCATTTTTCTAAATAAACTGATGAGCAGCAATAGGATTTCATTTTTCTTTTGCTTTACTTTTCTCCAATACACTGCATTTTTTTGTTCAGTACCCGATTGCTTTTCCTTTTTGTGTGTGAATATACTGTTTGGTTGTTTGTTAAATAATACACTGCATTTTTGTTCAGTACCCGATTGCTTTTCCTTTTTATGTGTGAATATACTGTTTTGTTGTTTGTTAAAAGTATGCGGACCATAACTGCCTGTGTAATTTTCGTCCGTTTGTTTTGCATATATTTCAAAATGCACGAATCATAGAAATGCACGTACATCACCATGCCTCGTTGTGTTTTTCTTGTCTGTATAAATATGACCATGACCATACTTTCTTGTCCCCCCCCCCTTATGTAATGCCCAAACCAGGGCCCTTAAGGGATAATAAATGATGATGATGATGATGCTGGTGTCGCTGTGACGCGAGCGCCCTCCCCTGTTAGTTAAAGTAACCCAACTGAGAAGAGGGCGTTTCGGGGGAGCTATCCAGAGTTGGGGTGCATTGCAGGAAAGCGAACCACGGGGGGGGGAGTGCATCCCCACAAAATGCATGCTGGTGTTTTTCTTGCCATGCACCGCACGTCAAATGCAAAAAAAAAAGTTGTTGTATGGCATGACTCCTCTGCCTTTGGGTGGTGGTTGCATGTTGAGCAGATGATTGGCAGACCCTGCTTGATTGCACTTAAATACAACAGCAGTCCCAGAGGAACTTCAACAAAACTTGGGTAGGGCCTAGTTGGTACATGATGTTGTGAAGGTAAAGGATGCGCAATCAAAGGACGAACCACGAAGAAAGACACAGGGCATGACTATTGTGGTTAGAGATTGCGTTTGAGCATGCGTGGCCAGGTGTATAAGTAAGCGTTTCAAGGAAGAAATAAACAGTTGTTAGTGCGCTTGTGTGTGTCCCTGTGTCTTTCTTCGTGGTTCGTCCTTTGATTGCGCATCCTTTACCTTCACAAAGTCCCAGAGGAGCTTCACGGGGGACCCGTACGAACCAATAAAGGGGGGAGGAGCGTCCTAAAACCGACATTTTTTTATTTATGGCTAGAATCTCAAGAAATTTTGCACACAGATGCATTTCCCTCTTCTGATTCCAGACATGTAATCGCAATTGAGCTGGTGGTCTTAGTTCAAAAGTTATCTTGGAATATTAAAGTGTAATTAGGTAATTTCTTACGCAGCTTCAATGAACTTTCTCATTGCATTTTGTTGCTTTTGTTTACATGAATTGATATTCAGTGAATTTCCATACCCGATGACATTCTTGCTTTTTTTGTTTAGGCCACATATAAATAGCAATTTACAATTAGCTTAACGAGTTGCAGTCTCAAATACTGCAACCTTTTACTCTTGACACAGTATATCACAATGATATCCCTTTAGAAAAAACAAAGAATGTCACCGGGTATGGGAACTCTCTGGTGATCAATTCATGTAAGTAAAAGCAACAGAATGCACTGAGAAAGGTCATTAAAGCTGTGTAAGAAATTACCTAATTACATTCCAGTCTTTGTAAGATTTAAGACCACCAGCTCAATTGTGATTACAACATTGGAATCAGAAGAGAAAAATGCATCTATGCGTAAAATTTGATGAGATTCTAGCCATAGATAAAAAAGTTAGTTTTAAGACCCTCGTCCCCCCTTAATTGTACAGTTTTCAATATGTACGGACAGCTGTACATAATGAACAGCAGCACTTGATTTAGCATTCAGCCTGCCCCGACGGCCCTTCATCACAGGCAATGTGATTGTTGACGTGCATCCTAAAGTTTTCATCTGAGCATAAAATCTGATGGTTTTATGAGCTTAATTTTGACCACGCGCAAGTCCTGATCCAAGCGGCTCACCTCGGCCCTTGAGAGGTGCCTCACTCA
Organism: Amblyomma mixtum; assembly: GCF_055824585.1. Taxonomy (NCBI): domain Eukaryota; kingdom Metazoa; phylum Arthropoda; class Arachnida; order Ixodida; family Ixodidae; genus Amblyomma; species Amblyomma mixtum. The sequence continues at coordinate 150,784,800 of NC_143018.1, forward strand.
CCTTCACAACCGCTCCTCACTCACTCACCACTCGCCATTCACTGATGCTGACGTCCGCTCACTGTTTCCTTTTCTGATGACAGCTTGGCTCCCCTGGGCCACACAGATGTGGTGGCGAGCCACCCGACGCTCTGTCCGGCTCGTGGGCCAATTTTCACCGTTTCAGAGGAAGTGGCCACGCATGTTCCAGGGGCCTGAAGTGGGAAGGGTTGGGGATACGAGTTAATGGAGAATACCTGTGTAATTTGCGATTCGCTGATGACATTGCCTGGCCAAGCCACTCAGGACATGAACTGCAAAGCAAGATCAATGATTTAGACAGGCAGAGCAGAACGGTGGGGCTAAACATTAACATGCACAAAACCAAAGTAATCTTCAACAGCCTAGCAAGGGTTCACCTAGCAGTTCACAATTGGTAGCGAGGTGCTGGAAGTAGTAAGAGCATGTGTACTAAGAGGCAGGTAGTGACCGCAGATCCGGATCATGAGAGGGAAATAACTAGAAGAATAAGAATGGGGTGGAGCGCATATGGCAGGTTCTCTCACATCATGAATGGCAGTTTGCCAGCATCTCTCAAGAGAAAAGTATAGAACAGCTGCATCTTACCAGTACTCACCTATGGGGCAGAAACGTGGAGGCTAACAAAGAGGGTTCAGCTTAAGTTAAGGACAACGCAGCGAGCTGTGGAAAGAAAACATTTTTCAAGCGCTAAGACAACAAGGACGAAGAAGGAACAGACAAGGACGAGCGCTCGTCCTTGTCTGTTCCTTCTTCGTCCTTGTTGTCTTAGCGCTTGAAAAATGTCAAATCTGCACCAACTAGCCCGATCCGCTACCCTTGTGGAAAGAAAAATGATAGGTGTAACGTTAAGAGATCGGAAGCGGGCGGAGTGGGTGACAGAACAAACGCGCGTTAATGATATACTACTTGAAATCAACAGGAAGAAGTGGGCTTGGGCAGGGCATGTAATGTGAAGGCAAGATAACCGCTGGTCCTTAAGGGTAAAGGCCGATGCCGCATACAATGACAACCTAGACCACAACGCGAACAGTTTTCAAAACGACGCCGCCACCCAGAAAGGCTTCGACGACACACCCTACCCACAATTCACACACCCGACGAATCCGTGACCCGACGGCAAGGACGACGTGCAACGCAAGAGCCAGGACATCCGACTTAGAAGTGGTTCTCGACGGCCGGAAAGCTACCGCTCCAGTCGAGACAGGAGCCGATTACTCAGTGATGAACGGCACATTCGATGCGCAGCTGAGGAAAGTCACGACCACTTGGGATGGCCCACAAATTTGCACCGCAGGGGGCCTCCTCATTACGCCACCAGGACGATGCACAGCGCGAGTGGCTCTCAAGGGACATACCTATCCCGCGACCTTCGTAGTGCTACGCCAATGTTTCCGCGAAGTGATCTTGAGCATGGATTTCCTTAATGAGCATCAGGCGATCATTTACCTGCGATCCAAGATGATCACACTTTCCACGGACGAGGCCATCCTGTCGACGAGAACTCCGGAACATCCCATTGCGCTTAGTGTCCTGGAGGAACAAGTGAGTGTCCCACCCCGCTCAAGCGTCATCGTCACCGTATTCGCCACGGAAGCCAATAACACTGAAGCCATCATCGAGGGGAACATGCAGTTGCTTCTAGACCGAGGAATCGGCATCGCAAGAGGCATCGCACATTTCTGCAAAGGACAAGCCGAAGTATTGTTGACTAACTTCAGCGAAGAATACTGGCACGTTAACAGAGGAACGACGATTGCATTCCTCGACGAAATATCCGATGTACGAGACTTCTTCACGCTCTTCGACCCATCCGTAGAAGATTCGCCTGACCAAGAGACCTCGCCCACTTTCGACATAAACCCAGCCCTGCCCCGGAACAGACAAGGCCAGATTCGCAATCTCCTTCGAAGCTACAGCGGCGATGCTTCTCGTCATCGCCGAAGGTCCGACAAGCGCCGATTGCAAAACATCGCATTATAACTGACCAGCACGCCCTGCCTCTCCACCAGAGCCCCTACAGAGTGTCGCCCTCGAGAGCGACAAGCCATCCGGGATCAAGTGGAAGAAATGCTGCACGACGGCGTTATTCAGCCTTCAAAGAGCCCCTGGGCGGCACCTGTTGTTCTAGTGAGAAAGAAAGACGGTGCACTTCGATTCTGCGTTGATTACCGCCGCTTGAACAACATCACAAAGAAGGACGTCTACCCCCTCCCCCGCATCGACGACACACTGGACCGGCTCTGCAACGCCAGATATTTCTCATCGATGGACCTCAAGAGCGGCTACTGGCAAATTGAGGTCGATGAACGAGATCGCGAGAAGACCGCATTCATCACTCCAGATGGCCTCTTCGAGTTCAAGGTGATGCCATTTGGTCTCTGTTCCGCACCAGTGACATTTCAACGAGTAATGGATACAGTGCTAGAAGGCCTGAAGTGGCAGGTTTGTCTGGTATATTTAGATGACGTCGTTGTTTTCGCCTCGAACTTTGAGGAGCACCTCAAAAGGCTTCGAACAGTACTAGACGCAATCAAATCGTCCGGCCTAACTTTGAAATCAGAGAAGTGCCACTTTTCCTCTGAAGAGCTGCTGTTTCTAGGCCACATTGTTGGCAAGGAGGGAGTACGGCCAGACCCGCAGAAAAAATCTGCTATCGCAATGTTTCCACCACCGGCCGATAAGAAAGCTGTGCGCAGATTCCTCGGACTGTGCACGTATTACCGACGATTTGTGAAGAACTTTTCGCGCATCACCGAGCCAGTGACCCACCTGACAAAGGCAGACGTGCCATTTAAATGGGAAGCGCCACAAGTGGAACCGTTCAAGGAACTTCAGCGTCGTTTACAGTCCCCACCGATCTTCGCGCTTTTCGATGAAAACGCCGAGACTGAAATTCACACCGATGCAAGTAGTGTGGGCCTAGGCGCTGTCCTCATTCAGAAAATTGACGGAGGGGAGAAGGTCATCGCGTACGCTAGCCGTTCCCTGTCCAAAGCCGAAGCTAATTATTCGACAAGTGAGAAGGAGTGTCTTGCCATCATCTGGGCTACTTCGAAATTCCGCCCCTACCTGTACGGAAGACCGTTCAAGGTGGTCAGCGATCACCACGCACTGTACTGGCTCGCCAGTTTGAAGGACCCCTCCAGCCGCCTCGCTCGATGGAGCCTGCGGCTCCAGGAGTTTGATGTAACCGTCGTTTACAAGTCCGGACGCAAGCACTCTGACGCCGACTGCCTGTCACGAGCCCCTGTGGATGCACCGCCGCCGGACGACGATGAGGACGCCTTCCTGGGACCCATCAGCTCCAGCTCTTTTGCACAACAGCAACGCTCGGACCCCGACATAAAATGCCTCATGGAATACTTGGAACGCAAGGTTTCTTCACCCCCCGCCTCTTTCAAGCGAGGATTGTCTTCGTTCTGTTTACCGAACGATGTCCTCGTGAAGAAGAACTTTGCAGCGAACAAGACAGCCTACCTCCTTGTTGTACCTGTAAGTCTGCGCGGAGAAGTTCTTCAGGCCTCGCACGACGAGCGGATAGCTGGACATCTCGGGTTTTCTCGCACCCTCCGCTGCATTCAAGACAAGTATTACTGGCCCCGACTGTCTGCCGATGTCGCACGTTATTTGAAAACCTGAGATTGTCAGCGACGAAAGACCCCTCCAACCCGACCAGCAGAATTTCTGAACCCCATTGAACCCCCCTCAAGGCCCTTTCAGCAGATCGGCATGGACTTGCTTGGGCCGTTCCCGACATCAACATCTGGAAATAAGTGGATCATTATAGCGACCGACTACCTGACCCGCTACGCCGAGGCAAAAGCCCTACCCACCGGAACAGCAGCAGAAGTCGCCAAACTTTTCGTGGAGAACATTCTTCTGCGACACGGCGCCCCCAATGGGCTCATCACTGACAGAGGAACAGCATTCACGGCGGAACTGACGCAAGCCATCCTCCATTACAGCCAAACCAGCCACCGGAGAACAACTGCATACCACCCGCAGACCAACGGACTGACCGAGCGCCTCAACAAAACCATCGCCGATATGCTCGCCACGTATGTCGATGCCGAACACAAGGCCTGGGACGTCATCTTGCCCTACGTAGTCTTCGCCTACAACACTGCAGTGCAAGAGACCACCCAGATGACGCCTTTTAGGCTCGTCCATGGCAGAGAGGCCACGACCACGCTGGACGCCATGCTGCCGAATGTTACCGAAGAAGATAACGTCAATGTCGTCGCCTACCTACAACGCGCAGAAGAAGCCCGAAGACTTGCCCGATTGAGGATCAAAGACCAGCAGTGGACTGACGCCGCACGCTATAACCTACGAACACGCAACGCGGAATACAAGCCAGGAGACCGAGTCTGGGTTTGGCGCCCATTCGCCGCCGAGGATTGAGCGAAAAGCTTTTGCGACGCTACGAGGTCTGTTAGAAAAGTATCCGACTTTATTTTTTTTTGCGAACACCTGATGGATATGAGACAAGCGCGCTTGCAACAGGCGACCTTGAACCTTCATGCGCATGCATGAATTTTTTCCCGTTTGCCGATAGCATCAGTTGCTAGGAAGCAGTGTTTGAGTGAGGCAGTGTGCAGTGCTCTCGTCGGTTTTTTATTGCAAGGAAAATGGCGGAGTGAAAGGAGCAGCGCTACTGCAACAAATTTTGCCATAAACTTGGCGACAGCCGAGTGGAAACCATTCGAAATATTCAGACGCCTTTCGGTGAAGATGCTATGAGCAGCACACAGTTTAAGCAGTGTTACAATTGTTTTAAAGATGGCCGCACATCGGTGGAGAACGAGCCACGCTCCAATCGGCCATCAACATGCCAAAATGACCAGGTCATTGCCGAACTGAACGCTATGGTGATGCGGGACTGTCGCGTGACTATCCGAGAAATTGAGGAAGAGGTGGACATGAGCAATTTCTCCGCACATTCCATTATCACCGAAGATTTGGCCATGGAGAGAGTTGCGGCGAAATTCGTGCCGAAGCTGCTCACGGTGGAGCAACAGCAGCTTCGTGTTGAAGTCTCACAGGACATGCTGGATTCCGCAAACAGTGACCCCGACTTCATCAACATCATAATCACTAGTGACGAGTCTTGGGTGTACAGGTACGACCTGGAAACCAGATCCCAGTCGTCAGAGTGGAAGCATTCCACGTCACCAAGACTTAAGAAGGCCCGCCAATTGCACAGCAGTGTGAAAGTGATGCTGACTGCTTTCTTTGACACCCTCTGTGTGGCAGACCACGAGTACGCACTCTACAGGGTCAAACAATGACCAAAGAGTACTACAGGGATGTCCTCCGTTGCCTACATGATGCTGTGCGGCGCAAGAACCCGGAGGTGAGGCCAACAGGAAATTGGCGCACCCATCGCGCCAATGCTCCTGCACATTCCTCGCACTCGAATCAGATTTTTTGGTGAAAAACCAGACTCGTGTAGTTCAGCAGACTCCTTACTGTCCTGATATGGCCCCTGTGATTTCTGGCTGGTACCCAAAATCAAAAGGCCATTGAAAGGAGCGCAATTTCAGACAAGGAAGAACATTATGGCTGCAACGACAGCTGAGCTAAACTCCATTCCGAAAAGGGCCTTTTCGGAATACTTCCCACAATGGCAGCACCGCTGGGAGAAGTGTGTGGAGTCCCAAGTAGACTACTTTAAAGATGACTAGGTTTGCAACGCTCCAGTTATGCAAGTTTTTTTTCAACGGCCAAAGGTCGGATACTTTTCTAACAGACCTCGTATTTCGGCCCGTACAAGGTTCTTCATCGGCTAGGTGAATTGGACTATGAAGTCGTCCCTGACCAAATGACTGCATCCCAGCGATGCCGCGTACGACCAGAAGTAGTCCATGTCGTACGCCTAAACCCTTATCATGCACTCTAAAGGACGCCGTGTTTCCATATTCGGTGTTTATTTTTGCACAGTCCGTTTTTGATTGTTGATAGCCGCATTATGTTCTAAAGCATCGAGTCGATGCTTCTTTGAGAGGGGAGTAATGCTGCGAATGTTTGTAGCGTTTGTTTGTTGTGTTTATTTGTTCATGCTTCAAGGCTGCCGGCACGCCGCTTTATTGCTTTGTTTGTGATGCAAGACGCGCCCAGATTTATCTCGATTGATCGCTTCCAGGCGAAGCCGATTCTACTTTGTGCCAGAATGTTCTAGTAACTTCTAAAGCTTTATCTCGAAGGTTCGCTATCAGCTTTAAAAAGAGCACGGCCGACAGCGGCGGGCATTCTGTTCGACGACCGCCGAGCACGCTTATTGCTACGCCGCTGTCGAGTGATTTAGTTCTTTGCGGGCGCAAGTCAGCCCGAATAAAGAGTTCCGTTTCGAAGACATCCTCGTTTTCCTGTTCGCCGGACTGCAGTCACCACTACGTGACAATATTTTACATGCCCCCCCCCCACTGCAGTACGCTAGAAAACATAATCAATGCATTTTGTTTTGTTGCTGGAGATAACATTGGAGCCAGTTATGAGGCAGGTCAAGTCTATGCAGTGTAGAGACATGAGGCCTTCTCGAATGTAATGAAATGCAGTCTGTTTGTACACCAATGTCATGGAAATGCCATGACTTAAACTGTTGAGAGCTACAGTGGATGCGCGCTAAATCAAACTCTCATAAACGAAAACTCCTCTTAAATGAAACAATTTCAAGACAAGTAATCGGTTTCCTATAAAATCAGTGCTGAATCACGCTCAACAATCAAAACTCCATTTTGTCTGTAGCATGAATAAATGAAACCGAAACTGAGCACATGCAGTCTTCGCTGATGTCAGAATGAAATGCACTCCGATGATACCTTCTCGATGTTGCGCACTGTTTTTGTTGTGTGGACACCATTTGGTGCTGTGTTCTGCAGCAGTGTTCCGTAGCTTCCTACGGGCGTGCAATGTGGGAGGAGCTGCTAGAAAGCATCCCCATAATGTGTTGTCTTTAAAAGCCAAGATGAAAATTTTTGATAACGTGAAGTCGAAGACTGCTGTTGTGAAAAGGCATGGCATCCCAAAGTGCACCCTTTCAAGGATTCTGAAGGAGCGTGACAAGATTGAGAAGGCATACCACAGCGGCGTTTTCGCCCCCGATAGGAAAGGGGTGCGTCTGGCCGACCACGAGGACCTCAATCCGCTTTTCCAGAAGTTCAGGGATGCCCGAAGTTCCAACCTTCCAGTGGCCGGGCCTACCTTGGAGGAGAAAGCGAGAGACATTGCACTCTGGATCGGAATTTCAAACTTGGAATTCAGCGATGGCTGGCTAAGCCGCTTCAGCCTCGTTTGCCACACCATAGCAGGTGAAAGTGCCGTGGTAGATGCAGATGTTTGCACTGATTGGCAGCAGCAGAAGCTCCAAGGCGTCCTCACAAATTACAAGCCCAGCGACGCACTCAGCGTGCACGAGATGGCTCTTCTTTAGAAACTCCTCCCGAACAAGGTCCAGGGTGAGAGGTGCACTGGAGGTAAGCACAGCACAGGGACTGTTCTTGTGGGAGCTGACATAAGTGGATGCTCCTCGTTGTTGGAAAAGCAGTAAGACACCCCGAGCTTTTACGGGTGTCAAAGGACTGCCGTTGTTGTATGAAGCGAGCACCAAGGCCTGGATGACGCAGGCCATTTCTGAAACCTGGTTCAGCTGATCCAGATCATGAGAGGGAAATAACTGGAAAAATTAGAATGGGGTAGTAGAACGTTAAGCTGGGCGTATGGGTTCATGGTTGAAAAACAGCGTCTGAAAAGCTGTGTCGTCTACAGCTTTCCTGCGGAGCCCGCTACATCGGACAGACCGGCCGTTGCTTGAACAAGCGTTTGCACGAACACAGCAACAATTTAGATAAAGGCAATGACCAGTCTTATCTTGTCACTCACTGTAAGGGGTGCGCAGTGATGGAAAGCAAGAAGAAAAAGTGCACTGCTTTGTTAATTCAAGCAGAGGTGTTGTATACTCACAGAGACCAAACTTCGCGGGAAGTAGCAGAAGCATTCTTCATCGCAACGGGGCATTCGTTAGCAAACCTTCGGTTGCTTTAAGTGATAACGAGATCACATTTCTTGGCAGATTTTGGGCTTCGGGCGCACGCTAGTTTTATCACTGCCATAGTTTTGTTTGTTCAATTTTGTTTTTATGTATTATGCTTTCCTTATATACCCAGGTTTCCGCAATAAAGCCTTAGTTGTGAGTTCAGCGCTTGTCCTGTCGTTGCCTTTACTCTTGTCTCTAGTCTTTTGTGCGCTGTTTTTCAACCATGAAGAATGGGGTGGAGTGCATATGGCAGGTTCTCTCAGATCATGAATGGCAGTTTGCCAATATCCCCCAAGAGAAAAGTATACAACAGGTGTATCTTACCGGTACTCACCTGTGGGACAGAAACGTGGAGGCTAATAAAGAGGGTTCAGCTTAACCTAAGGACAACGCAGCGAGCTATGCAAAGAAAAATGACAGGTGTAACAATAAGAGATCAGGAGTGGGCGGAGTGGGTGAGATAACAAACGTGAGTTAATCACATCCTAGTTGAAATCAAGAGGAAGAAGTGGGCTTGGGCAGGGCATGTAATGCGAATGGAAGATAACCGCTGGTCCTTAAAGGTAACGGAGTGGATTCCAAGAGAAGTCGAGCATAGCAGGGGACAGCAGAAGGTTAGCTGAGGGCGGATTAGATTAAGAAATATGCGGGAATATGGTGGCCGCGGCTGGCTAACAGGGTTAACTGGAGAGAGACATGGGAGAGGCCGTTTATTTTTGTTTATTGTATTTGTTTATTGTAATACCCACAGCGCCACAAGTGGCATTACAGTGGGGGGGAATAACACGTCATACAAACGAAAAAAAGGTAACAAAGTGCAGCACATACCATGCAACCATGATGCAACATTAATACAGCCTAAAAACAGCATTCACAGAGATGAAGAGAATAAATCACCTGACGTAATTAATACCACCTCTGCAGAGAGCCGGTTCCAATCTCTTATAGACCTAGGGAAAAAAGCATATTTGTACATCTCTGATTTACAGTTAATTTCCTTAACTTTTAACCGATGGTCACGGAGTAGCAAAATATAGTTTGGTGAATGGATGTACAGGTCACGGTTTATGCCAGTATTGGAATAGTAAATACTATGAAAAAATTTTAACCTCAAACAATATCTACGTTTTTCAAGCGTCTTCCATCCCAGCGAGTTTTTTGCACTTGAAACGCTAAAGCTCCTGGTATAGTTGTTAAAGACATATCGGATACCCAAGTTTTGTACCCTCTCAAGTTTATATATATCCGTTTTATGCCAAGGGTCCCATACTGTGCAGGCATATTCGAGAACCGAGTGAACGTTTGTCATGAAAAGTAACTCTTTTGTTTCTAAAGGGAATTGCTTGGTGTTACGCCTTAAAAAACCAAGAACACGACACGCCTTTCCTGTTACATAGTCGACATGTCGTCTCCAGCTTAGGTTGGAGGTTATGAATCTATGCCGAGATATTTGTATTCCGATACTGAGGAAAGTTGTGTCCCATTAATTGTATAAGAGAATTCATGGGGCTTTTTCTTTTTTGTGACTCGCATATACACAGATTTTTGCAAGTTAATAAACATACCCCATTTCTTACACCAATCAGACACCCTGTTCAATTCATTCTGTAACTGCACACAGTCATTCGGGCTATCAACGACCCTATACAATGCGCAGTCATCTGCAAACAGACGAATTTGAGAAGAGATATTGGAGCAAATGTCATTCGTAAAGATCAAAAATAACAAAGGTCCGAGCACTGATCCTTGAGGTACACCAGAAGATACAATGCATTCGCTTGATAATTTTCCATTAATAACTACCCTTTGTTTCCTTAAGTGCAAGTAATCTTGTATCCAGTCAATCATTCTCTCATCAATGTTATACCAAGACAATTTTTCAAGCAAAAAAGAATGAGGAACAACATCAAATGCCTTCTTGAAATCTAAGAAGACACAATCTACAGACAACCCTTCATCAAGTGCACTTGTCAGATCATGAATTAGTTCAGTCAACTGTGTTACACAAGAAAGGCCTTTACGAAACCCATGCTGCTGATTGCTTAGTAAGGAATGCGTATTCATATGATTAATAATGCTAGTGAAAAACACATGTTCCAAAACTTTACAAGCAATACTCGTCAAAGAGATGGGTCGATAGTTAGAAACTACATTTCTAGGGCCAGATTTGTGCACAGGAACTACATTGGCTAACTTCCAGTCAGAAGGCAGTGCACCTTCCTCTAAGGATTTTGTGTAAATGACTCTCAGATATGCAGACAACTCACATGCACGGAAAAGGGCAGTTGGTAGATCGTCAGGACCAGGAGCACTGGCAGCATTCAGCCCTTTGAGTATCGGCTCAATTCCTCTTTGATTAAACTCGACACAACGCATGTGATCAGAATTAACTCGACCAAAATTGAGCTCAACGTGAGAGGTTTTGGAAGGAGCAGAGAATACAGAAGAAAAAAAACTCATTGAAGCACTCAGCTTTATCGATACTCTCGTCGATAATGGAACCTTCATGTACAAGAGATGGAATCAATACTTGATCCTTGCCGTTTCTTTTCATGAACTGCCAAAATTCTTTAGGGCGCTCTTTAATGCGCAAATGAAAAGAAGAAAAAAATAAGTCTTTTGCTTGTTTAACGGCTGCGTTTGCTGTATACATCATGGGATGTAGCGAGGCCAGTTGGTTCATTTTTCAACTTAAAACAGTGCGCAGGGACAGGACACAGTCAAGAAACACACAGACACAGCACTGACTTTCATTTTTCAACTTAAAACAGTGCGCAGGGACAGGACACAGTCAAGAAACACACAGACACAGCACTGACTGACAACTGAGGAATTTACTGCTTTGCTTGCAATAAATACAGAAAGTATCGTCTAAAATACAAAGAAAGCCTTGAAATCGTCATTTTGTCACTTCTGTCGTCATTGCTTGTCCAGATAACCCATTTCTTTTTTCGTCAACGTTAGTGATGGTGTGCTTACGCAGGTGGAACGATTCTTCTGAATGATGAACGCTTCGTATATCTCTCGCATGAGCTTTCGGGGGTATCTTCTCAGAATCTTGCAGCGTCGAAAGTGTGGAATGCATTCGCAGTCCGACACGTGTCCCGCTAGCTTGCTGCCATATCCTTTTTCGATGTTGCCGACGTGTTCCATGAGACGTATGTTGACGCAGCGTCCTGACTGCCCAACATAGCTGTATATTTTAATTTTTCATTGTTCTGTATAGAAGGATTCTTTCTATACGCCCTGTAAGCAGCCTGTCTTTTGTATATGAACCTGCGCACAGTTTTGTTAAACCAAGGCTTGCTTTTGCTTCGTCGTGCCGTCAAGATCCAACTAGGAACGTACATTTCACGTAACTCTAAAATTTTTTTTTTGAAAATTTTCCACAACTCGTGAACTGACATCGTTTCAGATAGTGTTTCAAACACATGAAAGTAGGATTCGAAAGCAGCGCAGATATCACTGACACGTGCTTTACCATAGCTATATATGCGACGCCGCCCGCCATCACTAACTCTGACGTAATCCAGCTTCATTTCGCACAGGACTGAACTGTGATCACTGATCCCGGGCAAGATTACAGGAGGGTGCACAGCCTCACGAATGTTAGTCAAGAAAAGGTCTAGAACGTTGTTGCCACGAGTTGCCCTACAGTGGGCGTAGTCAGTCTGATGATGTTGATGACCTCAAGGTGGAGTGCGAGACCTGAATTCTACTCATCTGGAGTTTTCCTGTGAACTCCAGCCTATGGACCAGGGCAGTCTGAAGGTGTCCTTCCGTGGCCATGTTGTGTATGGACAAAGTATACACCATAGACCTCCTCATTCACCTTTCGGCTCACTCGTGGGATGAAGTTACGGCAACAACGAATCCGTTACGATGCTTCCATCATGCGGCCTTTTCCAAGGAAGTGGCCGCAGACCAAGAAGAACCTGACAAAGCTGTTTTATTTTGAAATGAATTTAAGCGCACAAGAAGAGGAGACACACAGGACAGGCGCTATGTGGCTCTCAAGTGTGGCATTGTGACAATGGATGATTATGAAGCTATTGATGATGAAACCTGCCGTGAGGACACTTTAGCTGACATCCTGAAGGACAGTAGCTTGGTTTGGACTAGTTGGTAACTGTTCTTCAAAAACACAGTGCAAAAAAGGATCTGACCTTTGAAGTGGACAGGACCTGACCTGTCCACTTCTGTGTCGTCCGTGTCCTTTTTTGCACTATGCTTTCAAAGATCCTGAAAGAAGCTGAGGTAAATTGCTGGGCTAGTTGGCTCATAATGTTGTCAGGGTGGAACCAGCGGAACACAGACGCAGGACAAGAAAAATGGAGGAACACACCCCCTGGTTTGCCCGATGTAAGGTTTTCAGGGGGGTGCATTAATGAACGTCTGAGGCAGCACCGACGAACAACGTTCAATTCAGGCACTGGAAGCAGTTTAGCTTTGCATGTTAAGGTATGCAAAGGATGTTCTCCTTTGCTTCACCGCACGAGCATTATCGGTCGGGGGAGAACAGGACAAGAGCATGAAATTCTTGAATCGTTTTTAATCGGGAAAAACAAGGAGATGTGTGTCAGCGATCCCTCGGTTTTTACCACGGATAAAGAATATAACTTCCTTTTATCTTAAAGCAGTCGATCCCATCGTCCAGAGTGTGCACTTCCGCAGGGAGCACATTTAAAGGTGGCGGTTTTCTTTGGCAATAAATCGGTTCCAGCGGTGTGTCCTGCGGCGTCTGCTGGTTCCTCCACCCTGACACAGCTGAGGATGCCACCGGTGATGAGAGATCAACCACCGTGGCAACAGTGAGCGCCCTCGAGTGCCAGGCTAGTCAAGCGGTTGGACTGCTCCAGAATAGAGGGCTGCTTGGAGCACATGTGCATGCCTGCCTGGTGAAGCAGCAGGATGCCAGCCACGTTGCACACAGTCGGAAGTCTGCAGTGAAGCTCCGCCCACATTCAGCCTCCGTGCACAGAATTCCTCCACAACAGAGAAGTAGCCCGCTGCTTACACGCTTCTTGTTACTCAAACCAGCAGCTTATCACAAGAAAAAGAACTGTGACCTCTAGAATTTCGACAGGTGGTTTGTTTGGTATAGTCAAACATTAAAAAGCTGATTTCGTTCATAGTTGTTTGCCCAGCGGAGTAATACAAGGCGCCGCGGACCACAGCCCTGTGTTAGCAACTGCTGTTTTTTTTTGTTGTATCCTACTATAGCTCCTTTGGTGGTCACAACCCTTAAGCAAAAAAAATTCTGGACTCACTTTGGCTCTCTAAAGTGCTGCAAGGCGAAAGCCTTTCCTGGCGCACTGTTTTTTTTATTTTTCATATTTTATTTTATTTTCCATTTTATTTTTTTTTACTTTTATTGTTTAGTTTTATTCATTTTCTTATTTCATATATGTTTTTCTATTTTATTTTTGTAGCTTTCTTATTTTTACTGTTTCTTTATTTTCTTATTTTTACTTTTCTATTCCTTTTATTTTATTTATGGAACCCATGCATTCACTAGATGCGCGTTTATTTGTGCTCAAACCTCGAGCCTTCACGGCGTAGTGGTAGCGTATCCGCTTCAAGTGCCAAAGGCCTCGACGCAGTTCCTTTTTAAACGACGAAATGCGGACAAATCTGCCGACACGGCTGCTAACAACAGCATGAGGCATTAAAGGCTCTCGCCTTAACAGTTTTCCTTGTCCCCATCGAGTTTGATTTAAAGGGAGTCCACTGTACGGGGCAAATGAGAAACCACCTGGTCTCACGCTGTGCTCAGCTCGAGTGGCTGCTGAGCAGATTGGCTTTGGCAGTGGCGAGTTCTGATGGGGCAGCTCTGGCCAGGGGGTGTCAGGTGACAAGCGTGTCACTGAAACCCAGAGGCCCAATGTATCACCGAGCGGCATGCAAGGAAATTGGACTTGAAGATGCCTTTTTTTTTCTACTTGTGACATCAAAGACGTGTGAGAACCATTTACGAAGAAAGCTAAGAACTGCCCCAGCACACATGAAAACATTGGCTTACGAAACTTGTGTGCGGTCTTTACTTGAATATGCTCGAGTCGTGTGGGACCCGTACGAGAAAAAACACGTAATGGTCCTTGAAAAAGTGAATAGGGAAGCGGTTAGCCTTATAGTATGCGGAAAATACAAAAGGGAAGACTCTCCCTCGCAGTTAGTGATCTCAAATAATATTCCTACACTAGAAATGTGCAGAAAGATTAATAGATTGGTATTCTTGTTTAATAGTTTAACAGGAAAAAATAAACTCAAGCTTCCAGAGTGCATTAAGCGTCCTTTAGTGAGAAGGTCTCGGAGCGTT